>NC_139707.1:8739300-8794300 GCF_964188405.1 Protomyctophum parallelum
AATAGCTAAAGCATAACATGATGCTGACACCAAAATGGGTGCCCGGTCAGAATGGGATAAATATTGGTGCGTGAGTGCGTGTGTGCGTGCGTGCGTGTGTCTGTCAATTATGCATGATAAATTATATGAATTTAATATTATAGAACTGTAGAATTGAAGAAATACAGAGAATACATTATTCTCATCATGTCACACTTAAGATAGTCTCACTAAAAGAGGGCGCTGTTTTTCCTTTATATTTTCAGAATGTACTTACACACAATAAAAGGCACCCTGAGAGTGCTCCACAGTGTGGGTAGATTATTGGTCTTACCTACAAACAAACAAATCACAGCTAAGAAAACATTGGTGAGAAAACATCTTCTTAAAAACGTCCTAAGTGGATCTAAGAACAAATGTCCTTTTAAGAACTTCTTACGGTTGCCATGAGGCCCAAGACTGTTGCAGTGACACATTTGAATGGAGCTGAAGATTTTAATCGTAAACTGCGAGCCATGGTTCCATCTTGGTAAATGGTGTATTTGTATAGCGCCTTTATCCAAGGCGCTTTACATAGATTGTGCATTACATTCACCCATTCACCCACACATTCATACAGCAATGGCGGCGGAAGCCATGCAAGGCACCAGCCAGCACATCAGGAGCAATTAGGGGTTCAGAGTCTTGCTCAAGGACACTTTGACACTAACTCTGCGGAAGCCCGGGTTCGGACTGGCAACCTTGTGGTTACCATCCAGCCACTCTACCCCTGAGCCACCGCCGGCCCCATCTATACACATATTGTACAGACTGCAATCATTAATCTCACCTCTGGAGTCTGGACAGTGTTTACTCTCCTTGCAGTATACGGTTATAAAACCATCAGAACATAATACTAAATTCAAATAATAGTGTTAAGACCCCCAGCCAAGGTTGATGGAAATCCCTATTGATTCAAGGCTGGTGTCGGACAGCTTTATCAGTAGCTGGAACGAGATAAGCCATATTTCGTTGCTGCAGGGAAGAAAGCTTGTATCGCCATATTTCAACTTTTTTTATCCATTTTCATAAATTGTGACCAGATTTGAGATTTGAGAGCCTGCCATCGCACAAATTCCAGCCTTTCACCAGAAGAGAAAAACTTATTTTTTTTAAATGAGTTAATAGCACATCAGGAAGACTCTTCACATACTAGAGCATGTCCTTAAATAAGTGTCAGAGCTGAAATTAATAAATTATTATTATGAGGATATTCCTGGTGAAAGACCTGTGTGCACTTTGCACAGATCTCCTTTTCAAATACTAAAATGGCAAACATTTCGATGCTGTACAATTATGGTGTCATCCATCCATCCATTTTCAACCTCTTATCGTGATTCGGGTCGCGGCGGCAACAGTTTTCAGCACAGAGCTCCAGACCTTTCAACAGTTTTCAGCACAGAGCTCCAGACCTTTCAACAGTTTTCAGCACAGAGCTCCAGACCTTTCAACAGTTTTCAGCACAGAGCTCCAGACCTTTCAACAGTTTTCAGCACAGAGCTCCAGACCTTTCAACAGTTTTCAGCACAGAGCTCCAGACCTTTCAACAGTTTTCAGCACAGAGCTCCAGACCTTTCAACAGTTTTCAGCACAGAGCTCCAGACCTTTCAACAGTTTTCAGCACAGAGCTCCAGACCTTTCAACAGTTTTCAGCACAGAGCTCCAGACCTTTACAACAGTTTTCAGCACAGAGCTCCAGACCTTTACAAGCAACATTAGCCACTTCTTCTTCCTCTGGAATCCCGAGGCGTTCCAAGGCCAACGTGGAGATATATTCCCCCTCATCTGATCCTGGGTCTGCCAGGGGGACTCGTTAACCCATTCTGACCCAAGATCAGATTCATACGAGGTTTTCCACTGGACACACACTGGTCCGATGAACCCATTCTGACCTGAGATCAGATTCTAAAAAATGTCAGTCGTTCTTCGATTTTTCAAAAATAGCAGACCTACAAGCTCGTATCGCGCCACTCGGTGGCGCGATACGAGCTTGTAGATCTGCTATTTTTCAATAGATAAAGCATAACATGATGCCGACACCAAAATGGGTGCCCGGTCAGAATGGGTTAAATGGAAACTACATGAAAACTAAGCTATGATGACCAAAACGGAGACTAAATATACTGCCAATTTCGTCAACAAATAAAAACTAGACTAAAATGTTAGGAAGGGACTAGTGGACAAGAGATCCAGTATAAGTCATTTTACACTTGGTTGCATGCTGAAAATATTAGATCTACAAGCTCACAACGTGTCGCAGATGTTTGGAAGATTTTCACATGCCCAAACAAGGGCAAAGTTTGTTATGAGAACGTTGTATTGTGACATCACAGTATCTGAGTGCTATTCCGCAAATCGATAGTGTGTCACCCGAGGGTGACAGGCAAGGAAGGCTCTGTCACAATCTATCTAATCCTCTAAGTCAATCACAACCGTCCCTGAGCTTTATACGACTGCAACGTCCATGTTAGGCTGTTGTTGCAGCACATGTTACTGACTGGGACACCAAACACGTCATTATACTGTTTGGATGTGGCAGTTACTGCCTGGCAGCAGCTAGGAGCTAACATGCTGTTACTGCCTGGCAGCAGCTAGGAGCTAACATGCTGTTACTGCCTGGCAGCAGCTAGGAGCTAACATGCTGTTACTGCCTAGCAGCAGCTAGGAGCTAACATGCTGTTACTGCCTGGCAGCAGCTAGGAGCTAACATGCTGTTACTGCCTGGCAGCAGCTAGGAGCTAACATGCTGTTACTGCCTGGCAGCAGCTAGGAGCTAACATGCTGTTTATCAAAACAAAACCAACTGCACCCGCAGCTTCACCCTGACGGTGTGTCAGATTGTTTCGGATGAGCGAGGACGTGTCTTCCCCCCTGGTATATCCCATTCTGACCTGAGATCAGATTCATACGAGGTTTCCGCCGGACACACACTGGTCTGATGAACCCATTCTGACCTGAGATCAGATTCTAAAAATGTCAGTCGCTCTTCGATTTTTCAAAAAATAGCAGACCTACAAGCTCGTATCGCGCCACTCGGTGGCGCGATATGAGTTTGTAGATCTGCTATTTTTAAATAGCTAAAGCATAACATGATGCTGACACCAAAATGGGTGCCCGGTCAGAATGGTATATATTATACACACACTTGCCGGAAATTTCAAACAAAAACTTGCATCCCACGGGAAAAGGAAGGCACTTTAACCCATTTAGGCCTGACGTCGGAATAAAAAAAAATGTTTTCTAAATCCTGACATAACTGTGAAACTGTGTTTCTTATATCAGTGGTGCTCAATATTTCATGTCAAGGACCCCAAAAATGACATGTAATTGGCCACCGACCCCCATGTGAAAATATGTTATTCCAGGAACTCCCCAGAAGCAAAGATTTGAGTTAAAAAAAACGCTCTGAAGGAATATAATATTCAAATATTTGAAGCACATTTTCACGATTTTTCAAAACAATAGCAGATCTACAAGCTTGTAGCGCGGCACTGTAGATCTGCTATTTTTCAATATAAGGCATATAAAAAGCAAGGCTTTTGCACAGCTACAGGCGACAGGTGCGTAGGAGAGGGTGCCCAAAAATGAAAAAGGAACAAACATCCGCACACTGTCTTCAAATGCAGTGACCTACTTTTATTCAGGGAAACAGCAACGTTTCGGCATATGCGGCCTTCATCAGGCTATCTTTATGATCCCTGAATAAAAGTTGGTCACTGCATTTGAAGACAGTGTGCGGGTGTTTGTTCCTTTTTCAATAGCTGAAGTATAAAATCCAAAACACCAAAGACATGGGTTTTAAATGAAGCCTTGACCTGAGAGTCGGTGCTGTTGTTTAGTGCATAACAAAAACAAGGAGAAGCATCATTACGATTCTGTTCACAAAAACACAACACGCGGCGTATGGAGAGAGAATAACTCAAAAGCACCAGGGAACAAACCCCTGCCATTTTTGAAAAAACGTTGGAATGAATTATTGTGAAAAACAACTTTTTCAACCAAACAATGGAATGGAAAAAGGAACAAGACCGCAAGGTCTTTCTTCGATGAGGTCCTTTTGGACAAGATTCTTGACTGTACATTGTGCCGTTTGCATTTGTGTGTTGTCTAATAAAATATTCAATCAATCAAAAACAAGACTCTCTCTTATGAGGGTCCCTCGGACAAAATCCTTCCTGCAGCAAAATACATTATAATAATACGTGAAAATGTGTTTAGTTTATAGTATTTATGTATTATGGATCCCCATTAGTCTACACCGTAGTGGAGACTATATTCTTCTTGGGGTCCAGGCAAAAACAACAATAACAATAATATTACAAATCATAAAATGCAGTGCACAGCATGATCCATGTTTGTGAACAAACACACAAACCTAAAGAACAACATTTATAACAGTAAAATTAAAGGGAAAAAAGAAAAGAAGAAAAAGGACAAACAGATTTGTCAGTCCGAAAATACAAACAATAATAACCTAATTTAATATATAGGCTGTGGTGTAAAGGTGTAACTGTGGCCGTGCTGGGGGAGAGTTGGGTGACGTGACAGCCGTCAGCACCAGCCTGGAGGCTTCTCAACTTAATCTGGGTCTTCTGGGATCATATAGAGATCTGCCTCGCTTACTATAGATAGACAGAGGAAAGAGCTAGGGGAGCGAGCACGCACGCACGCACGCACGCACGCACGCACGCACGCACGCACGCACGCACGCACACACACAGAGGCATGTGACACACTCCCACTTCATTTGGCTATGGCAAATCATGCACTGTCGATACATGAGTGTGCAAAGTTGTGCACACAAGCACGCTTGCACACACACACGCACACACGCACACGCTCCATTTTTTAAGACTCTTATCCCTCTCGAGGGGAGGCTTCTGACTGAAATCTCAAGTTTGAAAGCTGCTGTTCGCAGGGAGAGGCTTTACGTCAAGCTGCTGTATTATGTGAACCCTGCACAACCAATCCTCCCACGCGTGCGTGCGTGTGTGCGTGCGTGCGTCGTCCATTAGCATTATTAACACCAGCTCAGACGCCTACACTGTACCAGACTACCAGTGATGAGAGGAGACAAGATTGTTGAAGCCAACATGCCTGCCTGAACACACACACACGCACACGCACACGCACACGCACACAATACAATATACTTTGACTCAATTCAATCCAACAGTGAGGGGCGCTTTACCAACCCATATCATCACATCATCGCGATATCATAACATAACACAGACAAAACAAACCCGTGGCTCATGGGAGTTCTGCACTGCATGGTTTTGGTGAAATAATAAGTAGGCTAGTTCCAGCCATTTTGTGGGGGGCACAGGGGAGCACGCATTAAAAGTAAACTAATCCACACAACTTTATTTGTATTGTTGACCTATATATATATTTCTAAAATATTAGTGCACTCTTTCGTTCATTTTTTACCACACGTAACTATACGTTTTTTGTGTCCATGTCACTATTGGGGGGGGGGGGGGGGGGTTCCCGGCCTGGAACAACATATTTTCAACATATTTTCAGATGGGAGTCGGCGGCCAATTACATAATAGTTTTTGGGGTCCTTGACATGAAAAGACTGTGAGAACCACTGACATATAAGAAACACAGGTTTTTCTGAAAACTGTCATGATTTTAGAAGATGGCTTAAGGAAGGAATGGCTTAACCCATTTTGGGCGGGCACCCCTTTTGGTGTTGGCACTATGTTATGCTTTAGCTATTGAAAAATAGCAGATCTACAAGCTCGTAGCGCGCCACCGAGTGGCGCGCTACGAGCTTGTAGGTCTGCTATTTTTGAAAAATCGAAGAACGACTGACATAGAAACATAGCTTTTTCAGAAAACTGTCAGGATGTAGAAGACATTTTTAGAATCTGATCTCAGGTCAGAATGGCTTAAGGAAGGAAGGTGGTATGATGGAAGAGAGGGGAGGGGAGAGATGAACTGTAGCGATGTGCTCCGTCTCCACTATATCCCCATCCCACTGTGGAGAGGAGAGGAGAGGAAAGTTAATCTATTTAGAGATGAAGAGGTTTCTTTCTGCCCGACAGCAACAAGATACTAAATAATATAACAATCATATGGTTCTATAAGTGTCCACCAGCACCAGTGGCGTGCACAGATAGACACTAGGGGGTGCTAGAGCACCCCCTGCCCTTTTTGGCAAAAAAGGGCAGTGTGTGGACCATGGTGACATTGATCAAATCTTGATAAGAAATGCTTATACTGTATTATTTAGGCCCCCACAATATAAAGCTATGTTTCTATGTCTAAAAGAAATAGCAGACCTATACGAGCTTGTAGATCTGCTATTATGTATAGTATATATATGTATAGATTGGCTATAGTTGAACTATTCAAAAACGTTTTTCAAAATAGTAAAAAAAAAAAGGCAAAGAAGTTTAGGGATAAGGGGTTTAGCGGTGACGAAAATGGAGCCCGAAGACTTTGAGGAAAGGAAGTGCGGAGAGATGACACAGATGAGAGCCAGGAATATGCGCCTGTGAGTCCGTGCGTGCGTGCGTGCGTGTGCGTGTGTGTGCGTGTGTGTGTGTGTGTGTGTGTGTGTGTCTGTGTGTGACAGCTGGGCAGGTAGCTTGGTGTCATCATCGGTGTGATGTGTGTTCCTGCAGAACAGGAAATGGGCCATATAAAGTCGTTTTTCTTTTTTTTCTTTCCGTAGGAGACAACATGGCACCTTGTCTCTTATCACCTGGCCTCACTCTCTGCTATTACATTTTATCACAGCTCAGTGTGTGTGTGTGTGTGTGTGTGTGTGTGTGAGGGCAGGAGAGAGAGAGAGACTGCAGGGGATCATTTGTCATCAGTTGAAGACCAACTCCATCTCTGTCTGGCGCAACTGTCAGCAGCAGCCAGGACGGCACGCACGCGCGCACGCACACGCACACGCACACGCACACACACACACACACACACACACACACACACACACACACACACACACACACACACACACACACACACACACACACACACACACACACACACACACACACACACACACACACACACACACACACACACACACACACACACACACACACACACACACACACACACACACACACACACACACACAAATGCCCAGAGCCACTGAACTGCAACGAAACCGTCTTCAAATCCATTCATTCTAGCTTGGCAGAGTGCTTCCGGTGTTATGGTGTGTGTGTGTGAGTGAGAGAGAGAGAGAGCGTGCGTGTGCGTGTGTGCGAATCGGTGCATGTACCTGTCACTTCCTTTGGTTGCGGCTCGGATTGATTTGTCAACCTGCGTGCTCCGCTCTGCTGTTTCTGTATGGAACAGGAGACAGTTCTGACAGCTATACGCAACCCAGCTCTCCCTTAGAGTCTTCTCTCCTAAAGCGTGAGTTTGTGTACACGTGTGCAGAGCTCAACAAACCATGTGCCACCCGGATTCGGCACAAACAAGGGACTAAATTAATTTCGCTCCTATATATGCCACCAAAATGTGGAACGCCCTACCAACAGTCATTAAGACATGCGAATCCCTTGACTCCTTCAAAACTGCTCTCAAAGGGCACCTATATATATACGGACGGCTGCAATTCGAAACTGGACCACTCTGTTCACACGGGTGTGATCAGGATGGAGTCTGAGAAATCTGAAAGACCGGTTTCGTTGAATGGCTCTAGAGAGACTGTGTACCAATTTGCGTGATGTTTGGACAAAATCTGTAGGTGTACTGTGCAAAAACTTGTTTTGCACAAAGCGGCCTCCTGGTGGCGCTATAACAGGCCGTTCTGGAAAGTTTGGGGCAGAGGTTCATCGTTGGCATCCAGGGAGTGTGTGTGCAAAATTTGGCATCGACCGGGTTAACGGTGGCCGAGATTAGCTGCTCACGGACATACGGACGGACGGACACACGGACGGACGGACACACGGACGGACGGACGGACGGAGTGCAAAACATACTCTCCCCCCATGCCTTCGGCCTGGTGGAGACAACTAAGCTATGATGACTAAAACTAAAACTACATTTACTGACAATTTCATCAATAAGCTGTTTGAAAACCACCACTTATAAGAACGGGAGGCATACTTTATAGTCTGTGTGACTGTGTGTGCGCGTGCGTGTGCGTGTGTATGTGGGCATGACGTTAAACTTCTCCGTTGTCAATGTATAGTAGGTGCATGGATGCATTAGCAATTTCTGTGTTCTATGTAACTTGCATACAAGAAGGCACTATTCACCAGTGTAATCAACCAACAGCCAACGCTCAATAATAATAATAATAATAATAATAATATTATTAACGCTCAATAGCTAAAGTATAACATAATGCTTAGAGTTAAAACACCAAAAGGGGTTCTCGCCCAGAATGGGTTAACACCAAGCTACAGTGCAAGACTAAGAACTTGGTTTCCTATGGTGATCCAGCCGAGGACATACAGTATACCCACGGAATGGTTGTCAGAGGGTTTCGACAACTCGTGATGCCCGCCCAAAGACGAGGCAGAAAGGCTGGCAAAGTGTGCCATCTCTGCTGCCCTGTATGGCGGAGCTGTCACTGCTTGTGCCCATGGAGTGCTACAGTATAAACTAGAAAAAGTGCCCTTCTGGGCACAGGTCTCCACCAGGATAGGAATGTAGGACATTGCAGCTTGCCTTCATCTGGTGGTTGGATAAAAGGGCAACTAAAGTAAATTATCCACAGATCCGTGCAGTTAGAGGTAAAAACACTTTTCGGCCAGTTATAGCGCCACCTTGAGGCTGAGTTGAAATTGTTCATGTGGCATTTTTTCCTCGGCCTAGTGGGAATGTGCGTGCACAATTTCACGGAAATCACGCGATGTGTTCATGATTTGCAGCATTTTGTTTGAAACTGAGCACTCCTGTGAACTTTGGAAGCCAATCTTAACCAATCAGGATGGAGTCTGAGAAATCTGAAAGACCCGTTTCGTTGAATGGCTCTAGAGAGACTGTGTACCAATGTACCAAAATCTGTAGGTGTACTGTGCAAAAACCTGTTTTGCACAAAGCGGCCTCCTGGTGGTGCTATAACAGGCCGTTCTGGAAAGTTTGGGGCAGAGGTTCATCGTTGGCATCCAGGGAGTGTGTGTGCAAAATTTGGCATCGACCGGGTTAATGGTGGCCGAGATTAGCTGCTCACGGACACACGGACGGACGGACGGACACACGGACACACGGACGGACGGAGTGCAAAACATACTCTCCCCCCATGCCTTCGGCCTGGTGGAGACAACTATACTATATACAGCCAACACTTCCGCGCTCAGCTTCCTTGGTCTCAACTGCGCATGTTTCTTTCCTTCCGGGGAGCAACATGGAGTCCACCGTACGGTCTTCGCTTCCTGTCCTCATTTAATAGTCCAGTGGCAGGAATATGTGCTTAAAGAACCAGGCTTCATAGTCATCTAGCCTACAGTGGCATCGTCCTCAGAGAAGATGACCACGGCCAAACTCATAAGGAAGCTACAGTACGTCGTCTTTGACATCGACGGACTGCCAGAAGAAGACGAAGTGTGTGCGTGCGTGCGTGCGTGCGTGCGTGCGTGCGTGCGTGCGTGCGTGCGTGCGTGCGTGCGTGCGTGCGTGCGTGCGTGCGTGCGTGCGTGCGTGCCTGTGTGTCAGCAGAACCCTCACAGCTCAATATAATGAGGCATATTGGCTAGACGTTACTCGGGGAAGGCGATGTCAGATGGAGTGTTCGGGGGACAGAGGATGTCAGATGGAGTGTTCGGGGGGCAGAGGAAGGAGTGTTCCCTGATGAAGGGCATGTCAGATGGAGTGTTCGGGGGACAGAGGAAGGAGTGTTCCCTGATGAAGGGCATGTCAGATGGAGTGTTCGGGGGACAGAGGAAGGAGTGTTCCCTGATGAAGGGCATGTCAGATGGAGTGTTGGGGGGGACAGAGGAAGGAGTGTTCCCTGATGAAGGGCATGTCAGATGGAGTGTTCGGGGGACAGAGGAAGGAGTGTTCCCTGCGACCGCAGGCTCCTAACAACGCCGTGGAATACCTTCGCCGACTCACATCATCTTCTTAATGAGCAAACGCGATCAGACACGAGACATGAGAGTAGGAGAGAGAGAGAGAGAGAGAGAGAGAGAGAGAGAGACCCATACGGGGAAGAAAGAAGAAATAAAATGCAATTACAAGTGTGACCCGGCCATCATGACGGCCTGGCCAGGTGCCAGGCCGTCTGGGGGAGGAGGAGTAGGAGGCCAGCTGCAACGCAGGAGAGGCCAACAAATATGGGACTCTTTTTAATACAGAGACAGTCTTCACATAGCATAATATCTGAAATAAATATCAGAGCCAAAATTGACATATGAAATAAATGCTTAAACATGTAGCTAGGTGTAATGTTAAGAGTCCACAGAAGTGAACCTTTCAAGCCTGTTTTCTCAACTCTGTTTTCTGTAAGACATTAACTACTATATATTGCGCCACGTCTCTGCGTACGTACAGTACGTGCGTACGGTTGTAATGCACGTAACTCGAGAACCGTTCGCCCCACCGACTTCACATTCGACACACGCGTTCCACACCCCCACAGGGAGTGCAGTGCCAGGTATCGAGTCGGTCGGACCCACGGTTGTCCAGAACCGCCACAAAAGGGTCTGGTCAGGCTCTGCCAGTGGGCCTAATGAGACCAACTCCTTTCACCTGCTGTGCAATGTCCAGCCCAGGGGGGCAGTCAGCCAGATATTTCGTGAAGCCTCATTTGAAATCGGTAGTTCATATAATGGCCTGTTGTGGCGCTGGACTGGACCCAAAAAGCCCCATAGCTCCATAGAGGCCCATGTATTTTGGCCCAACTTCACCTAGACTGTATTACCTTAATAAACATGGTCATGAATACTTTCTTCTTCCAGTCACTAGTTTAAAGTCTCATTTCTAATGTCATAATATTCTTTTTGGAAAATTATGGTCCCATTAATTAAAGAAATGACCATAAAGAAAAAAAAACATCGCGTATGTTCTGAGGGGCGTGGCTACCGTTACAGTCTATGATCGGGATTCCCCTCCCACTCGAGTCAAAATAAAAACCAACGGAGAAGAAGGGGGGAAGTCCCGCCTCGTTGTCTGGGCAGCCAATGGCCAGCTGGTCCAAAACGGAGCCAGCCAATGGCCAGCTGGTACCAAACGGATCTAGAAAGATGGCGACTTACATCAGGAATTACCATATTATTACAGGCTTCATTTTACGTTCATGTTAGACCCGGCGAACGCTTTGTCCATATTTTTTACAGTCTATGGTCCAGCCTCTGTCTCAGCCAATTGAGGCTCAACCAATCAGGCTCTGCCAGTGGGCCGAATTGATTGCCGAGTACACTTTTCAGTTTGCAGTCTTTACACACAGGCACATACACAGATCTCCATGTGGGACACCGGCTGACAGTTAAAACAGGTGCTATGACAACGCATATCATTAGTATATCCCAAGTTGCATCGTTCCCAAGTAGGCTGGTGGCCGACTGCGGCGGGCACGTACAGGTCCAGTGGCGTGCACAGATAGACACTAGGGGGTGCTAGAGCACCCCCTGCCCTTTTGGCAATTTTGCTCTTAAAAAAAAGAAAAACGTTTTTTTCTTAATGTGTAGTGTGTGGACCATGCGGTGACATTGATCAAATCTTGATAAAAAAACGCTTCTACTATATTATTTAGGCCCCCACAATCTAAAGCTATGTTTCTATGTCAGTGGTTCTTCGATTAAAGAAAAATAGCAGACCTACAAGCTCGTAGCGCGCCACTTGGTGGCACGCTATGAGCTTGTAGATCTGCTATTTTTCAATAGCTATAAAGCACCAAAATGGGTTCCAGCCCGAAAATGCGCTGCACAAGGTGCCTTTTTTTTCACTTGAGCACCTGCCCCTCTAAATGTCTGTGCACGCCACTGTACAGGTCTAGTCCTACTATAAATGCGCCACATCGCTGTGTGTCTGCGTGCGTGCGTGCGTGCGTGCGTGCGTGCGTGTGTGTGTGTGTGTACGGTTGTAATGCACATAACTCGAGAACCGTTCGCCCCAACGACTTCATATTCGACACACACGTTCCACACCGGTTGCCTTAATAGTGTGAGATTTATAGATTTTTGGGGCCCAAATAATATATTAGAAGCTTTTTTTTTATCAAGAATTGATCAATGTCACCATGGTCCACATACTGTACATTGTACACTGTAAAGAAAAAGAAATGGCACATTGCTGCCCAGAGGGAAGGGCAGGGGTGCTCTAGCACCCCCTAGTGTCTATCTGTGCACGCCACTGACAACAACAACAAATACACAACGCAAAGACTGCATGGTCCATGAGACAGAGGGTGGGTTTTTCAATTTATTCCAATAAAAATAAATGCTTTGGAAAATGTTTGGGAATCATTTTAAAATGTACCATTTAGGTGCCCAGTGCTTGGTCACTGTTCCAGTTACCAAGCGTCTTGGCTGCCTATCTAAAAACAAAGTCGAATAAAAACCTTCAACATTCGATCTGTGTTCATAATGGCCAAAAAAACGGAAAACGCTTTTACTTGGACACATTATGTAGAATAAAACACAGTGTGGAGTATAGACTATGCCAGGGTGGCTGGCGTCTCCCTTAGAGTTAGGGTGAGGAGTTCAGTCACACGAGAGAGACTCGGGAGTAGAGCCGCTGCTCCTTCGCCTGGAAAGGAGCCAGCTTAGGTGGTTCGGGCATCTCCCAAGGCCCCGTGGCAGGGATGAGATGGAGGGATTTACATCGACTCACTGGCCTTCGGAACGCCTCAGGATCCCCCAGGAGGAAGTCACTAATGTTGCTCTGGATAGGGAAGTCTGGCGCTCTCTGGTGGAGCTGTTGCCCCCGCGACACTATTACGGATAAGCGGTTGAAGATGGATGGGAAGCCGTACGTACCTACAGTGGTACGGCAGTATGAGCTGCCTGTATACTTGTTCACAGTATCCTGCAAGACTTCAACCCCTCGCCTTGCTTCTGCAGACTGTCTAGTCGTATGGCTGTTTATGGTGTGTATTTATGCGGCTCGTAATGCGCAGAAGTGGAGTTTCTCCACATGGCCTTGGGTCGGACACTGTCCAGCGACAAACAAGTCCATCTCGCTTGATGGCTCAACTCAATCAATCGTTTATAGGTAATCCATCTAATACATTGATCTTATATCATCTTTAGCCGGTCAGTGACGCAAAGCTCGTGAGCCGTGCAGGACATTTCTCATCTTCCCTGCTTTTTATACGTGCTGTTGGAGAGCTTGGAGTTTGAGAAAGCCGGCTTTTAATGAAAATACTGGGTGAGTTTTTAGGATGAGTTTTTAGGATGAATTAATCATGGTGTTGTGATGCAATTATTGGCAACTGGCACAGCGCGAGCATTAGCATTCTCCTCTCGGCAGCAGATAGCGTGGGCTTCTATCCATATAATAACCCATGTTGGGCGGGAAGCCGGGAACCCCTTTTGGTGTTAGCATTGCGTTATGCTTTAGCTATTTAAAAATAGCAGATCTACAAGCACATAGCGTGCCACCAAGTGGCGCGCTACGAGCTTGTAGGTCTGCTATTTTTGAAAAACCTAAAAAAACGACTGACATAGAAACATAGCTTTTTCAGAAAACTGTCATTTTTAGAATCTGATCTCAGGTCAGAATGGAATAAAGCTGCCCGGTTCAATAATCCCCCACCAAGCGTCTGGGCAAACGGCCACACCCTTAGAATCTGATCTCAGGTCAGAATGGAATAAAGCTGCCAGGTTCAATAATCCCCCACCGAGCGTCTGGGCAAACGGCCACACCCTGAGATGCTGTTTGATGGAAACAAATGACATCTGTCCTGTCCAGCATGGACGATATGGGCATCCATACTAATGCCACAGAGGAATCAGGGGCCACATCATGGTCCATACTAATGCCACAGAGGAATCAGGGGCCACATCATGGTCCATACTAATGCCACAGAGGAATCAGGGGCCACATCATGGTCCATACTAATGCCACAGAGGAATCAGGGGCCACATCATGGTCCATACTAATGCCACAAAGGAATCAGGGGCCACATCATGGTCCATACTAATGCCACAGAGGAATCAGGGGCCACATCATGGTCCATACTAATGCCACAGAGGAATCAGGGGCCACATCATGGTCCATACTAATGCCACAGAGGAATCAGGGGCCACATCATGGTCCATACTAATGCCACAGAGGAATCAGGGGCCACATCATGGTCCATACTAATGCCACAGAGGAATCAGGGGCCACATCATGGTCCATACTAATGCCACAGAGGAATCAGGGGCCACATCATGGTCCATACTAATGCCACAAAGGAATCAGGGGCCACATCATGGTCCATACTAATGCCACAAAGGAATCAGGGGCCACATCATGGTCCATACTAATGCCACAGAGGAATCGGGGCCACATCATGGTTCATACTAATGCCACAGAGGAATCAGGGGCCACATCATGGTGAATGATTGATTTATTTGGGGCCCCTCTTTGTTGTAACGCAACAAACGACCCAGACAGACGTCACGCACGCACGTACGCTCGCACATTGAAAATCGAATGCCACAAGCAGAGGCAGAGTTGCGTGTGTGTGTGTGTGTGTGTGTGTGTGTGTGTGTGTGTGTGTGTATGTGTGTGTGTGTGTGTGTGTGTGTGTGTGTGTGTGTGTGTGTGTGTGTGTAGAAAGTGTAGCCATGCACATGAACAATGGCGGTGGCGTGACCCCGTGAAGACATCTATCAGACTTCAGACGTTTCTGTTCTTCTTTTTATAATGACATTTCATCCACACAACCCACTGCACTGAAGGTGTCACGCCCCCTGTCTCTGCATCCACACAACCCACTGCACTGAAGGTGTCACGCCCCCTGTCTCTGCTTCCACACAACCCACTGCACTGAAGGTGTCACGCCCCCTGTCTCTGCATCCACACAACCCACTGCACTGAAGGTGTCACGCCCCCTGTCTCTGCATCCACACAACCCACTGCACTGAAGGTGTCACGCCCCCCGTCTCTGCATCCACACAACCCACTGCACTGAAGGTGTCACGCCCCCCGTCTCTGCATCCACACAATCCACTGCACTGAAGGTGTCACGCCCCCTGTCTCTGCATCCACACAACCCACTGCACTGAAGGTGTCACGCCCCCCGTCTCTGCATCCTCACAACCCACTGCACTGAAGGTGTCACGCCCCCTGTCTCTGCATCCACACAACCCACTGCACTGAAGGTGTCACGCCCCGTCTCTGCATCCACACAACCCACTGCACTGAAGGTGTCACGCCCCCCGTCTCTGCATCCACACAACCCACTGCACTGAAGGTGTCACGCCCCCTGTCTCTACATCCACACAACCCACTGCACTGAAGGTGTCACGCCCCCCGTCTCTGCATCCACACAACCCACTGCACTGAAGGTGTCACGCCCCCTGTCTCTGCATCCACACAACCCACTGCACTGAAGGTGTCACGCCCCCCGTCTCTGCATCCACCCAACCCACTGCACTGAAGGTGTCACGCCCCCTGTCTCTGCATCCACACAACCCACTGCACTGAAGGTGTCACGCCCCCCGTCTCTGCATCCACACAACCCACTGCACTGAAGGTGTCACGCCCCCTGTCTCTGCATCCACCCAACCCACTGCACTGAAGGTGTCACGCCCCCTGTCTCTGCATCCACACAACCCACTGCACTGAAGGTGTCACGCCCCCCGTCTCTGCATCCACCCAACCCACTGCACTGAAGGTGTCACGCCCCCTGTCTCTGCCTCCACACAACCCACTGCACTGAAGGTGTCACGCCCCCCGTCTCTGCATCCACACAACCCACTGCACTGAAGGTGTCACGCCCCCCGTCTCTGCATCCACACAACCCACTGCACTGAAGGTGTCACGCCCCCTGTCTCTGCATCCACACAACCCACTGCACTGAAGGTGTCACGCCCCCTGTCTCTGCATCCACACAACCCACTGCACTGAAGGTGTCACGCCCCCCGTCTCTGCATCCACACAACCCACTGCACTGAAGGTGTCACGCCCCCCTGTCTCTGCATCCACACAACCCACTGCACTGAAGGTGTCACGCCCCCTGTCTCTGCACACAACCCACTGCACTGAAGGTGTCACGCCCCCTGTCTCTGCACACAACCCACTGCACTGAAGGTGTCACGCCCCCCGTCTCTGCATCCACACAACCCACTGCACTGAAGGTGTCACGCCCCCCGTCTCTGCATCCACACAACCCACTGCACTGAAGGTGTCACGCCCCCCGTCTCTGCATCCACACAACCCACTGCACTGAAGGTGTCACGCCCCCTGTCTCTGCATCCACACAACCCACTGCACTGAAGGTGTCACGCCCCCCGTCTCTGCATCCACACAACCCACTGCACTGAAGGTGTCACGCCCCCCGTCTCTGCATCCACACAACCCACTGCACTGAAGGTGTCACGCCCCCACACAACCCACTGCACTGAAGGTGTCACGCCCCCTGTCTCTGCATCCACACAACCCACTGCACTGAAGGTGTCACGCCCCCTGTCTCTGCATCCACACAACCCACTGCACTGAAGGTGTCACGCCCCCTGTCTCTGCATCCACACAACCCACTGCACTGAAGGTGTCACGCCCCCCGTCTCTGCATCCACACAACCCACTGCACTGAAGGTGTCACGCCCCCCGTCTCTGCATCCACACAACCCACTGCACTGAAGGTGTCACGCCCCCTGTCTCTGTCATCCACACAACCCACTGCACTGAAGGTGTCACGCCCCCCCGTCTCTGCATCCACACAACCCACTGCACTGAAGGTGTCACGCCCCCTGTCTCTGCATCCACACAACCCACTGCACTGAAGGTGTCACGCCCCCTGTCTCTGCTTCCACACAACCCACTGCACTGAAGGTGTCACGCCCCCTGTCTCTGTCATCCACACAACCCACTGCACTGAAGGTGTCACGCCCCCTGTCTCTGCATCCACACAACCCACTGCACTGAAGGTGTCACGCCCCCCGTCTCTGCATCCACACAACCCACTGCACTGAAGGTGTCACGCCCCCCGTCTCTGCATCCACACAACCCACTGCACTGAAGGTGTCACGCCCCCCGTCTCTGCATCCACACAACCCACTGCACTGAAGGTGTCACGCCCCCCGTCTCTGCATCCACACAACCCACTGCACTGAAGGTGTCACGCCCCCCGTCTCTGCATCCACACAACCCACTGCTCTGAAGGTGTCACGCCCCCCGTCTCTGCATCCACACAACCCACTGCACTGAAGGTGTCACGCCCCCCGTCTCTGCATCCACACAACCCACTGCACTGAAGGTGTCACGCCCCCCTGTCTCTGCAGAAAGATGACCGCAAATGGAAACAAAATTAACTGTGAACAAGAGAGAGAGAGAGAGAGAGAGAGAGAGAGAGAGAGAGAGAGAGAGAGAGAGAGAGAGAGAGAGAGAGAGAGAGAGAGAGAGAGAGAGAGAGAGAGAGAGAGACAGAGAGAGACAGAGAGAGAGAGAGAGAGAGAGAGAGAGAGACAGAGAGAGAGAGAGAGAGGGTGTTAGCACTTTAAAGACCTGCATGGTGCAATGGCTATGTCGGTCATTATTTTTATTTTGAAGTTTGAGCCTAAAAACGGCAGGCTGTACTGTACGTTTCTGAACCAATCAGAGCATCGGCGATGGGACGGTATAGCTCTGCTACATGCGCGCAGGGACGGATTAAGGGCCGGTCATTTGTGCAGGGCCCCCATAGCGCGTGTACGCGCTACATTTGTGTTTTTCTGTGGTTTTATCACCTACATTTAACAATCTATGGCCAATGAAGGTGCCCAGGAGCCTTTTGAAGGGCATAAAACCTAGTACAGAGCGGTCCAATTTCCCCAAAGGGCCCCTTAGAGCCAAGGGCCCCTGGGCCACGACCCCACTGGCCCAATGGCTAATTTGTCCCTGCACGCACGACGCAAGGAGTTTGTTTTTTGAGTGGTGCTAGCCACTCCTATAGACAGCAATGTGTGTCCCTATGTCTACGTATGTACGTGTCTGTCTCTGTGTCCGAGCATGGGGGGCATGTACAGTATAGTACAGTACAGTACAGTACAGTACAGTACAGTACAGTACAGTACAGTACAGTACAGTACAGTACAGTACAGTACAGTACAGTACAGTACAGTACAGTACACATTTACAGACAGTCAGAAGTCAAACAGTTGGCCAGCTCTACCAGTTTGCTGCATGTGGCTTGAGGCCTGTGGCTTATTTCTAACCTACAATGTTTTCAGATACATATTTTAGCATGCTGATCAGTAGTTCTGTAATCAACAACAGCTGTGTTTGGATGAACGTGCAGCGGGAATCAAGCAGGTGATTGAAATCAACCTTCATTTTTATGCATGCAACACTCGACACATCATCACGCATCACATTTCTTTTCGTTTAAAGGATATAAAATTGTTAGGTATGCCCATTATGATGACCACGGATATGCTCTAAAAGTGTGAGAAAATGTCCCGGTTTTTAACCCATTTAGGACTGAGACCAGATTCTACTGAATGTCTTCGAAAACATGACAGTTTTCTGAAAAACCTATGTTTCTGAAATATGTTGTTCCAGGGACCAGCGGATTCGTCCGTTATCACTGCATTAAATAAATACGAAATCAACCGTTATCAGGACGTTGGAATAATATGGCCATGCTGGCATACTAGATGTTGTGAAACTAAGTACTGAACCCTCGTCTGGTTTGACAGACAGGTAGTGTGTGCCGGCTGGGTGGTGTGTGGTTCTGACAGACAGGTAGTGTGTGCCGGCTGGGTGGTGTGTGGTTCTGACAGACAGGTAGTGTGTGCCGGCTGGGTGGTGGTGTGTGGTTCTGACAGACAGGTAGTGTGTGCCGGCTGGGTGGTGTGTGGTTCTGACAGACAGGTAGTGTGTGCCGGCTGGGTGGTGTGTGACAATCCGGTTGAAGTATACCTTGGTACGGCAGCGGCGGCGACGACGGGCACGGGAGAACAATAACGTGACACGAGACAGTATCACGCTAAAGGTTCACAACGTTTATTACACACACAGGAACATGTATAGAGCTGGATCCCAACTGACGTTACCACAAGATATCAGACATAATAACGTGCCTACTGCAGCAAGGCTGACCTTGCTGTCACCGAGATGTCTCTCGTAGCCTAACTATATTAAAGTATGCTACAGTTCAGGCAGTACACAATACATAACAAGTACACTGTGCTCTCACGTACAAGTATACACAGCCACGGGCGATCAGATTACAACACTAGACATTGTGGTGTTTGGCTGTGGTCAACCAGACTGCACGCATGCAGGGTGGTGGAGCAGACATAGCCTGGTCTAGGACTACTAATATTTACTATTCTCTGCCTATCGGGACGTAACTCGGACGGCGCTGAGTCAGGTGTGGTGGCCGTCACAACGCTCGGCACGGCGACTCACTCGGCTAGCCCCTCGCTTGGCGGTGCCTCACGTGGCTCAAGGCCACCAGAGACGGCGCGCCTCCGTCATGGACACAAAAAGCAAACGCTCCCATAGTTTCACTTTCGGATTTCCCAGTATGTTGATTATCACATACTGGGGGTATTTCTACGGTGCTGATTATGAACATTCTCTTGATTAAGGGGTGATAACATCCGAAGAGGGGTCCAGCGCCAGCCAGCAAACAGAAGCAGAAATATGAAGAGAGATAAAACGTTCGCTGTGAACGAATATATATTCAAATATTTGCACCACATTTTCACGGTTTAAAAAAAATAGCAGATCTACGATCTTGTAGCAAAGAACTTACGAGCTTGAAGATATGCTACTTTTCAACCTGCTAAAGTTTAAAACAAGGGTTTAAAAGTGGACAAAAGCGACACCAGGCACGTTCCCGTCCTAAAATGTGTTGAATCGTCGCTGTAGGCCTGAAACCTTGTATGTCCAAAGCCCATTATCCTGTTCAGGTAGGCCTGAAACCTTGTATGTCCAAAGCCCAGTTCACTGTCTTCCAGTGGATCCAATGTATTTTAGTCATAAGCTCCTTATTAATATTAAATATTTATAAAAATCCACCGACAGACTTAACCACTTTCAATCTGGCCTCCCTATAATTTGTCCAGGTGAAGCATTTCAAAATCTGAATGAATGAATATCCATTTAACACTTCCGGGGCCTTAGATTAATCTATCCATCGTATCTAGGCTGCCAGGATTGATCTATGACCTTTGGAGCATAACGCCAAAGTATTTGCAGCTTTGACCACATATAGGACCACACGTAACAGGCATGGAAAGAGAGTAGTCCAACAGCATGCCAGAGGATAAACCAAAAGAAACTAGTACTACATATTATGTGTGTCAGTATGTGTAAACATAGCGCTATTTATCCACGGTGCTTCACATAGATTGTGCATTACATTCACATTCACACTGATGACAGAGGAAACCATGCAAGGCACCAACCTGCACATCGGGAGCAATTAGCTCAGGGACACTTCGACGCTACCAGCTCAGTGGCCTTGTGGTTAGAGTGTCCGCCCTGAGACTGGGAGGTCAGGGGTTCGATCCCTGGCCCGGGTCATACCAAAGACTGTAAAAATGGGACCCAGTGCCTCCCTGCTTGACACTCAGCATAAAGGGTTGGAATTGGAGTGAGTCCCTGCGACATACTAGTGTCATGTCCAGGGGGTGTACTTGTACACCAAGCTGCCTCATGGTTACAGACACAGGAGATAGGCTCCTGCACTGTGGGCCTCATGGTTACAGACACAGGAGATAGGCTCCTGCACTGTGGGCCTCATGGTTACAGACACAGGAGATAGGCTCCTGCACTGTGGGCCTCATGGTTACAGACACAGGAGATATAGGCTCCTGCACTGTGGGCCTCAAGGCTCGGCAACGCTTACACTAACTCGAACTGGCAACCTTGCGGTTCCCATCCGGCCACTCCTGAGCCACCACTGCCGCCTCATTATGTGTGCAACATTACGCAACAAAAATGTACAAAGCTCAGCATACACCTTGAGCTCTCTCTCTCTCTCTCTGTCTCTCTGTGTGTGTGTTTCTCTCTGTCTGTGTCTGTGTTTCTCTCTGTCTGTGTCTGTGTTTCTCTCTGTCTGTGTCTGTGTTTCTCTCTGTCTGTCTCTCTGTGTTTCTCTATGTGTGTCTCTGTGTCTGTGTTTCTCTCTGTGTCCGTCTGTCTGTCTGTCTGTCTGTCTGTCTGTCTGTCTGAAAACGTACGTTTACATTGCCAAAGCAGAAGTGGAACAAGACAATCAAAATAAAATGTATTTACAAATAAATATTGGATATAAATAGGAATTAAATAAAAGGTGTAAACAGAGCTGTACGTGTTACATCTTGTGCATTTTCTGTCAGAGATAGAAATACAATATCATATAGGAGACGTTCGCTTTATGCTTTACTTTAAACTAGATAAACCGTGTACTCTCTCTCTCTCTATAGTTAGTATGCCCAGCCATGGCCGGCTCTTCCTCTGTGCACTGGAGTGTCAATTATTATGGTAATCAGTGAAACAGATATCAGGTGGGCTCCCCCCTGCAAAGAACCTTCCCACATTTCACTCTCATTATCCACTGTGTCTGTTTACGGTAGTATATATTTCATGATCCGTCAGACACTTATTACTTCAAGATGAAAGCCATTTATTGCATCGATATTGCATCGTATGTTGTGGTGCGACTCTAGCTCCCACGATGCTCCGGAATTATCTTCCCCATGAGGCGTGACAGCATAAGCATAACAAACCCAGCAGCACATGTACGTAACATACATACAACATCTCAGAAGTTGAAGCAGTTTTTAAGGACCCACTTTTAGGCCTGCAGTGCAATAGAGCATGCTTTTGCCTTTTTTAAACCTTACCCATTTTAAACACACACACACACACACACACACACACACACACACACACACACACACACACACACACACACACACACACACACACACACACACACACACACACACACACACACACACACACACACACACACACACACACACAGCAGATAACAGATCTCCAATACATGGACATAAAAGGGACAAGGAAGCACACGCAGATACATAGATATCCATATATGGACACATGCACACACCTGCATAAACAGTGTGCATATCATGCTAAGAACACATACACACATGATAATTATGAGGCATCAGTGCCATGTCATAATTCCGACCTCTCAATTGAGGGTTGAAGACGTAATCAAGTTGCCACCCAGCTGTCTCACTTCACTTTCCACGAAGCCCGCTGTGATCGTGAGTCTCTTGTGAGTTGGGCAAAAGGCGCGGCAGTGCCACCATTGGCACAGAGGAGGGTGATCACTGGCACACTGGCATACGTGTGTGAGAGAGGCTTTGGCTTAAAATAAATTGTAAAAAAAATATGCAGTCAAATAAGTCCCTCACATTTGTATGTAAATTACATCCTGCACATTCTACATTCATTAAAACTCTGCGAATGGGAGATAAGTACTGCAGGTGGGTTTAACCCATTCTGACCGGGCACCCATTTTGGTGTCAGCATCATGTTATGCTTTAGCTATTTAAAAATAGCAGATGTACAAGCTCATATCGCGCCACCGAGTGGCGCGATACGAGCTTGTAGGTCTGCTATTTTTGAAAAAAATCGAACAACGACTGACATTTTTAGAATCTGATCTCAGGTCAGAATGGGTTAATCAGACCAGTGTGTGTCCAGTGGAAACCTCGTATGAATCTGATCTCAGGTCAGAATGGGTTAATGATCATTATAACAATGTGAAAGAAAATATTTAAAGGTATATTCAGTGATTACACTTAATTCAAATATCACTTATTTTTTTGTTTTGTTGTGATAATCCTCCCTACTATAGAGTGTGCTGGCCATATAAGGAGTTCCTCCCTGTCCCCAGTTAACCCCTGGGGGTCAAAAATCCTTAGGTTTCATTTTTGACTCTCTATCCTGATTGGACGAAAGGCTGGGTCCCACAGCCAAAAACGAAACCTAAGGTTTTTTGAGTGAAATCACTGAATATACCTTTAAAAAGAAGGAAAAACGTTATATTCATGGACAATCTAAATATCGGACTCTTTTTTTATACAGAGACAGTCTGGCGGCAAGACTGGAGAGAGGATAAAAACAGATTTTTAATGCAAACTGAGTTAATAGCACAGGCAGACTCTTCACATACTAGAGCATGTCTGAAATAAGTGTCAGAGCTGAAATCGACATGTAAATGAAATAAATGATGTAGCTATAGGTGTAATGTTAGAGTCCACAGAAGTGAACCTTTCAAGCCTGTTTTCTCAACTCGCCGTTTCTCTGCAAGACATTACTCTATAAGCCATATCTCCAAAACCGGTGGGTCAAACTGAACAACCAATATGTCAATTTGAAGCTATGATCCCCTGCTTTCATATGACATTCAATGACTTAGCCTCGGTCAGAAAAGCGATCACATAATGTTGGACTTTTTGGTGTGGTGTCATTAAAATGAATGTTGATATGGCACACTGACTATCTAGACAATAACAACATGGCACTTAAATTTAACATGGAGTCCGCCAGAAACGAGGAACACGGAGGGTTAAATTAGTACCCTAGCCCGCCAAACACGAGACTCTCGTTTTCCAGGGCTTGTATTTAATCCATGTTTTGATCCGATTGTATCGTTAGCCACCGTTCGCTAACACAACACCAAGTAGGACACATTTTGAAAATGCGCGCGCATCCACTTCCATTCTAAGCCCTGCTGTATCTCATAAACGACATTGAGGGGCCGTTTCTGGCCCAGACAAGCGTTTTCAACGGCCTGTAGGAGGCGCTGTGATACTCGCGGTCGGGTTTTTCCACCACCGACCAAGCAACAACAACCGGTCAAGACACCACACACACACACAGCAGTTTGTCACTGCAACATGCGAAGTGTTACACGTGATAAAACCCTGGCAATAATACGCTATTAATGGCGGCGGATTAAGAGTTAAAAAGGTTGCAGAGCCCTGAGTTAGACTATATAACAGCGGCGAGTGCCCAAGCAGTACGTGGGTTTACTGGGCTACTTCTGGTATTTAAGCGTGGAAGTCGCGCTGCGGGATGAAGAGTGACAGGTGTGATTCATTCTGTCACTCAACGCCCCAGTATATAAAGAGGTGTATGACAGTATCTGGTGTTATTTATTCATCACCACGCTGCCCTTCACACAGGCCACGGTATCTTCCACTTAGCCATTTAGACAGCAGCAGCAGCAGACAGTGCTTTTGTGTCCATTCAGATAGGGTGCGCGGGTAGCTGGAACTATATTCGTATATTTGATGTGCATCAGTGAATGCCTATTCAAGTCCACAGACATCCTCCTTACATGTATATATACTCTATATAGCAGTGTTGATTTTTTTTGTTGACTAAAACTAAGACAAAATGTTCGTCGACTACCTTTTTTCACTGACGAAAACTAAATGTAAACTAAATGAAAACTAAGCTATGGTGACTAAAACTAAAATGTTAGGGACTAGTGGACAAGCGATCCAGTATAAGTCATTTTACACTTGGTTGCATGCTGAAAATAGCAGATCTACACGCTCACAATGCGTTGTGAGCAATGTTTGAGAACCACTGACATACAGTATAGAAACAGGGTTTTTCTGAAAACTGTCAGAATTTAGAAGGCGTTTGTAGAATCGGCCTCAGGTCTAAATGGATTGTGTGACACTGTAGTTAGTAGGACGAAGTAGCGGGCATTTATATGGATATAAGAGCTATAGGTTTCTGCCTGGACAGCAATGATATGCCGTATACAGTATATAGTGTACTAAAAAATATTCTAATGCAAATGCCCAGTGATGGGGGGGGGGAGAGAGAGAGAGAGAGAGACAGAGAGAGAGAGAGAGAGAGAGAGAGAGAGAGGCCTCATCCTTCCCCAAGGTCATCAGAGAGCCATCATTGTCATCATCCTTTCCATTTGCTCTCTTCCAGGAGACCTACGGTATGCAGTACTGTGTTCCCTGGCTGGCTCATCTCTTCCAGGAGACCTACGGTATGCAGTACTGTGTTCCCTGGCTGGCTCACCTCTTCCAGGAGACCTACGGTATGCAGTACTGTGTTCCCTGGCTGGCTCATCTCTTCCAGGAGACCTACGGTATGCAGTACTGTGTTCCCTGGCTGGCTCATCTCTTCCAGGAGACCTACGGTATGCAGTACTGTGTTCCCTGGCTGGCTCACCTCTTCCAGGAGACCTACGGTATGCAGTACTGTGTTCCCTGGCTCGCTGCATCTCTTCCAGGAGACCTACGGTATGCAGTACTGTGTTCCCTGGCTGGCTCACCTCTTCCAGGAGACCTACGGTATGCAGTACTGTGTTCCCTGGCTCGCTGCATCTCTTCCAGGAGACCTACGGTATGAAGTACTGTGTTCCCTGGCTGGCTCATCTCTTCCAGGAGACCTACGGTATGCAGTACTGTGTTCCCTGGCTCCCTCATCTCTTCCAGGAGACCTACGGTATGCAGTACTGTGTTCCCTGGCTGGCTCACCTCTTCCAGGAGACCTACGGTATGCAGTACTGTGTTCCCTGGCTCATCTCTTCCAGGAGACCTACGGTATGCAGCACTGTCTGTATTCCCTGCATGGCTCGCTCGTCTCCCCCGGTGCGTTCAAGTGTTTTCCTGCCATCAGTTTTCTGCATAATGTCGTGCATATTGGGGGCATTCTGGGTCAGTTACCACATGGCTCTGCCTGGCAATTGGTTGTTTTCCTCTGAGGGCCACAATCCCAGTTTATATATATATATATATATATATATATATATATATATATATATATATATATATATATATATATAAAAAAAATAACATTTCACCCCGAATTTAAAATAAATATGACCTCAGTACCTTTGATCAGGAAAGTTACTAAACACCACCAAAACTCTTCTTGACATATAATATTAGTTAAAAAAAAAGAAAAACACTCTTCCTTCTTTCACACTTATGTTTCCATCTCTCAATTATCTCCCTCTCTAGATCTATATATTGTCCTGTCTGTCTGCCTGCCTGCCTGGTAAATGGTAAATGGTGCATTTATTAGCATGAGTAGTATTATAGGGTACTATTATTCCCCAGGGACCCCTATGTCCGATTTTGGCACTGAAGACACTCCCTAGGGACGAGGGGGCGGGGCCTAACCCTTTTTTCCGATGACGTCATAGTATTGATTTTGCTGATTGGAGTTTCCGGTATCTAATGATCTCATCGGATTGCATGAGGACGGCAGTTTCATCTGTGCCAGTTTGGGTCAGCATATTGATTATGTATACATGCATTTTCATCTTTGGCAGTTGGGGGATCAATATGATTCTAGTTCTGCTTTCGAATTGGTTTCACATCCCCATCTGTTCAAACTGAACTGCGCATGCACTGATTTGTGTCAGCTGATTCTGGACAGACTGTATGCGTGTGTGTGACTATTGATTTTGCATGCTTGGATCCAAACGAGCTGATCGTATTGATTTCACCTCTGGTGGTTGACTCTCTCTCTCTCTCTCTCTCTCTCTCTCTCTCTCTCTCTCTCTCTGACAAATATTGTCATGTATTCTGGCTCTCACCAAGAACCATGGAGCCGCTGAACTAAATGACTTACAGCTTAGATTATTTCCAGTTTGGTTATAAAAAGTTGGGGAGGAACTGATTATGCAACTATCAGCCTGCTTAACCCCTTGGCAAACCAACTCTAATTCCCCAGGTTAGTAGGCCAGGGTGTTTTTTATTGATTTTACGTTTCCTTTCAACCGCAAGCAGTGGTCTCAGTTGTCTTACTGAGGAAGGGGGGGACAGTGGGGAGGAAGCACACAGAGCATATCTATTATCTCTTCAGAACTGGTGCGGGGAAGAAAAAAAAAACTCGTTAGGGATCAATGTGACAAAAACAAAAGAACTTGTCATTCATGAAGAGGAACCTGTGCAGGCCATTACAAATGGTGGACAAATAGTGGAGGTAGTAGACAGTTTTAAATACTTAGGCAGATATATTGACAGCAAGCTCATTTGCAGTGAAAATACTGAACAGATTTTTAAAACTTGTAACCAACGTCTCCACCTACTACGCAAGCTCAACTCCTTTAGAGTGAGCAAGCATATCGTGGAAACAGTCTATAAAAACCTGATAGAGGGAGTCTTGTGTTTTAACATGGCAATGTGGTTTGGCAATCTAAAGGTCAAAGGAAGAAGCAAGCTGCAGCGAATAGTAAATCTAGCCTCAAAAATAATTGGGAAGAGACACCAGCAATTAGGCTGTATCTACAATGAGATACTTCGTAAAAAAAAAAAACTATCAAGATAGCAAACGACCCAGTCTCATCCACCCTGCACCGACTTCCAGCTACTTCCCTCTGGTAGACGGTACAAACTAGGCATGCCATGGTATGAGATTTTACAGTACGGTACGATGCCAATATTGATAATCTATACCTCGGTATTCCAAGGTATTTATATTTATAAAAATAAAATAAAAAGATTGCCCCCCTGACCTATGTCTAGTGACTACCTTCACATCCTTATAAGCCCTTCTTTGATCCCCAACATGCAGGCCTACACATATATATATATATATATATATATCATAATATATGCCATGATTATGAATTGATTACCCTGGACCGAATGGAAACAAGACAGCAAGGACTTTTATCAGTGATCCCTTTGGATATGTGGTTGACTGTATCCTGTACTGATTACACTTCTGCCAATAATGTATTCAGTCAGTGAATCAATAGCTATTCCCCAGTCCCCATTGTATTTCATTGTACTATGGCTCCCCCTAATGGCCGTTTTGTCCCCAGTATGGTGGAGCAGAGGTGATGCAATCTGCGCATGATCACAATTGTCAATGTGTGCCTCCGTGTTGACAATCCACACTTAGTTACTACATATGGAAATATGGAATATACATTTGGATCTGGGTGTTTTTCAGCAACACTAACTCAAAGGTAGGAAGCAACTTTTCAATCTACTGCACCTGTGGGGTGAAAATATTTGTGTTAAGTGTTGTTGATGGTGTTGTAACCGTTTGTTTTTTACTGTTTGGTAAAGTTTTGCGTGGTTCAGGTTGTCTTAAGGTTTTGTTTTAATGTATGACTTGGATTATTTTGGTACGTGGTGGCGTATTTTGTGACAGTTGCATGGTTCATGATGTCTTATTGTTTTGTTTTAATGTATGACATGGGTTATTTTTGGTATGTGATGTGGTGTTTTGTGACAGTTGCATGGTTCATGATGTCTTAATGTTTTGGTTTAATGTATGACTTGGGTTATTTTTGGTATCTGATGTGGGGTTTTGTGACATTTGCATGGTTCACGGTGTCTTAAGGTTTTGTTTTAATGTATGACTTGCGGTATTTTTGGTAAGTGGTGGTGTATTTTGTGACATTTGCACGGTTCATGATGTCTTATTGTCTTGGTTTAATGTATGACTTGGGTTATTTTTGGTATGTGGTGTGGTGTTTTGTGACATTTGCACGGTTCATGATGTCTTAATGTTTTGGTTTAATGTATGACTTGGGTTATTTTTGGTATGTGGTGTGATGTTTTGTGACAGTTGCACGGTTCATGATGTCTTAATGTTTTGTTTTAATGCATGACATGGGTTATTTTTGGTACGTGATGTGGTGTTTTGTGACATTTGCATGTTTCAGGTTGTCTTAATGTTTTGGTTTAATGTATGACTTGGGTTATTTTTGGTATGTGGTGTGATGTTTTGTGACAGTTGCACGGTTCATGATGTCTTAAGGTTTTGGTTTAATGTGTGACTTGGGTTATTTTTGGTATGTGATGTGGTGTTTTGTGACATTTGCATGTTTCAGGTTGTCTTAATGTTTTATTTTATTGTATGACATGGGTTATATTTTTTTTGGTATGTGGTGTGGTGTTTTGTGACATTTGCATGGTTCAGGTTGTCTTAAGGTTTTGTTTAATGTATGACTGGGGTTATTTTGGTACGTGATGGTGTATTTTGGGACATTTGCACGGTTCAGTTTGTTTTAAGGTTTTGTTTTAATGTATAACTTGGGTTATTTTTGGTATGTGGTGTGGTGTTTTGTGACATTTGCATGGTTCAGGTTGTCTTAAGGTTTTGTTTAATGTATGACTGGGGTTATTTTGGTACGTGATGGTGCATTTTGGGACATTTGCACGGTTCAGTTTGTTTTAAGGTTTTGTTTTAATGTATAACTTGGGTTATTTTTGGTATGTGGTGTGGTGTTTTGTGACATTTGCACGATTCATGATGTCTTAATGTTTTGGTTTAATGTATGACTTGGGTTATTTTTTTGGTAGATGGTGGTGTATTTTGTGACATTTGCATGGGTCAGTGTGTCTTAATGTTTTGTTTTAATGCATGACATGGGTTATTTTTGGTACGTGGTGATGTATTTTTGGTATGTGGGTATGTGGTTGGGGAATTTTTACATGGTTCATGATGTCTTAATGATTTGTTTAAGGTATGAGTTGTATTATTTTGGTAAGTGATTGTATGTTTTGTGGCATTTGCATGGTTCAGGTTGGCTTAATGGTTTATTTTAATGTATGACTTGGATTATTTTTGGTACATGGGTGTATTTTGTGGCGTTTGCATGGTGCATGGTTCAGGCATGCCGCGGGCATGTCTGTGGCCGTTTGAGCTGTGAGGTTGGGGGTTAATACTGAGTAATGTACGGTTAGTTCATGCTAGTAGGGTACATTTAAAGTAATCATGTATATCATATTGGCGTAACTAAATTTGAAATGAGTTGAGTGGACTATGTATTTTTAGATGAACACACTATGTTGTTCACCTACAATTATAGGGATCGATGACTAGAGTAGATTGATGGCATTTTACAATAGCTACTATTACGTATTATTGACATTTAAAGTTAGATAGACTATAGTCTATACTACATGGTGGTATAGGCATCCATGGATTTCCAGGGAATTCAACCCGAATCTGTAGACGGGGTCTGTACACAAAACACAATGTTTTGTGTTGACAATAACTACGAGGCAATAACAGCCATCATACTACTAAATATTATGTATACTAGTTAAATTATCTAAACTCTGTGATTTGGCATAGACCTTTTTTCACGACACATAGGAAGAGTCTAAACTACATGCATAATAATAAAATATGGTTGAATGTTTCAAATACTGGATAGTTAGAATGGGTCATGCATGTTTTTAATACAAGCACCTTAACATCACCATGTCTGATGGTGCAGTGTGTAAATGTAACAGGTTATCTACATGGTGTATACTAAAGCATGTAATACTGATGTACCGATGTTTTTCCAAGAGTTCAGATCGTATAGTTTAGAAAATTGTGTAAGTCTATACTATACGAGGTCTTTAGATCATGGTCAGCACCAAATATCATACCAAAAGTCTGTATCTTATGTTTATCAGGTTTTATTTTGATCAGAAAATAGACAATTATGCAGATGAACATACACTGTAGCACAACATGGAGCAAAATGTACAAGACAATGAATTCACCAGGACATCAAATATACTCAGTCATCAACTATTTATAATGTATGTATATATATATATATATATATATATATAGATATATATACAACGATGCAATCAGGTCAATCATAGTGGCAATAGTTATGTCCTTGATTATTATTTTTTGGATCATATCAGGGTAAATCCTTCCAGTAATGCAAATAAGATGTACATAGCCTATGGATTCTTGACATTGGCACTGGTCCTACCTCAATACCGCTAGTTCTCAATACCTTAATAACCCCCGGTATAAAATCATCAGTCCACAACTTGTTCATTAAATCTTTAAAATGATTGTAGAAGTAATATCGGGGCGTAATATTCAAACATGTGTGCTCGGTTTGACTAGAATGGTCTATGCGGCAGCCGTTGCAATCATCCTTCATCTGTTCGGTTATAGCGTTTGCGAGTAGTTGACCAACATGTATTTTCAGAATATCTGTAAGATTTGTGGGGTTTGTCCCAGCAAACTCATCCAAAGTCAGTGGCCAATTCAGGGGGTATGGCGGCGAAAGCATTGGTGTGCCGGAGGCTGGAGGGTCATGGGGACCAGTTGAATTTGGGGGTGATAGGTCTACCCTCTCAAAATACTCAGTGTCCCCCGCACCATAGCCCCAAAATGCCCTCTCAAAATGTTCATCGTTCTCCGGATCATAGTCGCAAAATGCCCGGGCATCATCATATTCATCGCTGTCCGTATCTGCAGTACTGATGTTATGCCACCACGGGGGGTGTATACATGGTCCATTGCGGGTCCATCCACCATGAGAGGTCCCTTCATTCGAGTTTGATTCTCCCAATGAAGAAGTAGATTCCTCCATGGTGCGTGAATGGCGCAATATACTGGCAATAATGAGTTAGCATTTTACCTATAGTGTAGGAGGGGGTGGGCTGGTAGCTGCAATTGTTGGTCCATCGGTTTCTAGATCAGAGTGGGGTGTGGGTGGATCGTTTTCTAGGGCGCTGTACGAATCATGATTTACAGGACGGTTATCCATTGAGAATAATGTAGCGCCAGCTGGCTTTGGGGGATCACCGAGCGAGAAGCTACTATGTCTGGGATTACCGAACGAGAACCCCGTAGGTCTGGAATGGCATGTCTGGTAATCCACAAGCCTCAGTTTCTTTTCATTGAAGTAGTCCAATGATCGTGAATCCACACGTTTGACGCCTCTAAGGTAGCCTTCCAGTAGGTCCAAAGATTGATTCTCTATAGTTGTGAAGAAATCCAAGGCTTCACACATCACATGCTTTAGAATCCCTAAATCATCCACACCAACGGCTAGTTGGATTGGAAAGCATTTCTCTTTCTCCATGATACTCTTAGGTCTTTCAATTGGGGTACCGCATTGAGATTTGTATCTTAGTAGCAACCATAAGTTTGACCTAGAACAGTCAACGATGAAGCCCTCAGTGTCACTACGCGAGGGCATTTCAGAGCTAGCCCGTACAAATCGAGATGGCTTGATATAGCCAGGGTTTATCTTTGTATCCAATTGCAAATACTTACAGAACTCAAGAATAGGAGGGACCAATCGCTCAAATTCAGATGCATAGATGCGTATGTAAGGCAGCCGGTCTTCAAAGATACTGTCGCCTGTTTCCAATGTATAGAGTTCAATAAATCGATGATTCTTGAATGGAAAAAAAGACAGACGAATTTTCCGGCCGTCGGATAAGGCCCAAACTTTCCTATTCTCATCTTGGTAGCAGGTAGAGTACATGTTGTCTTTCTTTCTTCGTGGGCAGCTAGTGTCTCTATTGTAGGATTACTCAGTTATGTAGGGTTATTCTCCGTATTTAAGAACATCCCCGGAGAGGTGGAGCCTAAAGAATAACTGCCATACTAATCATGGCCGACCTTTGAGGTCAAATAGGGTTTTGTATACAGTACCGGATACGTTACACCCTCCCCAACAAAAGAAGGAAGGATCATCACCAATGCATAATCCTGATTAGTTACAATAGTCGCAAAGTTTAGTATACTACCACCGTAAGAACCTAACTAGAATCTAACAACGGTAATAGTGTAAATATATATATATATATATATATATATATATATGAAATAAAAACAACAATGAAAATATGTTGATTTTTTTTTTGTTTTTATTACTGAGAAACATAGCATGTATTTACACAAGTATGTTACACATTACATTTAATAGACATGTTCAGTTCATTCCCATTCGCTTTGGGGTTTCAACCAGGTAGAGTTGGGTTTCAACCATCTAGTTTTTAGGTGAAGCAGACGCTGAGATCGTCGACATGCCTTGGGTGCAGACAGAGGGGAGGGTACGTCCTCATCATCAGAGTGTGCAGGGGATGGTGGTGGATTGGAGTAGTTCTCTGGTTCAGAGTCCGGTGCTCGGGAGGACGGGGTTGTAAGGGAGAGGTGTACAAATTCCGCATTTTCGGACAGTCCAGGAGTTTTCTTGCTCGTAGTCATGTCCAATGGTTCGATGCTAGCAAAATATTCCTCATCCGTATCGATTATTAACCCGTCCGACTCGAAGTCCTGCTCATCAATTCTCGACATATGGTTACTTAGCAGCTCCGCGGCCATGATCTCGTCCTCTGCCCTCTCTTTGTATAATTCAAAATCACGGGTATAGACAAATCTACCCCATGTTGAATTATATTCCTCTAGTCTGAGAGGGGTAATATACGGGCTATATGACTGGTGCTCCACAGGTTCAACGGGGTTACGTGGTTTACCCATAGCCTCCATAACTAATACTGAGAGGAGATAGTTGATGACAAATGGTGTTTCCTCAGAAATTATCTCCTATAGCCTTATCCTCTGGTGTGAATAAGCCTTATCCTCTGGTGTGAATAAGCCTAACTCTCTTTGCTCTATACATACATCTAGATCTGAGCCCTCCCTTTTAATTAGTTTGTTCCTTAGCTATACACCCCACCCCTCTCAGTGATTATTCATGGTAGTGTCTACAATACATTTACACTGATACATTTCAACTAGGCTATTAACTTATGTTGTCGTCAGCAGTTTCAAACCAGTATCTAAAAAAATAATGCATGTTTCTACATGTACATGTATCAATTTTTTGTTAATTATTAGCCATACGAATTTGGACAATATTGATCAATATACTTTATAATTTAAGCTTGGAGAGTCCACGGCATAGGCTATATAGAGTAGATGCATAGATGTAGATAATATCCTTATTGCCAGTATATTACGCCATTCACGCACCATGGAGGAATCTACTTCTTCATTGGGATAATCAAACTCGAATGAAGGGACCTCTCATGGTGGATGGACCCGCAATGGACCATGTATACACCCCCCGTGGTGGCATAACATCAGTACTGCAGATACGGACAGCGATGAATATGATGATGCCCGGGCATTTTGCGACTATGATCCGGAGAACGATGAACATTTTGAGAGGGCATTTTGGGGCTATGGTGCGGGGGACACTGAGTATTTTGAGAGGGTAGACCTATCACCCCCAAATTCAACTGGTCCCCATGACCCTCCAGCCTCCGGCACACCAATGCTTTCGCCGCCATACCCCCTGAATTGGCCACTGACTTTGGATGAGTTTGCTGGGACAAACCCCACAAATCTTACAGATATTCTGAAAATACATGTTGGTCAACTACTCGCAAACGCTATAACCGAACAGATGAAGGATGATTGCAACGGCTGCCGCATAGACCATTCTAGTCAAACCGAGCACACATGTTTGAATATTACGCCCCGATATTACTTCTACAATCATTTTAAAGATTTAATGAACAAGTTGTGGACTGATGATTTTATACCGGGGGTTATTAAGGTATTGAGAACTAGCGGTATTGAGGTAGGACCAGTGCCAATGTCAAGAATCCATAGGCTATGTACATCTTATTTGCATTACTGGAAGGATTTACCCTGATATGATCCAAAAAATAATAATCAAGGACATAACTATTGCCACTATGATTGACCTGATTGCATCGTTGTATATATATCTATATATATATATATATATATATACATACATTATAAATAGTTGATGACTGAGTATATTTGATGTCCTGGTGAATTCATTGTCTTGTACATTTTGCTCCATGTTGTGCTACAGTGTATGTTCATCTGCATAATTGTCTATTTTCTGATCAAAATAAAACCTGATAAACATAAGATACAGACTTTTGGTATGATATTTGGTGCTGACCATGATCTAAAGACCTCGTATAGTATAGACTTACACAATTTTCTAAACTATACGATCTGAACTCTTGGAAAAACATCGGTACATCAGTATTACATGCTTTAGTATACACCATGTAGATAACCTGTTACATTTACACACTGCACCATCAGACATGGTGATGTTAAGGTGCTTGTATTAAAAACATGCATGACCCATTCTAACTATCCAGTATTTGAAACATTCAACCATATTTTATTATTATGCATGTAGTTTAGACTCTTCCTATGTGTCGTGAAAAAATGTCTATGCCAAATCACAGAGTTTAGATAATTTAACTAGTATACATAATATTTAGTAGTATGATGGCTGTTATTGCCTCGTAGTTATTGTCAACACAAAACATTGTGTTTTGTGTACAGACCCCGTCTGTATTTCGGGTTGAATTCCCTGGAAATCCATGGATGCCTATACCACCATGTAGTATAGACTATAGTCTATCTAACTTTAAATGTCAATAATACGTAATAGTAGCTATTGTAAAATGCCATCAATCTACTCTAGTCATCGATCCCTATAATTGTAGGTGAACAACATAGTGTGTTCATCTAAAAATACATAGTCCACTCAACTCATTTCAAATTTAGTTACGCCAATATGATATACATGATTACTTTAAATGTACCCTACTAGCATGAACTAACCGTACATTACTCAGTATTAACCCCCAACCTCACAGCTCAAACGGCCACAGACATGCCCGCGGCATGCCTGAACCATGCACCATGCAAACGCCACAAAATACACCCCCATGTACCAAAAATAATCCAAGTCATACATTAAAATAAACCATTAAGCCAACCTGAACCATGCAAATGCCACAAAACATACAATCACTTACCAAAATAATACAACTCATACCTTAAACAAATCATTAAGACATCATGAACCATGTAAAAATTCCCCAACCACATACCCACATACCAAAAATACATCACCACGTACCAAAAATAACCCATGTCATGCATTAAAACAAAACATTAAGACACCCTGACCCATGCAAATGTCACAAAATACACCACCATCTACCAAAAAAATAACCCAAGTCATACATTAAACCAAAACATTAAGACATCATGAATCGTGCAAATGTCACAAAACACCACACCACATACCAAAAATAACCCAAGTTATACATTAAAACAAAACCTTAAAACAAACTGAACCGTGCAAATGTCCCAAAATGCACCATCACGTACCAAAATAACCCCAGTCATACATTAAACAAAACCTTAAGACAACCTGAACCATGCAAATGTCACAAAACACCACACCACATACCAAAAATAACCCAAGTTATACATTAAAACAAAACCTTAAAACAAACTGAACCGTGCAAATGTCCCAAAATACACCATCACGTACCAAAATAACCCCAGTCATACATTAAACAAAACCTTAAGACAACCTGAACCATGCAAATGTCACAAAACACCACACCACATACCAAAAAAATATAACCCATGTCATACAATAAAATAAAACATTAAGACAACCTGAAACATGCAAATGTCACAAAACACCACATCACATACCAAAAATAACCCAAGTCACACATTAAACCAAAACCTTAAGACATCATGAACCGTGCAACTGTCACAAAACATCACACCACATACCAAAAATAACCCAAGTCATACATTAAACCAAAACATTAAGACAACCTGAAACATGCAAATGTCACAAAACACCACATCACGTACCAAAAATAACCCATGTCATGCATTAAAACAAAACATTAAGACATCATGAACCGTGCAACTGTCACAAAACATCACACCACATACCAAAAATAACCCAAGTCATACATTAAACCAAAACATTAAGACATCATGAACCGTGCAAATGTCACAAAACACCACACCACATACCAAAAATAACCCAAGTCATACATTAAACCAAGACAATAAGACATCATGAACCGTGCAAATGTCACAAAATACACCACCACTTACCAAAAATACCGCAAGTCATACATTAAAACAAAACCTTAAGACACCGTGAACCATGCAAATGTCACAAAACCCCACATCAGATACCAAAAATAACCCAAGTCATACATTAAACCAAAACATTAAGACATCATGAACCATGCAACTGTCACAAAACACCACATCACATACCAAAAATAACCCATGTCATACATTAAAACAAAACAATAAGACATCATGAACCATGCAACTGTCACAAAATACGCCACCACGTACCAAAATAATCCAAGTCATACATTAAAACAAAACCTTAAGACAACCTGAACCACGCAAAACTTTACCAAACAGTAAAAAACAAACGGTTACAACACCATCAACAACACTTAACACAAATATTTTCACCCCACAGGTGCAGTAGATTGAAAAGTTGCTTCCTACCTTTGAGTTAGTGTTGCTGAAAAACACCCAGATCCAAATGTATATTCCATATTTCCATATGTAGTAACTAAGTGTGGATTGTCAACACGGAGGCACACATTGACAATTGTGATCATGCGCAGATTGCATCACCTCTGCTCCACCATACTGGGGACAAAACGGCCATTAGGGGGAGCCATAGTACAATGAAATACAATGGGGACTGGGGAATAGCTATTGATTCACTGACTGAATACATTATTGGCAGAAGTGTAATCAGTACAGGATACAGTCAACCACATATCCAAAGGGATCACTGATAAAAGTCCTTGCTGTCTTGTTTCCATTCGGTCCAGGGTAATCAATTCATAATCATGGCATATATTATGATATATATATATATATATATATATGTGTAGGCCTGCATGTTGGGGATCAAAGAAGGGCTTATAAGGATGTGAAGGTAGTCACTAGACATAGGTCAGGGGGGCAATCTTTTTATTTTATTTTTATAAATATAAATACCTTGGAATACCGAGGTATAGATTATCAATATTGGCATCGTACCGTACTGTAAAATCTCATACCGTGGCATGCCTAGTTTGTACCGTCTACCAGAGGGAAGTAGCTGGAAGTCGGTGCAGGGTGGATGAGACGGGGTCGTTTGCTATCTTGATAGTTTTTTTTTTTTACGAAGTATCTCATTGTAGATACAGCCTAATTGCTGGTGTCTCTTCCCAATTATTTTTGAGGCTAGATTTACTATTCGCTCCAGCTTGCATCTTCCTTTGACCTTTAGATTGTCAAACCACATTGCCATGTTAAAACTCAAGACTCCCTCTATCAGGTTTTTATAGACTGTTTCCACGATATGCTTGCTCACTCTAAAGGAGTTGAGCTTGCGTAGTAGGTGGAGACGTTGGTTACAAGTTTAAAAAATCTGATCAGTATTTTCAGTGAAATTGTGTTTGCTGTCAAAATATCTGCCTAACTATTTAAAACTGTCTACTACCTCCACTATTTGTCCATCATTTGTAATGGCCTGCACAGGTTCCTCTTCATGAATGACAAGCTTCTTTTGTTTTTGTCACATTGATCCGTAATGAGGTTATTTTTTTTTCTCCATGCACCAGTTCTGAAGAGATAATAGATATGCTCTGTATGATTCCTCCCCACTGTCCCGCCCTTCCTCAGTAAGGCAACTGAGACCACTGCATACTGTTGAAAGGAAACGTAAAATCAATAACAAGCACCCTGGCCTACTAACGTGGGGAATTAGAGTTGGTTTGCCAAGGGGTTAAGCAGGCTGATAGTTGCATAATCAGTTCCTCCCCAACTTTTTATAACCAAACTGGAAATAATCTAAGTTGTAAGTCTTTTAGTTCAGCGGCTCCATGGTTCTTGGTGAGAGCCAGAATACATGACATTATTTGTCAGAGAGAGAGAGAGAGAGAGAGTCAACCACCAGAATAGATCTGTGAGACTTCATTAGTCTCTGGAGCTGGACATGAGTTGGGGGGGGGGGGGGGGGGCCATGCTGTCCCATTATGCCAATCCCACACCATGCTCAGAAGAAGGGGGGGGGGGGGGGGTGCAATATGCCCACACACACATGCAGTCTGTCCAGAATCAGCTGACACAAAGGAGGCGAGAATTAGTTTCACTGACATGTACACACTACCATTGTCACATTGGTTTCACTGGTTAATGAATAAACGTATATACTAGATAATCTTGACGGCGAAACAGCTTGAACCAGATTGCTTCGCATGAAAATGCAAGCATACAATCATGATGACACTAACTGCCAAACTGGCAAAGTTCACCCAAACAGGATCAATCTAATGAGATCATCAGATACCGGAAACTCCAATCAGCAAAATCAATATAATGACGTCATCGGAAAATGCTAAAATGCCACACCCACCCCTCTAGGGAGCGCCCTGGGAGGCATTATGCTCCCTGGGGAATAATAGTACCCTATAATACTACTAGCATGGATTGTGCATTACATTGACCCATTCACACACGCTTGCATGGTTTCATCTGCGGATTCGGGTTCTTGGAAACGCCCCCCAGCCACTGCGTTAGTTTTACTGAGGTTAGGTTTAGGTATAGTTTACCGAGGTTAGGTTTAGGTATAGTTTTACTGAGGTTAAGGTTAGGGTTAGGGTTAGGTATAGTTTTACTGAGGTTAAGGTTAGGGTTAGGTTTAGGTGTAGGCTGTCAATCACAGCGACTGGCCAGTCACAGCGCACCATTTACTCAAACCCGCAGATGAAACCATGGTAGCTTCACACACACATTCATACACCGATTGCGGCGGAAGCCATGCAAGGTACCGACCAGCACATCTGGAGCAATTTGGGGTTCAGTGTCTTGCCCAAGGACACTTTGACACTTTGAGATAGGAGGAGCCGGGATTCGAATCGCCGATTCATGGATCATTGGACGACAGTCGTAATTCTGCAAACTGTTAATATCTATCTGTCTGTCTGTCTGTCTGTCTGTCTGTCTGTCTGTCTGTCTGTCTGTCTGTCTGTCTGTCTGTCTGTCTGTCTGTCTGTCTGTCTGAGCATGTGAACAGAACACAATGGAGCATGGCTGTACAGCGTGGGGTGTCTGATGTATTGGAACATGTAATCTGCCACTCGAGACGACTCCTGAGCAGTGCTGCTACGGGCTCTGAGTGCCGCTTGACAAGCGCTGTACCATGTCAAGAACAAAAACCCACATTCAGAATACACACGCACACACACACACGCACACACACGCACACACACACACACACACACCGCACACACCACACGCACGCACGCACACACACACACAATCTTCTACCGACACTCACTCTTAGGAGCTGGTAGTGGTAATTGAAAGTATCAATATGGCATTGGTGGAAAAGGTAAAAATATTTTTTCTTACTTACATAAGTAAAAGTATCAATACTAATGTATAAAATGTATCAAAATATTTAGAAAATCTTCAAGCTACAGTTAACGTATGTTTTGTAATAATGATTCAAATCTACAATGTAACTATAACTAGCCTACGGTTTTCAAATAATTGTAGTGGAGTATTTAACCCATTCTGAACGGGGACCCATTTTGGTGTTAGCATCATGTTATGCTTTAGCTATTGAAAAATAGCAGATCTACAAGCTCATAGCGCGCCACCTCGGTGGCGCGCTACGAGCTTGTAGGTCTGCTATTTTTGAAAAATCGAAGAACGACTTGACATTTTTATAGAATCTGATCTCAGGTCAGAATGGGTTAATCAGACCAGTGTGTGTCCAGTGGAAACCTTGTATGAATCTGATCTCAGGTCAGGTCAGTAAAAAGTATTGAAAATTGAAAATACCCAAGTAGAGTAAAAGCAACTCATAAAATGACTTACTTTTTTCCACCACTGGGAGCCGGCCCGTTGTTCTGTTCATGTTCCAGGTCCAAACCCCCTGTTCCGTGTCCGTCTGGCTCCACTGCATGGGGCTGTAAGAGCAGTGCTCCTCAGACGAGGCTCCACTGCATGGGGCTGTAAGAGCAGTGCTCCTCAGACGAGCGCATGTGTGCCCGGGGCTAGTGGCCTAGCGTTCCGGCCACCTAGCCTGGTAGTCCATGCCTTGCAGCGTGTTGTGCTGGGTTTGAGTCCCGGTCCCGACAACCATTGCTGCATGTCTCATCCTCCCTAAAAACAAATTCAAATTCCATTAAAAAAAAAAAACTTTTTAAGAAGTAGTGAAAATAGCTCAGTGCACGTCACATTGCCACATGTGAGCTTGTGGATCTGCTATTTCTAGTTAGTATATACCACTATAGTTTGGGTCCTGGGGGAGACATAAAATTTCTCTTTTTGGGTGTCGGAACTAAAAAAGCTTGGGAATTGAAACACAGAAACTAAAAAGTTTGGGAAGTGAAACACAGAGTCCATGCACAACAGCTTCATTGTATACTATTGTGTAATAGTGTGTCTAATAACAGAATTGCATATATGATGCCTGGTCTAGATTCTAAATGGATAGTTGCCTTAAATTAACTATATGGGAACACAGCTTCGCTGCACCCTCATGTTTCGTTAATTGGCTCAGTTGTTACTATTTTTGTGGCAGAGCTAGCCAGGCCCAGCTATGGTTATTAAAATTCCACCGTGGTCCACGTGTTATGGACACCTTGACAACTACAATGCAGGGGAGTATGTCGGGGATGCTGTCCATTGATTTGCAGCTCCATCTGCCTTTAATCCATTCTGGGCGGGGGTTATGTCATGCTTTAAGCTATTGAAAAATAGCAGATCTACAAGCTCTCTGTGGCGCGCTATACGAACTTGGAGATCTGCTATTTTGTTTAAATCGAAGAACGACTGACATAGACATAGCTTTTTCAGAAAACTGTCGGGATGTAGAAGACATTTTTTTAATCTGATCTCAGGCCAAAAGGGGTTAACACCACCACCCCCCGAATATGCTGCATGGTCATTAAAATGGCCGACGTGTGTCTGAGCCCTACGATGTGTGATTGGGTACTGGACGTGCCTGACTGCCAGACACCATTGTGGTCAGGGTGGGAAAAACACATCTCACCCTGAATACAGAATCCCTCCAGGGCTGTGTATACTGCTATTTATTTAGTCCCTCTACACCTCTGACTGTATATATATATTATATGCCTATAGGAACAGCCCCAATACCATCGTCAAGTTTACCGACGACGACACAGTTGTGGTGAACCCTATATGGGTGCGTTGGGAAATGCGCACCGGGAATGTGGTCAGTTTGTTGAGTGTGGTGGGCGGTGACGTGACAGGGTGCGTTCAGTGTGCCTTATATACGAACGACGACAGCTGTGACGCAATCACACCGATTCACACCGGACAACCCCATCTTCAGGGTAGGGTCGCTCAGTGCGGGCACTCGGCACACCCGATGCGCAGCACACTGGATTTTCGAAACGACAACGCACCGAGTGCACTGAATAAACGAACGACAAGAGAGCACACCAGTGCGTTCAGGGTGCATTTCCGAACGCACCCTATTATCTCAAATGATGACGAGAGAGCCTGGAGGAGCTAGAGGGCCAATTAAATGGTGTGAGGAAAACGGTCTCTTCTCGAATGTACTGTAGGCAAGAGCAAGGCGATGATTGTGGACTTCTGTGAAGAGCGACCAAGGTCATACATTTATATATGCGCCTGTTTGATCAGCGATGAGCCGGTGGAGAGGAGGGCGGACAGCTTCAAGGACCTCGACCGTGGCAGAGGCTGTGCCGTGTCTTCTGTACCACATGAGACATGCCGTCACAAAACATCCAACACTCTTTCTATCTCAGAACCACAGCTCAGAGACTCCTGGAAGAGGGAATGACCATATTGGTACTGCACCTTATAAAATGTGAATGTGCTGCATGAATTATATATTAAACGGAATGTGCCATTGTGACAGTAGAGTTTTTTCTGTGTGTGTGTGTGTGTGTGTGGGGGGGGGGGGGGGGAATATGACTGCTGCGGATAAACCAACCAAATGTGACGTTACTTCCTTTTCATCTATAGATTAAATGAAATCCAAAGTGAACAGTTGGTCAATAAAACATTTAGACAGGGATTTACAGAGAGACAGTACTCATATCTTTGCTTCTGGGGGGGGGGGGGGGGGGGGGTCCCTGGAACAACATACTTTCAGATGGGGGTCTGTGGTCCTTGACATGAAATAGTTTGACAACCACTGACATAGAAACGTGAGGTTTTTCAGGTCTAAATGGGTTAAAACCCAAGAAAGCAGCACTATGACTTGTTTCCGCTGCAGTGGTCCTTTGTACATCTCATCTGATATGATATATGATATGATATATGATATATGATATATGATATATGATATATGATATATGATATATGATATAATATAATATAGTACTTTATTCAGTCAGTTCACACTGAAATGTATCTTGCGACCCAGCAGCCAAGTATGCAGAACACGTGGGCGGCGGTGGCTCAGGGGTAGAGTGCCTGGATGGTAACCGTAAGGTTGCCAGTTCGAACCCGGGCTCCCCCAGAGTTACTGTCGAAGTGTCCTTGAGCAAGACACTGAACCCCTAATTGCTCCCGATGTGCTAGTTGGTGCCTTGCATGGTTTCCGCTGCCATCGGTGTATGAATGTGTGTGTGAATGGGTGAATGTAATGCACAATCTCTTTAAAGCGCTTTGGATAAAGGCGCTATATAAATGCACCATTTACCATTTACCACATGTATACACACATTTGACATAGCACAAAGAACAAGACAATTTACATACATAAAGACATGAAGACAAGAGCAATGTCCACCGTCTAGATAACCCCATGGCTACTACAACTCCTGATTAGTCTGACCTTATTGTATGCTGGTATACACCATTATCTCCTTCCTGAAGGTAGCAACCTATACTCTCCACACAACACATGCTTAGTATTAGAGGTGATATTCCTGGCTAACCTTAGGATGCTGTTATCATTGAAATTGAATTCATTGAAATGTGCTGGTCCTCCTGGAGGGGGCGAGTCCTCCTACGATAAGCCTGTTCAACATTGGCTAACAGGCAGCATGTACATCACTGCCCCCCCCCCCCTCCCTTGAATACATCCAGCATCTCCCTCTCTCGCAGAAAGAACTACAGTGTGATTTTACTGATGCTTGTGAAGCCATGCATTTTGCCCACAGAATGGTTATCTCTGCTGTCGAAAACTCCAAAAGGTTCATTTTTCAAGCCAAGCAAAAGCTTGTTGGCGCTGCTTGCACTGACTGATGACATCCTAGCATGCTGGGCAGAGCACTTCAGTGAACTCTTAAACAGAGATTCCTCAATTTCCGAAGAGGCAATTGCCACGACACCCCATACCCCAGCTGCCAATCAAAGCTGAACTGGCTGACCCCCCCCCCCCCCACATTTTTTAAAACAAAGCAATACAGCCTTCATCAAAGTTGCCGTTTATAACTTTATATATTGTCAATTACTTCCATGAGAGGTGGTGGAGTTAGTTGCTTTAGCAGACATTTTGAGGGTCCAATGGAGTTTAAGAGGTTTTGTCCAAAGCACTTTTTACTACTTTCCATGGGTTCAATATTTGCGAAACAACACACAGACGTAAAGGGTGTTCAATAGCACTGATTTATGCCAAGAAAAAAAAATCAAAAACCTCAAAAATGGAGTTATGAGGTGTCCTCCTGACAGCAACATTATGCTCTTTCTTCACAGGGCCTTCTCTGCAAACAAACAGCAAAACCTTGAATGCTTCTAGCCCATTCTGAACGGGCACCCATTTTGGTGTCAGCATCATGTTATGCTTTAGCTATTTAAAAATAGCAGATCTACAAGCTCATATCGCGCCATACGAGCTTGTAGGTCTGCTATTTTTTGAAAAATCGACTGACATTTTTAGAATCTGATCTCAGGTCAGAATGGGTTGATCAGACCAGTGTGTGTCCAGTGGAAACCTCGTATGAATCTGATCTCAGGTCAGAATGGGCTAGTGTACACCCCTGAACCCGACGACAATGACAGAACAGCGGGTAAGCTCCTTGGGAAAACGCTAACGTGATTAGAATATCTGCTGGAGTTGATTCGCCTCGGGCTTAATGCAATGTTTTCATTCTGAGGCCTCAACCTGTGTAAATGAAACGTCACGGCATTTGTTCTGTAAAACAAAACGCTTTGCCTGGTGAAGATATACTATACGTAGTCAAAATGTTGCACTATTGTGCAGGAGCTTTAACCCAGTGTGCCAATATTTGTACCTGTGCTTTTTAGCACCTAAATGCAGTTACTCAATGTGCACACAATCAGACAGGAACAGAATATCTATTACGTAGACTTAGATAGCATTTTATACAGACTTATAGCATGTTACGTCGTAGACAGCACTAGAATTGCATTGTATGTAGTCATAGCACTTTATAGTATGAATAGTATAGTAGTAGTAATCGAAAAATCGATTTTAATTTCTGGAATCAAAGTATATCGATTCATTGATTGTATCAATACTAAATTTTTGTGCATGGTATTTAGCAACATTTAGAAGAAAAAAGAAAGAGGGGTTTAATTACTTAGTTTAACCCATTCTGACCGGGCACCCATTTTGGTGTCGGCATCATGTTATGCTTTAGCTATTTAAAAATAGCAGATCTACAAGCTCATATCGCGCCACCGAGTGGCGCGATACGAGCTTGTAGGTCTGCTATTTTTGAAAAATTGAAGAACGACTGACATTTTTAGAATCTGATCTCAGGTCAGAATGGGTTAATCAGACCAGTGTGTGTCCAGTGGAAACCTCGTATGAATCTGATCTCAGGTCAGAATGGGTTAAAATAATGTCAATGCACTGTATCGATTTCAAATCAAATCATTGAATCGTATAGTATCGCCATAATGAACCAATATGGTCCATGTATCGTATTGTTATCGTGATACGTATCGTATAGCTGTTAAAATGTATCGTTACACTCCTACTAAATTGTAAATTGTAGGAGTTTTGTATTATTTCAAGGGCTGCGTTTAATTCACAATTGAGCAATATATTTACTAATACTAACGCCTGCAGTATGTGCTCATTAAAGCTGTTGGCACTGTGCTGCGTACGCCCTCACCGCAGCTTAACACATGACTGAGTCTAGCCTCATTAGAATTATTCCTCCTCCATCTTCAATCTGTGTCTCTCTGTGTCCTGCTGTTCACCTTCTTCTCAATGTGACCTTGTGTTTTAAAAATAACTTAGAAAAGGCATGGTCAGTAGAGCTCAGATCTGCACTTAACCCATTCTGACCTGAGATCAGATTCATACGAGGTTTCCGCCGGACACACACTGGTCTGATCAACCCATTCTGACCTGAGATCAGATTCTAGAAATGTCAGTCGCTCTTCGATTTTTCAAAAATAGCAGATCTACAAGCTCGTATCGCGCCACTCGGTGGCGCGATATGAGCTTGTAGATCTGCTATTTTTCAATAGATAAAGCATAACATGATACTGACACCAAAATGGGTGCCCGGTCAGAATGGGTTAAAAATAACTTAGAAAAGGCATGGTCAGTAGAGCTCAGATCTGCACTTAAAAAGGGACTTAAGTTGGACTTAAGGGAAACGTACCTAAATCCAATTCTTCTGATGTGAAGAGATCAGATCATTTAGTGCAGTGGTTCCCAAAGTGGGGTCCGGGGACCCCCAGGGGTACTTGAGGGAGTTCCAGGGGGGACCCAGCTAAATGATAATTTGGAACCAAATGGACCCTTATCAGTCTGTAACTCAGAGAGTGTACAAATGGAACCAAATGGACCTTTATAGGTCTGTAACTAAGAGAGTGTACAAATGGAACCAAATGGACCCTAACGGCGGGTCCATTTAGTTCCATTTGTACGCTCTCAGAGTTAAATTATGTCAAACTGGGGGTCCTTGAAATTAAACGGGTTGAAAATCACATAAAAATCTTCTCATGGAGGCCCCTGGCATATCTTTTCAAATGGGGGGTCCACGGGCTATTTAGTGTCAAGTTTGGGAACCACTGATTTAGGGCACAAGCAGGACAACCAGTCATTGGCTAGTGAGTTAAGTGGTGTGATGGCAAACACACATCTCATTATGGACTCAGAGAATGGAAACTGTCCACCAGAGGCTGCCATTTAGACAGCATGGAGAAAACAATATTAATGTGAGGCAAATCCATTAATATGAACGAAATATTGAATGTGTGTGGACAGCAATACTCCAAAAGAGTAACTTGCCGTGTGATTACGAGTTGCACTTTGTCTCTTACCAGTGCTTGGGCAACAAGCTACATTACATGGTTTTGAAGGTTAACTATAGACTAAGCAGTAAGCAACCATTTTTTTACGAGTGGTTCTCAAACATTCGTTTCTTGAAATTGTAATTGTACGCGCAACGTGTTGCCGCAGACGGTGTGTGTCGGGCTTCAATCAGGAATTTCTAATAGAAAGAAGTCTTGAGAACGGGTGTGATGATGGCCCATTGCTTTAGGCTTTAATAGACTGCAAAGATAGTTAGGTCATTTCTTAAGTAAGGCTTTATAGCTGCTCCCTTTGCCAACCGCTCCCTTTGCCAACTTGTAGTCTTTTGTATTGTTCTTAATGAACTTTTAATCTGCTTAATCAATGACCTCTTCCATACAGGAAAGGATTCCAAATAAGCCAGCTGGCTTCTTCCTTTCCTTGCATTGTATTTTTGTCTATTTTTTATACTATGTGCTAAATAAATAAACCTAAACCTATGTACAGATAAAAACAGTGTGCAATGCTGTTCTCGTCTCATAGCCAATGATGGCCAACCAACCTTCTCATAAAGTCTACAGTGATGAGTGAGAAACCTAGCCCTACAAGCAGAACCCAATGCTACTGAAGTTTCTGACATTTTTTAGACCCAGAGCATTGGGTCCTATTCCACCTCCACCCTGCCACCTGGTACGCACACATATATAAACGTAAACAACTTCGGATAAGTCCTTCAGGACTTTTTTTTCGTGTGAGGGCTTCTGAATGTGTGAACTTTAAGTACCTATAAATACCGCTGCGAATATCTCCTGTGGCGCGGAAGCCGTTAAGTATTTGTAATCTTTGTTTGACCGATTTGGTCGCTTTGATTCTTCTCTTCCTTCCTTGTTTATTGACACCTCATTGTACCGCCTATCTGGCTAGCTAGTGGCTATAGCTATGACAGAGCAGATCAGAGGCAGGGACGTAGCCGGCACAAGCCAACCGCACACCGGGAGGCGGTACAATAAACGGTAAACAAACAAGAAGAAATAAAGCGACCAAATCGGTCAAACAAAGATTAAAAATACTTAACGGCTTCCGCGCCACAGGAGATATTCGCAGCGGAATGTATAGGTACTTATAGTTCACGAATTCAGAAGCCCTCAAAGGAAAACAGGCCGTCAAACACCACAGATACGATGTTACGGAGCATATTTATGTCCGCGTTCCAAAATTCCCATACGAAAATATAGTTATGAACAGGGACCCTACATAAAACTCATCCAAATTTCAGAAAAGCTTTATGGAGGGTTCCGAGAGGGGCTATGAGAAACCCATCTCCGGTTATAAACCGGAGGACAGAGTGATGGATTGCATCCAGTGGTGCATGGGTATGCACGTGACATCATCGTACCTGGAAGTTATGCGGGAACGCCCACTGAATGTCAAAAAACTACTTTGTGGCCTTGACAGCCCATTCATCCAAACAAAAAAGTCCTGTCTGATTGCATTAAACAATGTTAAATTCACCAACATTGCAGCTGTACGAAAAGCTTGATTTATCCTCCTTCTACTGTATCTGCAAAGTTTTTGTTTCATAAAAATCCATCATAGAAATGTTATGAGCTACTTTCTGCTTAAGAAATGCCCTGCATTTGATTATTTTTTAAGTGTCAGAGTTTGGAAGTGCTTGTTTTCAATAACACAACATTTTGCTGCCTCCTGCATTATGTGACATTTAGAAACAGGTGGACGGTTGAGTGATTTCCAAACGAGGAGTCAAGAAACAAGGTTCTAACAAATATTCAGTGACAATAAACAATGAACCAACAGAGAAGTCTTCTTCTTCTGAGTTTTTTGGTGGATCGCAACCAACGTAAAGGTGCATACCACCACGTACTGTACAAGAGTGTGCAACATCATGTCAATTTTCCTACTACTCAGGTTTGTAGTGTATAAAAATGTTAACATAGTGCCTTCCTTACCATAGCTACACCCTTTCCTTCCGCTCCAAGAATCCCTGACGAATCCCATTCCCGTCCTGCATCATTAACGTTGTCCTTCAGCTGTGCTCTTTCCTCTGTGTACCTATCACAGTTCAGTAAAACGTGCTCAACATTTGCCATTTCCCCACAACTTCCACATGTATTGCTCTCTGCCTTACCCGTAGTAAAAAGGGTGCCGTTTAACAAACAGAGAACTCAAAACACAAGGGCATATAAATAGACAGGGACTAACTGGACACAGGTGAATACAACTGACAAATCAAGACAGGGATTGGCCGGGAGACTATAACAGGACACAGGTGATTGGCTGGGAGACTAACAAGACACAGGTGGAGAAAACTACACTAACTACACTTAGACAAGGCAGGTAACACAGGAAACCAAAAGACACTACATAGGCTACTACAAAATAAAAGGTAAACGAGAGTAAAACCCAAAAGAACCAATTAAGGAACATATGAAATCACAGCAGGTTGACATAACAGGTCACGGAACGTGACACTGTTAGGTTTGGGTTTGAGGCACTGCTCAAATGTTTTATTTGCAAGGACTTAAGGTCATTACACACTGGCGAATTAGCGACGCGATATATTCGTGCGAATAATTCGCATTTAAAAAAAACCAATTGAAGTCCATGCAAGCTTCCACATCAGTGGCGAATGTGCGAATGTGCGAAAATGCGACCGTTTTCGCTTTTATTTGTTCGCTCTGGTGTCGTATTTTGCAGAGATTCGCAGGCGAACTGCAACATGCAATATTTCGCATTTTCAGATCGCTTATTCGCATCGCGTCGCTAATTCGCCAGTGTGTAATGACCTTAAGGGTGCAGTACGCCTATACTTAGTTCAGACTATAGTCATTGGTCCGACAAATGACAACCTAGCCTACTAGTGCACTCCTAATGTGCCTTAGTGTCGTAGTAAATGATAAATATTGCGACGAAAACCTGGAAACTGACCTTCAGCAATTGGGTCTTATGATCAAAATACGAACATTATAAATTATGTGTGTAAAAGAGAAAATGTAATAATGGCTATATGCCAGAGACAAGACCGAGGGGCCAGGGCTATATCCTTTTAAAATAGTTCAAATAGCCGATCTACAAGCTCACAATGTCTCGATGTAGATCGGCTATAGTTGAACTATTTTAAAAGGCTTTTTTAAATAGTAAAAAATGGGTGGCGTAAGATGGAGCCCCAGGTCTTTGTCCGTGTTACTGTTGTATACGGACATGACGATGACCCCCCATGCTCCAATATTTAACTCTACATAACTGTAGAAAGGGACTTTATACAGACCTGTGAGCCGTATAAGGGTCAATTTTGGACCCCCTGAGGGTCCCTAGAAGACCCCACTTTGAGAACCACTGCTATAGTATGGAGGAAACTATTAATATGCAGTGGAGGAAACCTGCTTCCATGATGAGGTGGATATCTTTCACACACACACACACACACACACACACACACACACACACACACACACACACACTGCACGTTTGCACCCGCCTGCCCGCCCACGCTCGTGGCACACACCCTGCAGGGATAATGATGTGTTTGGGTGACACGTACCGTACCACCTCTCGGCTCCACACGCATCTCTTTTTTGAACAGTATGTTTTTTCGAGGAAGAAGACATTTACAGGAACTGATGTGGGAGAATAATGACTTTGCACTGCTCTCTCTCGTCTCTCTCTGTGTGTGTGTGTGTGTGTGTGTGTGTGTGTGTGTGTGTGTGTGTGTGTGTGTGTGTGTGTGTGTGTGTGTGTGTGTGCGTGCGTGCGTGTGTGTGCGTGTGCGTGTGCGTGTGCGTGTGCGTGCGTGCGTGCGTGTGTTAGAGAGACAAAGAGAGATAGAGACTGGCATGCTTTTTATACAATAGTGTGTCTTTCCTCAAGAAGTAATAAGGAACTAGTGCCGGGTATTTGTGAGTGCGTGTGTGTGCGTGCATGTGTGTGCGTGCGTGCGTGCGTGCGTGCGTGCTTTGTTCTCTGGGAGCGTAAATGCATATTCCACAGTGACTTTCATTTCCTGATTGTTGCCAATTAATCAGATCATTAGTGATGCTTGTGATGTTCCCTTTAGAACATTTTAACCTTGAAACTCGACACAATTTGCACTATACATCACACTCCCTTATCGGCATTATACTTTGACTTTCCTTCTTTACACTCTGATGTCAATTACACATCACTTTGTTGTCCAAAGTTCCAAACACTACACAAAATGTTCAGTTGTTGTTGCACACACTTCTCACATAAAATCTCAAAGCATCAAACCTACAACACACAAATAGTCAAATCTCTAAACATTCAGATCTGGTGAGCAGGAGGAGGAGAAGGAAGAGGGAGAGGAGGTCAAGGAGGAGGAGGAGGAAGAGGAGTAGGTGGACAGAGAGAAGGAGGAAGAGGGAGAGGAGGTCAGGAGGAGGAGGAGGTAGAGGAGTAGGTGGACAGAGAGAAGGAGGAGGAGGGAGAGGAGGACAAGGACGAGGAGGAGGAAGAGGAAGAGGAGAAAGAAGGAGAACGGTCATATCTAATGAGATTCGGGCAACTGTGATTGACCATGCGCTCAATCATGGTTTGACCATGAGCCAGAAGATCCAACCCAATCTCAGCCACTATACACAGTTGCTGACATCATTAGAACATTTTGTTCTGTTCTATTCCTTCCACCTTATTCTCCTTTCCTGAATCCTATTGAGGAGTTATTTTCAGCTTTGATGTAGAAGGTATATGAACGGAACCCACAGTAAAAAGTAGACTATGAAAAAGTAGGCCTAAACGGAGTCATTTTACACAAGGAGAAATGGCTTATTCTCCAGAGTCAATGTCACTGATGTGTGTTCCATTTCTATGATTGTGTTTGCAATTGTTTCACTTCATTGTGCTGTAAATGCTTAGTTGTGTGTGATGTATATTTCCTAACAACTTAAGAGAAGAAAGAGTCTGACGACGGACAGTCAGATGAAAGTTTCCAAGTCCATTTTATTGTAGTGTACAAAGACAGCAGATCACAGCCATGGAGCTCCAACAGGCAGCCTCGCGGCTCCTGGGACTAACACACAGTTACAGACATTTCAGTAGGCTCTTATACAAATCAAGACAAAGACAACAAAGAGAAAAGGTGGTCTCAGGTTCCCCACCCCCCTGAAGTCTAAAGTGGTCCATGCATGCCCAAATAAGGTATGGTCACCAGGGAGCACAGTAGGTGTCCTATACCTGCAGCTGCTATCAGCAAGCTAGATCCACTTAGCATACAGGGACCCCTGTTGCTGTCCAGGCATCCTGTCCAAACATGTTTGTCTCTCACTCATGAGAGACACAAAGATCCACTTTAGTTTAAACATTGTTATTTAAGCTATATTATTGTGAATTGTGATTTCCATATACATCATGTGTACTCAATGAAGTGTGTCATTTGAAAATATGGCTGTGTGTACCAAATGAAAACACGAGTTCCATTTTGGCAACAGTTAAGAGATCTGAGTCATCATGGAAAAGGAGTGTCAGGGTTTATCATGTTATTATGTGTGCAGTGTTTATCATGTTATTATGTGTGCAGTGTTGTGTGTGCAGTTTTGAGAATGCCGTTAGGTTGTGAAAAACAACGTGTGTTAACAATCGTGGGAAAAACTGTAAAACATTCCAGGTGACTAAAATTTGACTAAAACTAAATGAAAACCATTCAAGGGACTAAAACAAAAATTTGCTGCAAAGAACAACACTGATGTAAAGTGCTCTGCGAATGGAGGAATAATGTATGTATACGAGAGCATGGATGGATGTGTCAGTTCAGTATACGTTCAGTAGTGTTGGATGGATGTGTCAGTTCAGTATACGTTCAGTAGTGTTGGATGGATGTGTCAGTTCAGTATACGTTCAGTAGCGTTGGATGGATGTGTCAGTTCAGTATACGTTCAGTAGCGTTGGATGGATGTGTCAGTTCAGTATACGTTTAGTAGTGTTGGATGGATGTTTCAGTTCAGTATACGTTCAGTAGTGTTGGATGGATGTGTCAGTTCAGTATACGTTTAGTAGTGTTGGATGGATGTGTCAGTTCAGTATACGTTCAGTAGTGTTGGATGGATGTGTCAGTTCAGTATACGTTTAGTAGTGTTGGATGGATGTGTCAGTTCAGTATACGTTCAGTAGCGTTGGATGGATGTGTCAGTTCAGTATACGTTCAGTAGCGTTGGATGGATGTGTCAGTTCAGTATACGTTCAGTAGCGTTGGATGGATGTGTCAGTTCAGTATACGTTCAGTAGCGTTGGATGGATGTTTCAGTTCAGTATACGTTCAGTAGTGTTGGATGGATGTGTCAGTTCAGTATACGTTCAGTAGCGTTGGATGGATGTGTCAGTTCAGTATACGTTTAGTAGTGTTGGATGGATGTGTCAGTTCAGTATACGTTCAGTAGCGTTGGATGGATGTGTCAGTTCAGTATACGTTCAGTAGCGTTAGATGGATGTGTCAGTTCAGTATACGTTCAGTAGCGTTGGATGGATGTGTCAGTTCAGTATACGTTTAGTAGCGTTGGATGGATGTGTCAGTTCAGTATACGTTCAGTAGCGTTGGATGGATGTGTCAGTTCAGTATACGTTTAGTAGTGTTGGATGGATGTGTCAGTTCAGTATACGTTTAGTAGTGTTGGATGGATGTGTCAGTTCAGTATACGTTTAGTAGCGTTGGATGGATGTGTCAGTTCAGTATACGTTTAGTAGCGTTGGATGGATGTGTCAGTTCAGTATACGTTTAGTAGCGTTGGATGGATGTGTCAGTTCAGTATACGTTCAGTAGCGTTGGATGGATGTGTCAGTTCAGTATACGTTCAGTAGCGTTGGATGGATGTTTCAGTTCAGTATACGTTCAGTAGCGTTGGATGGATGTGTCAGTTCAGTATACGTTTAGTAGCGTTGGATGGATGTGTCAGTTCAGTATACGTTTAGTAGCGTTGGATGGATGTTTCAGTTCAGTATACGTTCAGTAGCGTTGGATGGATGTGTCAGTTCAGTATACGTTTAGTAGCGTTGGATGGATGTGTCAGTTCAGTATACGTTTAGTAGTGTTGGATGGATGTTTCAGTTCAGTATACGTTTAGTAGCGTTGGATGGATGTTTCAGTTCAGTATACGTTCAGTAGCGTTGGATGGATGTGTCAGTTCAGTATACGTTCAGTAGCGTTGGATGGATGTGTCAGTTCAGTATACGTTCAGTAGCGTTGGATGGATGTGTCAGTTCAGTATACGTTCAGTAGCGTTGGATGGATGTGTCAGTTCAGTATACGTTCAGTAGTGTTGGATGGATGTGTCAGTTCAGTATACGTTTAGTAGTGTTGGATGGATGTGTCAGTTCAGTATACGTTCAGTAGCGTTGGATGGATGTGTCAGTTCAGTATACGTTCAGTAGCGTTGGATGGATGTGTCAGTTCAGTATACGTTCAGTAGCGTTGGATGGATGTGTCAGTTCAGTATACGTTCAGTAGCGTTGGATGGATGTGTCAGTTCAGTATACGTTTAGTAGTGTTGGATGAATGTGTCAGTTCAGTATACGTTTAGTAGCGTTGGATGGATGTGTCAGTTCAGTATACGTTCAGTAGCGTTGGATGGATGTGTCAGTTCAGTATACGTTTAGTAGTGTTGGATGGATGTGTCAGTTCAGTATACGTTTAGTAGCGTTGGATGGATGTGTCAGTTCAGTATACGTTCAGTAGCGTTGGATGGATGTGTCAGTTCAGTATACATTCAGTAGCGTTGGATGGATGTTTCAGTTCAGTATACGTTCAGTAGCGTTGGATGGATGTGTCAGTTCAGTATACGTTTAGTAGCGTTGGATGGATGTGTCAGTTCAGTATACGTTTAGTAGCGTTGGATGGATGTTTCAGTTCAGTATACGTTCAGTAGCGTTGGATGGATGTGTCAGTTCAGTATACGTTTAGTAGCGTTGGATGGATGTGTCAGTTCAGTATACGTTTAGTAGCGTTGGATGGATGTTTCAGTTCAGTATACGTTTAGTAGCGTTGGATGGATGTTTCAGTTCAGTATACGTTTAGTAGCGTTGGATGGATGTTTCAGTTCAGTATACGTTCAGTAGCGTTGGATGGATGTGTCAGTTCAGTATACGTTCAGTAGTGTTGGA
>NC_139707.1:8801800-8836800 GCF_964188405.1 Protomyctophum parallelum
ACCTCCACTACAGCACCGCAATACAGGGAGACCAATGACCTCCACTACAGCACCGCAATACAGGGAGACCAATGACCTCCACTACAGCACCGCAATACAGGGAGACCAATGACCTCCACTACAGCACCGCAATACAGGGAGACCAATGACCTCCACTACAGCACCGCATACATACAGGGAGACCAATGACCTCCACTACAGCACCGCATACATACAGGGAGACCGATGACCTCCACTACAGCACCGCATACATACAGGGAGACCAATGACCTCCACTACAGCACCGCATACATACAGGGAGACCAATGACCTCCACTACAGCACCGCAATACAGGGAGACCAATGACCTCCACTACAGCACCGCAATACAGGGAGACCAATGACCTCCACTACAGCACCGCAATACAGGGAGACCAATGACCTCCACTACAGCACCGCAATACAGGGAGACCAATGACCTCCACTACAGCACAGCATACATACAGGGAGACCAATGACCTCCACTACAGCACCGCATACATACAGGGAGACCAATGACCTCCACTACAGCACCGCAATACAGGGAGACCAATGACCTCCACTACAGCACCGCATACATACAGGGAGACCAATGACCTCCACTACAGCACCACATACATACAGGGAGACCAATGACCTCCACTACAGCACCGCAATACAGGGAGACCAATGACCTCCACTACAGCACCGCATACATACAGGGAGACCAATGACCTCCACTACAGCACCGCATACATACAGGGAGACCAATGACCTCCACTACAGCACCGCAATACAGGGAGACCAATGACCTCCACTACAGCACCGCAACACAGGGAGACCAATGACCTCCACTACAGCACCGCAATACAGGGAGACCAATGACCTCCACTACAGCACCGCAATACAGGGAGACCAATGACCTCCACTACAGCACTGCATACATACAGGGAGACCGATGACCTCCACTACAGCACCGCAATACAGGGAGACCAATGACCTCCACTACAGCACCGCAATACAGGGAGACCAATGACCTCCACTACAGCACCGCATACATACAGGGAGACCAATGACCTCCACTACAGCACCGCATACATACAGGGAGACCAATGACCTCCACTACAGCACCGCAATACAGGGAGACCAATGACCTCCACTACAGCACCGCAATACAGGGAGACCAATGACCTCCACTACAGCACCGCAATACAGGGAGACCAATGACCTCCACTACAGCACCGCAATACAGGGAGACCAATGACCTCCACTACAGCACCGCATACATACAGGGAGACCAATGACCTCCACTACAGCACCGCAATACAGGGAGACCAATGACCTCCACTACAGCACCGCATACATACAGGGAGACCAATGACCTCCACTACAGCACCGCATACATACAGGGAGACCAATGACCTCCACTACAGCACCGCATACATACAGGGAGACCAATGACCTCCACTACAGCACCGCAATACAGGGAGACCAATGACCTCCACTACAGCACCGCAATACAGGGAGACCAATGACCTCCACTACAGCACCGCAATACAGGGAGACCAATGACCTCCACTACAGCACTGCATACATACAGGGAGACCAATGACCTCCACTACAGCACCGCATACATACAGGGAGACCAATGACCACTACAGCACCGCAATACAGGGAGACCAATGACCTCCACTACAGCACCGCATACATACAGGGAGACCAATGACCTCCACTACAGCACCGCAATACAGGGAGACCAATGACCTCCACTACAGCACCGCAATACAGGGAGACCAATGACCTCCACTACAGCACCGCAATACAGGGAGACCAATGACCTCCACTACAGCACCGCATACATACAGGGAGACCAATGACCTCCACTACAGCACCGCATACATACAGGGAGACCAATGACCTCCACTACAGCACCGCAATACAGGGAGACCAATGACCTCCACTACAGCACCGCATACATACAGGGAGACCAATGACCTCCACTACAGCACCGCATACATACAGGGAGACCAATGACCTCCACTACAGCACCGCATACATACAGGGAGACCAATGACCTCCACTACAGCACCGCAATACAGGGAGACCGATGACCTCCACTACAGCACCGCAATACAGGGAGACCAATGACCTCCACGCAACCTTGCAGTTTCACACCGATGGAGGGAGGAGAAATATGTATACTCTTGTTGTTGATGTACAAGTAAAAGGTCCTGTATTCAAAATGTAAAAGAGTAAAAGAGTGCAAAAATGTTGGATTTCACAGGTTCAAACTGTATATTTAAAAAGTACATTTGGAAATAGAGGGTGTATATATGCGCGTGACATCATCATCAGGTAACAGGTACGGTCGCCCCTTTTCCACCTCGCCCCATTACTCTACCTATAGCTGTAAATAACAGGTACGGTCGCCCCTTTTCCACCTCGCCCCATTACTCTACCTATAGCTGTAAATAACAGGTACGGTCGCCCCTTTTCCACCTCGCCCCACTACTCTACCTATAGCTGTAAATAACAGGTACGGTCGCCCCTTTTCCACCACGCCCACTACTCTACCTATAGCTGTAAATAACAGGTACGGTCGCCCCTTTTCCATCTCGCCCCACTACTCTACCTATAGCTGTAAATAACAGGTACGGTCGCCCCTTTTCCATCTCACCCCACTACTCTACCTATAGCTGTAAATAACAGGTACGGTCGCCCCTTTTCCACCACGCCCCACTACTCTACCTATAGCTGTAAATAACAGGTACGGTCGCCCCTTTTCCATCTCTCCCCACTACTCTACCTATAGCTGTAAATAACAGATACGGTCGCCCCTTTTCCATCTCTCCCCACTACTCTACCTATAGCTGTAAATAACAGGTACGGTCGCCCCTTTTCCATCTCACCCCACTACTCTACCTATAGCTGTAAATAACAGGTACGGTTGCTCCTTTTCCATCTCGCCCCACTACTCTACCTATAGCTGTAAATAACAGGTACGGTTGCTCCTTTTCCATCTCGCCCCACTACTCTACCTATAGCTGTAAATAACAGGTACGGTCGCCCCTTTTCCATCTCACCACACTACTCTACCTATAGCTGTAAATAACAGGTACGGTCGCCCCTTTTCCATCTCACCCCACTACTCTACCTATAGCTGTAAATAACAGGTACGATCGCCCCTTTTCCATCTCGCCCCACTACTCTACCTATAGCTGTAAATAACAGGTACGGTCGCCCCTTTTCCATCTCGCCCCACTACTCTACCTAGCTGTAAATAACAGGTACGGTCGCCCCTTTTCCACCTCGCCCCACTACTCTACCTATAGCTGTAAATAACAGGTACGGTCGCCCCTTTTCCACCTCGCCCCATTACTCTACCTATAGCTGTAAATAACAGGTACGGTCGCCCCTTTTCCACCTCGCCCCACTACTCTACCTATAGCTGTAAATAACAGGTACGGTCGCCCCTTTTCCACCTCGCCCCACTACTCTACCTATAGCTGTAAATAACAGGTACGGTCGCCCCTTTTCCACCTCGCCCCACTACTCTACCTATAGCTGTAAATAACAGGTACGGTCGCCCCTTTTCCACCTCGCCCCACTACTCTATACCTAGCTGTAAATAACAAACATAATTCATGTTGGTGATTATATAAAAGGTATTATTATCATATTCATTTATCGTTGTTCAGTTCACTCTGTATATCCATAATAGCATGATGATGCCATTACAAAACATGGGCTACATGGAAGCAATGTGATTAATAAAATGAAATGACCTGCTATAGAAGGTCCTAAATTAACTTAATTAAGCAGTCACCGCCTCTGTGTCATGTTATTCTTTCTATATAGAGTATAGAGATCGACTACTATACAATCAAATAAATCTGTATACAAGATCATTTCAGATTTCAGAGAGGGAGGGAAATACGAAATTAACTGTTAATTAAAACATTTTGCAAGGGCGAGTTGTTAAAGGGGCGAGTCGTTTGGTATTCCATCATCATATACCCGGAAGTTATGCGGGAACGCCTACTGAGTGTTATAAAAGTATACTTTTCTGGCCTTGACAGCCCATAAATCCAAACAGAAAAGTCCTATCTGCATTAAACGACGTTATGCAACATTAAACTCACTTTGCCAAGTGACTTTGCCACTCGACTTTCCACCCATTGACTTTATGCATGCACGTACCCTCTATAGATGGTCTATAACCTCACAATGTGTCACATTGTGAGCTTGTAGATCTCCCAAATAACTAGTCATGTAACTGTAGTGGAGTCCATCCATCTATCCATCCATCTTCAACCGCTTATCCGTAGTCGGGTTGCGGGGGCAACAACTCCAGCAGAGAGCTCCAGACTTCCCTCTCCAGAGCAACATTTAGTAACTTCCTCCTGGGGGATTCCGAGACGTTCCATGGCCAGTTGCGTCAATGTCATTCCTCCAACTGCGCCTTGGTCTGCCCCGGGGTCTCCTCCCAGTGGGACGTGCCTCGAGGACCTCCCTAGGGAGACGCCCGAGAGGCATCCTAACCAGATGCCCGAACTCTCGCTCTGCTCCGAGTCTCACTCACGTGACTGAACTTCTCACCCTATCTCTAAGGGAGATGCCAGCCACCTGTCGGAGAAAACTCATATTCAGCCATAGTGGAATAAAAAGTACAAAATGATGTCCTAGAAATATATCTTTACAACACCAATAATTGCACTATGGTAACATGGTAAACGGCATGAAGTGAGATGAAAATTACAAACCAGCAGGTAAGCTCTCATTGGCGCCTTGGGAATAGAATATACACACTATGAGAATATCTGCATATTTGCCTCAGGCTATAAGCGAATCTTTCATTTTGAACATGATAGGTCTTATCTTTTACTGTACTATATCTGACAGGCCAAGAGGTTTCCTTCAATAATAGCCTATATACATAATTGCTGGGGTTTCTTTTTTCACCCGGCCAAACTAATTATTCTAGGTCAGACGCCACTGTGATTGATACATCGACACTGTCGACGTTCCCATGCAGATTCTCAAGGTGACACTTGCTCTCGCATGCGTTATCAACTCTATGAATACATTATTCTTGCAGTGCTCAGCGGGAGACATTTGCTGGATTGTATGGCAGTGAGTGAGAGAGAGAGAAAAAATTAATTTCCCCAGTGGTTGTTTGTATATTTCGGTCGACAAATCAATTGTGCGTCGTCCGTCTCCAACGTTTAGCCAGCTATCTCTCCTTCACCGCGGCCTGTTAGGGCTCGGCTGAGCGGACCCGCAATTTCGCCTGGATCAAAGCCTGTCTCCAGAGAGGGAGGGAGGGGTGCACGATCGAGAGCCGCTCGGAGTTAAGAAGCGGGCTGCGACAGTGACACGCAGAATGTGTTGCTCACACTCAGCCGGTGTCGATGTTGCAGATTTGAGGCGTACATTGGGGACTATAGTGGGACAAGGAGCTGCCAGGCAAGGAGGAGTGTTTGAAAGAGGATGGTTTAGAGGTGGATTTATATAGTGCCTTTATCCAAGGCGCTTTACATCGACTGTGCATTATTACATTCACACACATTCATACACCGATGGCGGCGGAAACCATGCAAGGCACCAACCAGCACATCAGGAGCAAATTAGGGGTTCAGATTCTTGCTCGAGGACACTTTGACACTAACTCTGGGGGAGCCCGGGTTCGAACTGGCAACCTTGCGGTTACCATCCAGCCACTCTACCCCTGAGCCACCGCACCCTAGTGGTCACTCTACCCCTGATCCACCACCGCCCCCTAGTGGTCACTCTACCCCTGATCCACCACCACCCCCTAGTGGTCACTGTACCCCTGAGCCACCACCGCCCCCTAGTGGTCACTCTACCCCTGAGCCACCACCGCCCCCTAGTGGTCACTCTACCCCTGAGCCACCGCCCCCTAGTGGTCACTCTACCCCTGATCCACCTCCCCCTAGTGGTCACTCTACCCCTGATCCACCTCCCCCTAGTGGTCACTCTACCCCTGAGCCACCACCGCCCCCTAGTGGTCACTCTACCCCTGATCCACCGCCCCCTAGTGGTCACTCTACCCCTGATCCACCACCGCCCCCTAGTGGTCACTCTACCCCTGAGCCACCACCGCCCCCTAGTGGTCACTCTACCCCTGAGCCACCGCCCCCTAGTGGTCACTCTACCCCTGATCCACCACCGCCCCCTAGTGGTCACTCTACCCCTGAGCCACCACCGCCCCCTAGTGGTCACTCTACCCCTGAGCCACCGCCCCCTAGTGGTCACTCTACCCCTGATCCACCGCCCCCTAGTGGTCACTCTACCCCTGATCCACCACCGCCCCCTAGTGGTCACTCTACCCCTGAGCCACCACCACCCCCTAGTGGTCACTCTACCCCTGATCCACCACCGCCCCCTAGTGGTCACTCAACCCCTGAGCCACCGCCGCCCCCTAGTGGTCACTCTACCCCTGAGCCACCACCGCCCCCTAGTGGTCACTCAACCCCTGAGCCACCACCGCCCCCTAGTGGTCACTCTACCCCTGAGCCACCACCGCCCCCTAGTGGTCACTCAACCCCTGAGCCACCACCGCCCCCTAGTGGTCACTCTACCCCTGAGCCACCGCCGCCCCCTAGTGGTCACTCTACCCCTGAGCCACCACCGCCCCCTAGTGGTCACTCTACCCCTGAGCCACCACCGCCCCCTAGTGGTCACTCTACCCCTGAGCCACCGCCCCCTAGTGGTCACTCTACCCCTGAGCCACCGCCCCCTAGTGGTCACTCTACCCCTGAGCCACCACCGCCCCCTAGTGGTCACTCTACCCCTGAGCCACCACCGCCCCCTAGTGGTCACTCTACCCCTGATCCACCACCGCCCCCTAGTGGTCACTCTACCCCTGATCCACCACCGCCCCCTAGTGGTCACTGTACCCCTGATCCACCGCCCCCTAGTGGTCACTCTACCCCTGATCCACCACCGCCCCCTAGTGGTCACTCTACCCCTGATCCACCGCCCCCTAGTGGTCACTCTACCCCTGATCCACCACCGCCCCCTAGTGGTCACTCTACCCCTGATCCACCACCGCCCCCTAGTGGTCACTCTACCCCTGATCCACCGCCCCCTAGTGGTCACTCTACCCCTGATCCACCACCGCCCCCTAGTGGTCACTGTACCCCTGATCCACCACCGCCCCCTAGTGGTCACTGTACCCCTGATCCACCACCGCCCCCTAGTGGTCACTGTACCCCTGATCCACCACCGCCCCCTAGTGGTCACTCTACCCCTGATCCACCACCGCCCCCTAGTGGTCACTCTACCCCTGATCCACCGCCCCCTAGTGGTCACTCTACCCCTGATCCACCACCGCCCCCTAGTGGTCACTCTACCCCTGATCCACCGCCCCCTAGTGGTCACTCTACCCCTGATCCACCGCCCCCTAGTGGTCACTCTACCCCTGATCCACCACCGCCCCCTAGTGGTCACTCTACCCCTGATCCACCGCCCCCTAGTGGTCACTCTACCCCTGATCCACCACCGCCCCCTAGTGGTCACTCTACCCCTGATCCACCGCCCCCTAGTGGTCACTCTACCCCTGATCCACCACCGCCCCCTAGTGGTCACTCTACCCCTGATCCACCACCGCCCCCTAGTGGTCACTCTACCCCTGAGCCACCACCGCCCCCTAGTGGTCACTCTACCCCTGATCCACCACCCCCTAGTGGTCACTGTACCCCTGATCCACCGCCCCCTAGTGGTCACTGTACCCCTGATCCACCGCCCCCTAGTGGTCACTGTACCCCTGATCCACCGCCCCCTAGCGGTCACTGTACCCCTGATCCACCGCCCCCTAGTGGTCACTCTACCCCTGAGCCACCGCCCCCTAGCGGTCACTGTACCCCTGATCCACCGCCCCCTAGTGGTCACTCTACCCCTGAGCCACCGCCCCCTAGTGGTCACTGTACCCCTGATCCACCGCCCCCTAGTGGTCACTCTACCCCTGAGCCACCGCCCCCTAGTGGTCACTCTACCCCTGAGCCACCGCCCCCTAGTGGTCACTGTACCCCTGATCCACCGCCCCCTAGTGGTCACTGTACCCCTGATCCACCGCCCCCTAGTGGTCACTCTACCCCTGAGCCACCGCCCCCTAGTGGACACTCTACCCCTGATCCACCGCCCCCTAGTGGTCACTGTACCCCTGATCCACCACCGCCCCCTAGTGGTCACTCTACCCCTGATCCACCGCCCCCTAGTGGTCACTCTACCCCTGAGCCACCACCGCCCCCTAGTGGTCACTCTACCCCTGAGCCACCACCGCCCCCTAGTGGTCACTCTACCCCTGATCCACCACCCCCTAGTGGTCACTGTACCCCTGATCCACCGCCCCCTAGTGGTCACTGTACCCCTGATCCACCGCCCCCTAGTGGTCACTCTACCCCTGATCCACCGCCCCCTAGCGGTCACTGTACCCCTGATCCACCGCCCCCTAGCGGTCACTGTACCCCTGATCCACCACCCCCTAGTGGTCACTCTACCCCTGATCCACCGCCCCCTAGTGGTCACTCTACCCCTGATCCACCGCCGCCCCCTAGTGGTCACTCTACCCCTGAGCCACCGCCCCCTAGTGGTCACTCTACCCCTGAGCCACCACCGCTCCCTAGTGGTCACTCTACCCCTGATCCACCACCGCCCCCTAGTGGTCACTCTACCCCTGAGCCACCACCGCTTCCTAGTGGTCACTCTACCCCTGATCCACCACCGCCCCCTAGTGGTCACTCTACCCCTGAGCCAAAAAACATTTGAGTACTTTTTCCACCACCATGGACACAGAGAACAGAACCTGTGTGGAAACGGATGATCCACTGTGGCGACCTGTCTGTCTGTCTGTCTGTCTGTCTGTCTGTCTGTCTGTCTGTCTGTCTGTCTGTCTGTCTGTCTGTCTGTCTGTCTGTCTGTCTGTCTGTCTGTCTGTCTGTCTGTCTGTCTGTCTGTCTGTCTGTGTCTCTCTCTCTCTCTCTCTCTCTCTCTCTCTCTCTCTCGCTCTCTCTCTCTCTCTCTCTCTCTCTCTCTCTCTCTCTCTCTCTCTCTCTCTCTCTCTCAGAGACAGCGACCTCCGGTGACCCCTGGCATTCACAAGCTAATGAAAACAATCAGGAGGAAATATGCTAATTCCCTCATCTGTTCTGTTCCGGTTCTGCTGAACACAAACCGTGCTGTTTTCCTGAAAGGCCAGCAGCCCCTCCCCCTCCTCCCCCCCTCCCCCTCCCCCTCCTCCTCCTCCTCCCTGCGCCCAATCACCTGCGGCAAAGCTAATCCACTTAACCTTATATACACATTATTGCTCAATGTTTACTAGCTCGTTGCATTTGAAGGCTATCTCAGGCTGAACATAGATTAATTGTGGCATTTTATTTTCCGCAAGTCCTTATTCAGTCAATCTGGCAACATCTCAGTGTGTGAGACACTTCAGTTAGAGTGTAGGCTTGTTGTACTTGAAATGTACTGTAATTCTGCAAATAATAATAACAACAACTAGAACTGCACTCTGTCGAGTGCATACTTGCTTGTTGCACACTAGTAGGCCATAAATGGCCAACTAGTGCGCAAGCAGAGCGCGCAAGTACTTTCGACCGCTACAAACTGTCAACCAATTACATACATAATACTATGTATATGTATGTAATTTGTAAGTTGATTAGCGGTATACTGTGGTTACTTTGCGCCGTACGCACTGTCCCAGCCGTCCCGCCACTTTTGATGCGTATGCACCGTCCCAGCAAATTGTGCCTGATACGGCAGTGGTGCCAGATTACATACATGTATACATAGGAGCATTACCTTTAATCCTCCCAACACTAAAACATATCGTCATTATGTCACCATCGAAAACCAATTACACTCTGGCATTGGGTCCTTTAATCCACATATTTCTTACGTCATCATTGAGAGCTAGTTATACATATACACACCATGTAATCTGGTCCCAGCAAATCAGGCACAATTTGCTGGGACGGTGCATACGCATCAAAAGTGGCGGGTTGGCTGGGACGATGCGTACGAGCCGGGCGAAACTATTACTTGCACGCTCTGCTTGCGCAAGTAATAATAATACTGACTGATACTAAGAAAGCCTTTCTTAAGACAGTGGCCATTTGAACACAGATTTCCAGAGTCTGCCGCAGGCTGGGGTTGGTACGACGGCACTCTTATTGTCCATATGGAGATCAACATGCATCGATTCCCTGATTGGCCATCCCGACCCATCGGCTTAGCAGATTGGCCGACCTTTGCGTGACATGTGTGCCGCTATACCAATAAAGTGGTAGGGCAGGCAGGGAACACAATTGCATTTTTCAGAGCAACAATCGACTGATGAGCTCCAACGGAGTCGTTTGAGGAATGTTGCACTGGACACTGCACCTGGAACGGGGACCATCTAGAGATGGCCATGCTGCTGTGGCAGTGGGCCACAAACTGTACTCCTTTGGAGGGTACAGTAACGATAACTACAAGACCCAGATTGGCGTGTACGTCTTCAACTCGGTGTCTTTGCGCTGGGCGAAGTTGCCCCCGGTGACAACTGGCAGAGGAGACTGGTTGCCCCCCTCCATGCGCTCCGGCCACACTGCTGTGCTGATAGAAGATACCATCTACATCTGGGGAGGGGTTGCGAAGAACTCAAACTTGCTTTACATCTTTGACGTCAACACCCACAGATGGTCCAAACCCAATATCTCCGGGACCGTTCCAAGGGCGAGGTACAACCACTCCGCCTGTGTCTTGGGGAAGGCCATGTATATCTATGGAGGATACGCTTATCAGAATGGACGCACCAACGAAATCCAAAAGTTGGACAGCGCTGCGATGACCTGGTCCCTAATCAACACCAAAGGCACCTCTGCTCTCGCGTCGGAATGCCACACAGCCACCATCTTTGGGAAAAGGATGTTCGTCGTCGGGGGCCGGATGGACTGGATCGAGCAGGAGTACGACTGCATGAGGGTGTTTGACACGGAGACCAACTGTTGGCTGAGTGCTCCTTCCGCCAAGCTCCTTCCAGAGGTGCGCGTGGGTCATTCAGCCTTCGTCCACAACGGAGAGCTGTACATATTCGGCGGCCACCACTTCAACCAGTTCTTCAACACTCTGTGGAAGTTAAACCCGGAGACATTCTCCTGGAAGAGGATCGAGCCCAACGGGGACGGCCCGTGTTCGTGGAAGTCTAAGATGTGCTGCTGCACGGTGGGCGATCGCATTATCCTCTTTGGAGGAGGAGGATACACGGCCAAGGACCTGTACATATTAGACCTGAATCCTAGTCTGAAGACGTTATGCAAGCTGTCCGTCGTTCAGCACGGCCTGGAGCAGTCTGGACTCCCGCACGACATCAGGTGGGAACTGACGGTCATGACGGACAGAAGAAAAAAACGTAGCACACCGCCGAAAAGACCATGGCGCAGATCGCCGAGATCGGTTCAGCAGGTGACGACGGCAGAGAAACAAGTTCCGGGAATTGGAACAAAAGGAAGGGAAAGACGAGATCACGGCCCTTAAAAAGGCTATACATCATTCGGAGAGCCGAGCACAGGAATGTGCTCAGTGATGCCCACCAGAAACGATGCTGAACATCATACAGGAGAATATAGAGAAATCCACCAACTGAACTACAGCAGGGAAGATATGATGAGTTATCCCCACCCGGAACCAAGCCGCATCATACGGAGAATAGAGAAGTATATATTACCAAAGTGCACTGCATCAGGGCGAGGACATGGCTGCAAAGAGATCTAAGAATAGAAAGGTGCACACCCATTGATCTCCATCAGGAATGAATGTAGAAACAGATGCTTTGGGGAAGGAACGGAGGACAGCTGCGGAAGAGGACAGGAAACGGATGGCTTGTAAAGAGAACAGGGAGTGGGGACAGGGAAATAACTTTTTTTTTTTTTAATTAACAAACGCGGTGTTAAACGGGTTATGTGTTGGGACATAGTCACAGGACTTGACCATACAGCCAGTCACGGGACTCGACCATACAGCCAATCACAGGACTCGACCACACACACACTCACACCTCCATATACAGCACATGGGGCATGGGGAGTACAGTAGGTGGGATGATAAGATTCATCTTATAAATACGATACAACTTTATTGTTAGCTTGCACTGAAATTTCTTTTGCGTCCATGACGTCACCGTTCAAGAAACAGACGAGACATAGAAATACATTACAAAATGGTAGACATTACAGGATGAAAATCACAGAAAACAATCAGGAACGTGAACATATCCACTGCTTTAACGATTTTTTGGTTTAGAAGCCAGACAGACTGATGTACAAAAGAGTTCTTTAGTCTGTTTTTCTTAAATGTTCTTCTCAATAGAAACTAGAAAAAGTGCCCTTCTGGGCACAGGTCTCCACCAGGATGAGCAGATGTGAAGTTATCCACAGATCCGTGCAGTTAGAGGTAAAAACAGTTTTCGGCCAGTTATAGCGCCACCTTGAGGCTGAGTTGAAATTGTTCATGTGGCATTTCGTCCTCGACCTAGTGGGAATGTGGGTGCACAATTTCACGGAAATCACGCGATGTGTTCATGATTTGCAGCATTTTGTTTGAAACTGAGCACTCCTGTGAACTTTGGAAGCCAATCTTAACCAATTAGGATGGAGTCTGAGAAATCTGAAAGACTGATTTCGTTGAATGGCTCTAGAGAGACTGTGTACCAATTTGCGTGATGTTTGGACAAAATCTGTAGGTGTACTGTGCAAAAACTTGTTTTGCACAAAGCGGCCTCCTGGTGGCGCTATAACAGGCCGTTCTGGAAATCTGAAAGACTGGTTTCGTTGAATGGCTCTAGAGAGACTGTGTACCAATTTGCGTGATGTTTGGACAAAATCTGTAGGTGTACTGTGCAAAAACTTGTTTTGCACAAAGCGGCCTCCTGGTGGCGCTATAACAGGCCGTTCTGGAAATCTGAAAGACTGGTTTCGTTGAATGGCTCTAGTCTAGAGAGACTGTGTACCAATTTGCGTGATGTTTGGACAAAATCTGTAGGTGTACTGTGCAAAAACTTGTTTTGCACAAAGCGGCCTCCTGGAGCGGCCTCCTGGTGGCGCTATAACAGGCCGTTCTGGAAATCTGAAAGACTGGTTTGGTTGAATGGCTCTAGAGAGACTGTGTACCAATTTGCGTGATGTTTGGACAAAATCTGTAGGTGTACTGTGCAAAAACTTGTTTTGCACAAAGCGGCCTCCTGGTGGCGCTATAACAGGCCGTTCTGGAAAGTTTGGGGCAGAGGTTCATCGTTGGCATCCAGGGAGTGTGTGTGCAAAATGTGGCATCAACCGGGTTAACGGTGGCCGAGATTAGCTGCTCACGGACACACGGACGGACACACGGACGGACGGACGGACGGACACACGGACGGACACACGGACGGACGGACACACACACGGACGGACGGAGTGCAAAACATACTCTCCCCCCATGCCTTCGGCCTGGTGGAGACAATCACAATAGAGTCTGTCTGTCCTTTGTACCGGGCCGTATACAGCCATATACATCTGCCGCCATAATACTCTGGTTGCACAGTAATGATGTAATGATATTCCCCTCCCCCCCATGCATTGCCCCGTCAGTTTTCATATCCGCACACAACCCAAAACCACACTGTCATCGCCTGCCCCCAGAGAGAGACACAGCAGGTCATGTCTTCATTGTACCCTTTTGTCAGCTTGTGTTGCACGCATGCGTGTGTGCACGCTTGTGTGCGTTTGCGTGCGTGCGCGTGCGTGCGACTACGCTTTGAAAGAGTGGTCTGCAGTAATGTCACGTATATGCAGTCGATGGACTAAACATGCCCAGACCACCAGCAGCATCGTCGTCGTCCTTTAAGGTTACAGCTGTTAAGGAGGTGTTTTGTTGTCAGTAGGAATCAGTTGAACATCCTCGTCGCAATCAAGTAGCTGCCACAAATCTGTGTGTGTTTTGTTTTGTATCTGTGTCTCTGTGTCCGAGACTAAGTGCATTTAGTCACGCCCTGAGGGCCAGGACGAGCATCCCGAAAGAAAAAGACAACTGCAAGTGACAAGGGGACAGGGGGGGAGACGGGGGGGACAAGGGGACAGAGGGGAAGGGGGGACAAGGGGACAGAGGGGAAGGGGGGACAAGGGGACAGAGGGGAAGGGGGGACAATGGGACAGAGGGGAAGGGGGGACAATGGGACAGGGGGGGAAGGGGGGAAGTGGACAGGGGGGAAGGATTACTCACTCTGAAGTGGAGATACATAATATGCAGTGGTGGAAAAAAGTACTCAATTGTTTTACATAAGTAAAAGTACCAATACTGCAATTTATAAGTATACTTCGTTACAAGTAAAAGTACGGAATTGAAAATGTACTTGAGTAAAAGTACAAAAGTATCGGCATCACTTAAAGTATTAAAAGTAAAAGTACTCTATAGTACTATATTGCAGAATGTCCCATTTCACAAGTTCAAAATGTGTACAAAATCTATTGAAAATAGCCGATCTACAAGCTGCACAATGCGTCGCAAGATTGGCTATTTTCAAATGGCCAAAATGTATAGGGTTGAATTGGTTAATGTATGTTTTCTAATACAATTTTAAATCCCTAAAGTAACTATGTAACTACATTTTTCTAACAATTGTAGTGAAGTAAAAGTACACATTTTGGCTCTGATATGCAGTGGAGTAGAAGTAAAAGTACTGGAAATTGGAAATACTCAAGTAAAGTACAAATACCTCAGAATTGTACTTAGGTACAGTACTTAGTTACTTTCCACCACTGAGATACATAATGTGTGCGCGCGCGCACACACACACACACACACACACACACACACACACACCCTCACACACACACACACACACACACACACATTTGTGGTTGCCAATTACTGCATGTCGTTCTAGACGGCTGCCAGCCAGGGCAAGGTGTAGACAACCACATACGTCCTCCAATGCAAACGGACGGTTTCACCACCAGCGGGAGAGAGTGTGTACAGAGGTTGACGGACGCTATCTCCTCCCAGATCCCAATCCTCCCCGCTGAACAAGCACCTCGACCACCCATGGAGGAGTGTATGTAGTGCCACGCGGGGCAGGCCTGCTGCGCGACCGCCCATTGTTTCCTTAGCAATCGTTTTAGTGACGGGAGATTAAATTGGCAAACACATCGGTATTGGCCCGACGCTAGTTGTTTTTTCGATTAATCGGCATCGGTCCGATTCATTAATTGGTCCGATTGTCTTTGCAGATAATCATGCCCAGAGTATAACAGCTTGAACAGATCTACAAGCTCACAATATTAATGAAGTTAAATCTGGCTTGCCTAAGCCTGCAGTGCAGATACCCTTGCGACTATAGTTGCGTATTAGTCACGACCAAAAGTAACTTCTATAGTCGCGACCAGAAGCTGTAGGTCGTGACCTCGGTCGCGACCAATAAGCAACTAGTCGCGACCTGGTCGTTGGTCGCTACAGTATACCGGATCTCGCTGTCTCTCAATGGAGATACACAGCAATGCTTTGCTATGTGCCAATACGTGCCCAAACGCACAGCACACAAGCATTCACACAGCTTGTGCAGCGTACAGGAGAGCATTCACACAGCTTGTGCAGCGTACAGGAGAGCATTCACACACCTTGTGCAGCGTACAGGAGAGCATTCACACAGCTTGTGCAGCGTACAGGAGAGTTTAGCATCAGAAAGCTTCTCTCCAACGATTGTGTCGCTCCTCCCTGTATGCATACACTGTATAACTCATGAAAATCTACTACAAAAATGTGTGTGTGTGCGTGCGTGCGTGCCTGCCTGCCAGGGGGGCAGTCAGACAGATATTTTGTGAAGCCACTAAGGAAATCGTAGTTCATATAATGGCCTGTTGTGGCGCTGTCATTGGACCCAGAAAAACCCATAGCCCCATAGAAGTCCATGTATTTGGGCCCAACTTCACCTTGACTGTATTACCTTAATAAACATGGTCATGAATACTTTCTGCTTCCAGTCACTAGTTTAAAGTCTCATTTCTAATTCTTTTTGGAAAATTATGGTCCCATTAATTAAAAAAATGACCATAAAGTCGCGTATGTTCTGAGGGGCGTGGCTACCGTTACAGTCTATGATCGGGATTCCCCTCCCACTCGAGTCAAAATAAAAACCAACGGAGAAGAAGGGGGGAAGTCCCGCCTCGTTGTCTGGGCCAGCCAATGGCCAGCTGGGCCAAAACGGAGCCAGCCAATGGCCAGCTGGGCCAAAACGGATCTAGAAAGATGGCGACTTACGGTGCAGGAATAACAGGCTTCATTTTACGTCCATGTTAGACCCGGGGAACGCTTTGTCCATATTTTTTACAGTCTATGGTGCCTGCATGCGTGCGTGCGTGCCTGCGTGCCTGCCTGCGTGCCTGCCTGTGTGCGTGTGTGTGTGTGTGTGTGTGTGTGTGTGTGTGTGTAGCCTACAGGGCAGACAGTCTTTGTCCTCGGCTCAATACTGCTGTCACAGGCCCATGAATTATGGAACTGTTTCTCAGTGACAAAGCACAGCTTATACAGCCAGACATTTTTATTATGGAACTGTTTCTCAGTGACAAAGCACAGCTTATACAGCCAGACATTTTTATTGAATTGTGAGAAAGTGTGTGTGTGAGTGTGAGTGTGTGTGCGTGTGCGTGCGTGTGTGTGTGTGTGTGTGTGTGAGTGTGAGTGTGTGTGTGTGAGTGCAGTGTGAGTGTGAGTGTGTGTGCGTGTGCGTGCGTGCATGTATTTGTGCGTGCTAGATCTTTCTGACATGCAGTTGAGATGAAAAGACAAATCTCTCTCTCTCTCTCTCTCTCTCTCTCTCTCTCTCTCCTCCTCCTCTCTGCTCCCTCCCTTCCTTCATGCACCCTATATATAAAACAGTACGTGCTAAAGGCTCAAAGCATTTTAAAGCATGCCACAATGTGATGTGAGACAATACTAAAGCAATAAGCCACAAGAGGCGTCAGGTTACCGGGTATTTTATAATGGCTGCAGGGCGTAGTGAGAGGCGGAGTGTCGCTGACCCTGTCGGCCATTATAAAATACACAGTAAACTGGGACCTTGCGTGGCTTATTGCTTCTTTTCTTTTTTTTTATGTAACTTTATTTATAAGATTTTCAATTTTTGTAGACAAACAACCCCACATATACCCCACCCTCTCCGGTTCCATCACAAAACAAGACAACAAGAACAACAACAAAAAAACAACAATAAAATAAAATAAACAGGTAGTAAAGGATATAAATAATAAATGAAATAAATAAATACAATAAAATAAAATTAGCCTTTTACTAGATTAAGGGGCTACACAGTGAACCAAATTACATGTAGGAAAAACACTTATAGGACACATCATCAAAAGACAATGAGTCGGAAGACAGTGAAAGGGTGAATTCAAGGAAAGGGGATGGCTTATTGCTTTTAATGATAATAATAATAATATTAATAATAATAATAATGAATTGCATTTTATAGCACTTTTCCAAGTGCTCAAAGCGCTTTACAATGGTTCATTCATTCATACATTGGGAGGTGAAGTGGCGAACAGTCGACATCAGCGTCCTCACTTCCCACATTCACACACCAATGGTGGCGAGCTCACACCGACCGAAAAGCTAAAAGTAGAAGCGAGCCACACTTCCTTGTATACACTCTGCCTGTCTCTGTGACGGGGGAACAGGAGGCGATTGATGTCTTTACGAGGAGGCCCAGAGTGACTTTATTTTTTTGGGTGACACTGTCATACAGCAAAGAATAACTACAAAGCATTTATTTAATAGAGTCTCTTCCAAACTTGTCAAGAAATGTACTACTGAGAGACAAGTTGGGGAATATATATAGAACCCGATCACACAGAAAGCCCTAAGGCAGGGAGGGGTGCCCAGACTTTTTTGCTTTGAGAGTTACTTTCAAAATGACTAGCTCAACAAGATCTACCCACCAAAAAAATATATATATTATTGCATTGCTTTGAAAATAGTAAAACTGTACTTGAGGGAGCTTTGGAATAGCGGCGCTGGCGTTAGGACAAACACACTTGGAATGGGAACAAGAGGGAGGATTAAAAGTATGCTGTTGCATTTTGAGAGATGGTATAATCCTCTAACACAGTGTCCGCCTGTATGTTTTAGACCTCAGTCCTATAGCCTCAAGACATTATGCAAACTGGATCAGTCTGAACTCCCACACAACATCAGGTGGGAAGCATGCTGAAAAAAACCCAAAATAAATGACACAATACTACTACACTATCACCTGACAGTAATGACTACCATCCATGGAAAATAGAATATATGAAAAAATATATATATATAGCTGCAAGCAGCGATAAGAGCCCTTTTAGGCTGCTCAACAGCACCACTTTAGGTCACCCAGTGGTATTGCAGCTGTTCGTACCCCAAACAGACAGACAGACAGACAGACAGACAGACAGACAGACAGACAGACAGACAGACAGACAGACACCCCATCTATCCTCTCTTCTTTTATTATAGTTCTAACTTTCTACATTCATCCATGAAACCCAGTCAGGTTGAACCACGGGGTGGGAGATGTGCGTGCTCAGACTCACTCATGACTCAGTCGTCCGTCCGTCCGTCCGTCCGTCCGTCCGTCCGTCCGTCCGTCCGCCTGCCTGCCTGCATGCCTGCCTGCTTGTCTGTCTGTCTGTCTGTCTGTCTGTCTGTCTGCCTGCCGGCCGGTCTGTCTGTCTGTCTGCCTGCCTGCCTGTCTGTCTGTCTGTCTGCTGGAGAAAACAAGAAAAGTACTTTTAAAGAGATAAAGATGTGCTGAGTGAGACGATGTCCTTGTGGAATTGCGACAGCCACGATATCACCGAGTTGACCCCCATGCCATTGGACTTTGTTTATAGAATGAGTTCTCTCTAGCTAGCCCGCTCAGAGTGGAAATTGCATTTTGAGGTGTTGATGTGGACAGTAGACTACAGGTTCCCAAAGTGGGGTCCGGGGACCCCCAGGAGTACTTGAGGGAGTTCCAGGGGGGACCCAGCTAAATGATCATTTGGAACCAAATGGACCCTTATGGGTCTGTAACTCAAGAGAGTGTACAAACGGAACCATTTCTTCGCTCTCAGAGTTAAATTATATAGCATTGATTTGACAATATAAATTGGGGGTCCCAGAGATAGAAATGCCATTAAATGGGGGTCCGTAGACTAATATGCATATCAAACTGGGGGTCCTTGAAATTAAACGGTTTGAGAATCACTGCTGGAGACATACAAATCTTCTCTTACGGGGCATATCCCCTGGCATATCTTTTCAAATGGGGGTCCGCAGGCTAATTAGTGTCAATTTGGGGGTCCTTGACATGAAAAAGTCTGGGAACCAACCACTGGCCTACACACAAAAAAAGAAAAACCTCAAAAATGGAGTTAGGAGGTTTCCTCCCGACAGCAACGATATCCAGCAAGCCAAACGATGTCATGATAACGTTATGATGATGTCATGATAACGTTATGATGATGTCATGATAACGTTATGATGACGTCATGATAACGTTATGATGACATCCTCCAGTGACGTCCTATACTAGATCCCAAGAAATTACATCTGGCCACAAAAGATCACAGGATCTGCTGAATATGAAGGTAGCCTACTGTGGGGAAGCCAGCACTGTGTGTCATAGGCTCAATGTCAGTTTGACACATTCAGTAGATCTCGTGATCTTTTGTTGCCGGGTGTAATTTCTTGGGGTCTAGTAGGACTATATAGTAAATAATAAAAAAAGAAATCGCTAATACATTTTGTAAAATAATACATATTTAGCCCCATGCTCGAACGAAAGAAAGCAGCAAATAAATAAAAAAGAATACTCATCTTTTACTTTCTCTAATAACAACCTAAAACATGAACCTGGTTTGGAAAAAAAACTAAAGTTGTCCTTTAAGAATATTTTGACGCAGACACTTCCATACTTTTACTCAAGTATATTATACATCTACTACTACTATTGCTCAAGTAAAACATGGGAGTATACTTCCTCCATCACTGGTTGTGCTCTTGTTATGTGATGCTGTGCCAATCTGGCAACGTGTTGCCCGCTATAGACGAATTCAGAAACAGGTCTCATGGTCGCAGGTTACGTATTTCCTGTAGGCGGACTCGATGTAGCTGCGGGGTTTAAACCCTCACCAGGCGCACCTCTTCTACTACAGTGAACGGTAGAGTGACTGATGTTAGTCTGCCTCAAACGTTACTCCTTTACCTGCTTTTTACTAACACTAACATCACAAAGATGCCCAGGACATCGGGATGAACCTGTGTAGTTTATGGCTGCTCCAACAGTAGTGGCAACATAAAAAAAAAAACGGAATGTCAAAATATCCACCGCGGTGGCTGAGACCAGAGTAATGGTTGATACAAAGCAGTGAAAGGTCCTGAAAGATACATAACGTCAGTCTTACCCAATACCCAATCTTTCGGTTTTATGAACACAATGTACTTTATACCTTGTACTTTAAATGCTTTTAATAGTGAGGTATAAAGTACAGTAGCCTTGTCAGGTCAGGTCACTGTGGTCCAGCCTCAGCAACACTTAATTCCCCCTTCCATTATACATGCACAACTCTCTGTTAAAGCCTTCCACGAGGATTTTACATCAATCCTAACTCGGTGCCCTTTGAAGTCTGCTTAGCTCAAAATGCATGCGAGAGAGAGAGAGATGGAAGAGCTAGGAGACTAGGGGAGTCGAGAGACAAGAGAAATGAACTGGGAAAGAGACAGATGGAAAGAATTAAGTGTATGCGGAGTCTGAATGCCAAAGATGTGGTGAGTCACGAGTGTGGTGTGGGTGTGTGTGTGTAAAATGGTAAATGGTGCATTTATATAGCACCTTTATCCAAGATTGTGCATTACATTCACCCATTCACACACACATTCATACACCGATGGCAGCGGAAACCATGCAAGGCACCAACTAGCACATCGGGAGCAATTAGGGGTTCAGTGTCTTGCTCAAGGACACTTCGACAGTAACTCTGGGGGAGCCCGGGTTCGAACTGGCAACCTTACGGTTACCATCCAGCCACTCTACCCCTGAGCCACCACCACTGTGTGTGTGTGTGTGTGTGTGTGTGTGTGTGTGTGTGTGTGTGTGTGTGTGTGTGTGTGTGTGTGTGTGTGTGTGTGTGTGTGTGTGTGTGTGTGTGTGTGTGTGTGTGTGTGTGTGTGTGTGTGTGTGTGTGTGTGTGTGTGTGTGTGTGTGTGTGTGTGTGTGTGTGTGTGTGTGTGTGTGTGTGTGTGTGTGTGTGTGGCCACACTTTCTTGGCTTTCCAGCAGAAACTGGACACCCGTTCCGCTGGCTTTGCGGTTTGGTCGGACTGTCCAGACCTAAATGACCTCTGTGTCATTTAGACTGTCCAGACCTAAATGACCTCTGTGTCATTTAGACTGTCCAGACCTAAATGACCTCTGTGTCATTTAGACTGTCCAGACCTAAATGACCTCTGTGTCATTTAGACTGTCCAGACCTAAATGACCTCTGTGTCATTTATAGTGTCCAGACCTAAATGACCTCTGTGTCATTTAGACTGTCCAGACCTAAATGACCTCTGTGTCATTTAGAGTGTCCAGACCTAAATGACCTCTGTGTCATTTAGAGTGTCCAGACCTAAATGACCTCTGTGTCATTTATAGTGTCCAGACCTAAATGACCTCTGTGTCATTTAGACTGTCCAGACCTAAATGACCTCTGTGTCATTTAGAGTGTCCAGACCTAAATGACCTCTGTGTCATTTAGAGTGTCCAGACCTAAATGACCTCTGTGTCATTTAGAGTGTCCCTGGAGACTGTCCAGACCTAAATGACCTCTGTGTCATTTAGACTGTCCAGACCTAAATGACTTAATGACCTCTGTGTCATTTAGAGTGTCCCTGGAGTGGGTGCGGTCTGACTCAGAGACTGGGAGGGTCTCCGAGGACATGATAAAGGTCCCTCACTGCTTGCACCACACCGCAGAACAGATCACTGAAACACTGTGAACGGATGTTATGCATATACATATCATGGCGTAGTATAGCACGCCATGATAGAATAGTGGAACTCATAGCAAAGGAGATATCAAAATATCATGCATCTTCAGTGAGAATGTACACACATTCCAGGGTCATTCCATCCATGTTCCAACTCTGTGATAACTCGGATACCTTTATCTGACAGCTAATACACCACATAGTGTTGTGGTTGATGAAGAGTCCAGAGAAGTGTTTGTATTAGAGATAGCCTTTGACCACAGCCTAGAGGAAGCCTTTATGACCAAGGTTATAAAATACCAGCCACTTCTACTGTACATAACATCTGAGCTGGGCTATAGGTGCAGACTATTTGTCTTAATATTTGGCAGCCTAGGGGGCATACGCACAGACTGGTTGTTAGAGGGTTCCAACAACTTGGGATGCCCTAGAAGAAGGCAAAAAGGCTGGAAAGGTATTGTGGTGTCTCTGCTATCATTGATGGGTATTTTCTTAATTATGATTTATTGTTTCATATTTTATGTTCACATCTTATTACTATGTTAAAAAAAAGACCTTGTAACGTATCTTGTATCTGGTGCACAGGACTGCCCTGTCACAGTGTTTCATTCATTCCCCTTTGTAGGTCTAGGGGTATTTCAAGAAGAGGATGCAACACGGCTGACATAAGAGTTGTTATTTATTCAACGTTAAAGTGAAAAGGTATAATAATAATAAACAATAAAGAATACAACTTGAATACAACACAAAAGTCAGGCCATATGGGGCAACTTAAATAAATCATCAAAACTATCTGTCCCTATTCTAGTATCACACAACACTCTTACCTAACTAACCAATAAATGAAATGTTACATGAATTCAATCTACCTAAGCTGTCTACACAAACTACTGCCCTAACAAAGATTTACAAAAAGTACGCACCCATACGCCGTATTTATATATATTATATTATATACTATATATCTCTCTATATATATAACTATAATATCAGTTGTATCTTTAGCTCAGGAATACAGATCAAAATATATTATATTATATACTATACATCTCTATATATATATATATAATTATAATATCAGTTGTATCTTCTTTAGCTCAGAATCACAGAATCAGCTCAGGGGCTCCACACAGATATAGCCCCCCTGGCCTACGCTTTTAAACAGTTCTGAAACTTTGAGCATTCCCTAGCTCCTCTGGACAGTGTGCTGAGGCCGCAGTCACACCTATCAGACAAAGATCTTTGTCTTGTCTGATGAAAAGCATCAGACAAGACAGCTCCCAATTCATTTCCAATGGCAGTATGGGGAGACTGAGAGACACTGCCAATGATTGCATGTCACAGGTGCTGATAAGTAGTCTTCCCAGGCTGGTCCTCTGAGCGCGGATTGGCTCCTGGTGACGAGGGGGTGGGCAGACAGGTTGATGGGTCTCCGCCTCCACGCACCACAGCAGACCAGACCTGTGGCTGAAAGTGTTGATCAGCACTCTGTATAATGCAACCTATTCATGATTTATTATAAGTATATATATATAAGCATAACCACGTTATCATATAATATTATATATAAATACAATCATCACGTTATCATCTCCTAAATATATATAATCCCCGATTATGTAACACAGTGATGTCATATCAATATTTGCGTGTGTATTAATTCCACTATCAGCTCTCACCCACTCCAGATTGTCAATTGTACCAAAGGGAAATATGATTAAATGGAAAACACGAGAACAAACTTTGTCCTTAAAGATGAGGATAAACATACTCTCTCACCCCGGGAGATAAAGAGTCATCAACAGAATCCTAATCACGGAACGTGATTAAAATAGAAAACAGGATTCAGACGATCGGGCGCCCATGACAGCCCGATGACACCTTACTCTGATGGGACCTTTCAACCTATTGAAAATGTGACAGCTGAATCCTGATCTATGACATATTTCTCAGTATATATGTTTGTGCAAAATGATGTGACAAGGCATTCAGAATTCTCTCCTCTATCCTTTACCTTTGTATATACGCTCTGGATCTGAGAATACTTACTAAAGAAAACTTAGAAATACTCACTTTTTCAGTGAAGATTTATAAGGTCGAGGTATCTGGTCTTTTGGCTATTTTAATCGCCTCTCTCAGCTATCATATATGGTGGAGACGCTGTTACTTATACCCATAGAGTACTGAGTGACATGCCTATAGTGTATCATGAAAACACATGCCATGATTTAGCAGATGTAACTCTAATGCACCTATGTTACAAAACCCTTTAGGGTCTAGGGATGAGTTTGTAACATAAAGATAGTTTACCAGGTTGTGGAGCATATGGTGCAAATAATGGAGACAGCACAGTTTTAGAGTAAGAATGTGCAATGTGTTTTCTTTACTCATTTACATTTACAAAATGTACAGTATACAGCAGGTGTGCACAAGCACACATGAAACAGTTAAAACCATTTAGGCCTGACGTTGAAATAAAAATAGTCTTCTGAAAGTATATATTCAAAGATTTGTGCCGCATTTTCATGATTAAAAAAAAATATATATAGCAGACCTACAAGCTCGTAGCGCTCCACTCGGTGGCGCGCTATGAGCTTGTAGATCTGCTATTTTTCAATAGCTAAAGTATAACATAATTCTTAGTTAAAACACAAAAAGGGGTTCCGGTCCAGAATGGGTATAAGTCACTACCAAGGGACACGGGTGTTGCCAAAACAACAAAAGCAGCTAGGTGAAACAAAAGACAGACAAACTAACTATAGTTCAAGGTTCAAGTTTATTTAGTGTCCCCGACGGGCAAATTGGGTTGCAGCATGCATAGACAGTACATTGGACAATGAGACAGTACAAATAAACAAACAGTTCACATAGCAGATACCAAAGTAGCCTACAAAGGTGCACATAACCATTAAAGTGCAGGCGTTAAAAGTGCTATGCATAGGTCATAAAAAGTTTGTGTGCATACAGTAGACATGCTTATCATAACTTCTAGTAATTTGTAAACCAAAAGCCTGCCTACATAACTACTCCAACTAAAACTTAGTTCGAAATGCATGTGGTGACGAACACCCCTTACCTAGTGTGCTCAACAAGATTCTACCTACATGGGGCCTGTGTATAGAGGCCTCTGTCTTACCTCTCCCAAGGCAGTGCATATACAACAGAATTTACAACATTAAACTAAAACATAAGGTTTTTGCTCTGGGACACAAAGGGGAGAGAGACAGACTATAAAGGCCTATTCATAGTCTGGATTTTCGGTGGTAAGGTGACCACCGCTCCGGTGGTGAGCTGACCACCGGAGCTGAAATAACGTTGAGCGGTGGTGAGTAAAAACAGAGAGAAGGGCTGGGGCGGTGGCGGTGGTTTGCTCTTCACCGCGGCTCGTGACGTCATGTTGTAGTTCGGTGGTCACCCCACCACCGTAAATCCAGACTATGTATGAGCCTTTAGAATGCAGGGACAGGAGTACAAACAAATGAGCTGGTTGATAGAGGGAGCCCTTTTATAGGCCAGCAGGTGCTGGTGATTGGATGAGGGTGGAGTCAGGTAAAACAGGCTGATTGGCAGATGAGGTGACTTCATGGGGACTTTAGCCCCCTTTCTGAAACCAGCTCCTCACCACTCGCTCTACACACTTGCCCTCGATATGCACGTTCACGCGAGGCTGCGCCATATTAAGTGTCGTCCGAAACCAAGCAGCCTTGAGTGGAAGTGGCTTATAAAGCCCTCAAGAGCGAGTCTGTGCCGATCTAGACTCGATTGCCTTGTGCAGCCCTGCTCTCTGTCCGCATGGAAACCGCGACCTACAAATGTAAGTACCACCACAAATAAATGATAAATAAACTCCTCCTAAACAATCTTCATCTGATGCAGAATAGACAACGCTCCAACTGATGTTCACAAGGGCTCTTTATTTACCCCACCGTGAAAAACTATAAATGAAACCACACAAACAAAACAACTTTTAACAATGATTTATAAACACCATGGATGTATATGACAGTCACGCTGTATTTCCTTTTTCCATATTAATGAAATCCACATGTCACACAAACATACACGATGCAATGCAATATAACTGTACAAACAAAATAACAGGTAACACAATTGCATGATGGTAACCATGGCAACGAATGGTGTCTGTTTCCTGTTTCTGCACAAGGCGGGCGAGTGTATTTCCAAACAGTTTTTTATACCCAGCACCCTAATCAAGGGAACTTGATTCAGCTGGAGGGGCACTTCCTGACGAGGGAACCTCCCGAGAGCACTTCAAGTCAAGGGACTGGTTTCAGAAAGGGCCCAAACCTGCAGAGAATGACAAAGTGGAGGGAAGGAGAGACAGGGGAGGAATGCAGAGCAACCCTAGACAAACTACACTATACGTGGCACGTAATAACAACCTATAATATTTGTGTCCTTATATGCATATATCCTTTGTGTGGACAAAATAAATGTGCATGTGTACTGTATGTGCGTGCATGTGTGCGTGCGTGCGTGCGCATGTGTACGTGCGTGTGCATGTGTACGCGTGCGTGCGTGTGCTTGTGGGTGGGGGCCAGAAGTGAAAGCCATGGCTAGACAGAGCTTTATTGAGCTCTGTGTGTCCACCATGACGGAGCTTTATTGAGCTCTGCGTGTCCACCATGACGGAGCTTTATTGAGCTCTGTGTGTCCACCATGACAGAGCTTTATTGAGCTCTGTGTGTCCACCATGACGGAGCTTTATTGAGCTCTGCGTGTCCACCATGACGGAGCTTTATTGAGCTCTCTGTGTCCACCATGACAGAGCTTTATTGAGCTCTGTGTGTCCACCATGACAGAGCTTTATTGAGCTATGTGTGTCCACCATGACAGAGCTTTATTGAGCTCTGTGTGTGTCCACCATGACGGAGCTTTATTGAGCTCTGTGTCCACCATGACGGAGCTTTATTGAGCTCTGTGTCCACCATGACAGAGCTTTATTGAGCTCTCTGTGTGTCCACCATGACGGAGCTTTATTGAGCTCTGTGTGTCCACCATGACAGAGCTTTATTGAGCTCTGTGTCCACCATGACAGAGCTTTATTGAGCTCTGTGTGTCCACCATGATGGAGCTTTATTGAGCTCTGTGTGTCCACCATGACAGAGCTTTATTGAGCTCTGTGTGTCCACCATGACGGAGCTTTATTGAGCTCTGCGTGTCCACCATGACGGAGCTTTATTGAGCTCTGTGTGTCCTCCATGACAGAGCTTTATTGAGCTCTGTGTGTCCACCATGACAGAGCTTTATTGAGCTCTCTGTGTGTCCACCATGACAGAGCTTTATTGAGCTCTGTGTGTCCACCATGACGGAGCTTTATTGAGCTCTGTGTGTCCACCATGACGGAGCTTTATTGAGCTCTGTGTGTGTCCACCATGACAGAGCTTTATTGAGCTCTGTGTGTCCACCATGACGGAGCTTTATTGAGCTCTGTGTGTCCACCATGACAGAGCTTTATTTATTGAGCTCTGTGTGTCCACCATGACAGAGCTTTATTTATTGAGCTCTGTGTGTCCACCATGACAGAGCTTTATTGAGCTCTGTGTGTCCACCATGACAGAGCTTTATTGAGCTCTGTGTCCTCCATGACAGAGCTTTAATGAGCTCTGTGTGTCCACCATGACGGAGCTTTATTGAGCTCTGTGTGTCCTCCATGACAGAGCTTTATTGAGCTCTGTGTGTCCACCATGTGACAGAGCTTTATTGAGCTCTGTGTGTCCACCATGACGGAGCTTTATTGAGCTCTGTGTGTCCACCATGACAGAGCTTTATTGAGCTCTGTGTGTCCTCCATGACAGAGCTTTATTGAGCTCTGTGTGTCCACCATGACGGAGCTTTATTGAGCTCTGTGTGTCCACCATGACGGAGCTTTATTGAGCTCTGTGTGTCCACCATGACGGAGCTTTATTGAGCTCTGTGTGTCCACCATGACGGAGCTTTATTGAGCTCTGTGTGTCCACCATGACGGAGCTTTATTGAGCTCTGTGTGTCCACCATGACAGAGCTTTATTGAGCTCTGTGTGTCCACCATGACAGAGCTTTATTGAGCTCTGTGTGTCCACCATGATGGAGCTTTACTGAGCTCTGTGTGTCCACCATGACAGAGCTTTATTGAGCTCTGTGTGTCCACCATGATGGAGCTTTACTGAGCTCTGTGTGTCCACCATGACAGAGCTTTATTGAGCTCTGTGTGTCCACCATGATGGAGCTTTATTGAGCTCTGTGTGTCCACCATGACAGAGCTTTATTGAGCTCTGTGTGTCCACCATGACGGAGCTTTATTGAGCTCTGCGTGTCCACCATGACGGAGCTTTATTGAGCTCTGTGTGTCCTCCATGACAGAGCTTTATTGAGCTCTGTGTGTCCACCATGACAGAGCTTTATTGAGCTCTCTGTGTGTCCACCATGACAGAGCTTTATTGAGCTCTGTGTGTCCACCATGACGGAGCTTTATTGAGCTCTGTGTGTCCACCATGACGGAGCTTTATTGAGCTCTGTGTGTGTCCACCATGACAGAGCTTTATTGAGCTCTGTGTGTCCACCATGACGGAGCTTTATTGAGCTCTGTGTGTGTCCACCATGACAGAGCTTTATTGAGCTCTGTGTGTCCACCATGACAGAGCTTTACTGAGCTCTGTGTGTCCACCATGACAGAGCTTTATTTATTGAGCTCTGTGTGTCCACCATGACAGAGCTTTATTGAGCTCTGTGTGTCCACCATGACAGAGCTTTATTGAGCTCTGTGTGTCCACCATGACGGAGCTTTATTGAGCTCTGTGTGTCCTCCATGACGGAGCTTTATTGAGCTCTGTGTGTCCACCATGACAGAGCTTTATTGAGCTCTGTGTGTGTCCACCATGACGGAGCTTTATTGAGCTCTGTGTGTCCACCATGACAGAGCTTTATTGAGCTCTGTGTCCTCCATGACAGAGCTTTAATGAGCTCTGTGTGTCCACCATGACAGAGCTTTATTGAGCTCTGTGTGTCCACCATGACGGAGCTTTATTGAGCTCTGTGTGTGTCCACCATGACGGAGCTTTATTGAGCTCTGTGTGTCCACCATGACGGAGCTTTATTGAGCTCTGTGTGTCCACCATGACAGAGCTTTATTGAGCTCTGTGTGTCCACCATGACGGAGCTTTATTGAGCTCTGTGTGTCCACCATGACAGAGCTTTATTGAGCTCTGTGTGTCCACCATGACGGAGCTTTATTGAGCTCTGTGTGTCCACCATGACAGAGCTTTATTGAGCTCTGTGTGTCCATCATGACAGAGCTTTATTGAGCTCTGTGTGTCGACCACGACAAAGAGCCTGCAGGTACAATACGCGGCTTCACCCGGCTAATAAGAACAGAGGGAGGGCGAGGGGTGCTCAGACACGGGGCTTTAGCACAGGGGCCGATAAGAGGGAGTGATATAGAGGGGAGTGAGCTTTTTAACCCATTCTGACCTGAGATCAGATTCATACGAGGTTTCCGCCGGACACACACTGGTCTGATGAACCCATTCTGACCTGAGATCAGATTCTAAAAATGTCAGTCGTTCTTCGATTTTTCTAAAATAGCAGACCTACAAGCTCGTATCGCGCCACTCGGTGGCGCGATATGAGCTTGTAGATCTGCTATTTTTAAATAGCTAAAGCATAACATGATGCTGACACTAAAATGGGTGCCCGGTCAGAATGGGTTAAGCCCAATTCATATACTTCGTTGCACGATGGTCTTGCACAGAGGAAAAAAAGCAAACCTATACAAGCTCACAACGGGTAGCATTCGCGACCCGTTGTGAGCTTGCAGGTCTGCCATTTCCACCGCGTGACGGAGCATATATATCGTTGCTGTCGGGAGGAAACCTCATAACTCCATTTTTGAGGGTTTTTATTTTAATTTTTTTGTGGCATAAATCAGTGCTATTGAACACCCTTTATGTCTGTGTGTTGTTTCAAAAATATTGAACCAATGGAAAGTAGTAAAAAGTGCCTTGGACAAAACCTCCTAACTCCATTGGACCCTCAAAATGTCTGCTAAAGCAACTAACTCCACCACCTCTCCCCCTCTCATGGAAGTAATTGACAGTTACAAGTAATTGAAAGTTACAACACCAACTTTGATGAGGCTGTATTGCTAAAAAAATCAATAATAGTGAAAATAGCATAATGACAAAGTATGCAACAAAATGCTGGACAGGATTTCTTCTCAATTAATTAGTTTATTAATTATTTCTGTCTCTGCATCGCCCAATCCCCTCCACACAAAAGAAGTAACAAGCACATACTGTAGCAGTCAGTTTACCAACATTTACAGTGCTTTATCCTTTTGACACGTGTGTGCGTGTGTGTGCGTGCGTGTGCGTGTGTGTGTGTGTGTGTGCGTGTGTATGTGCGTGCGTGTGTGCGTGCGTATATGTATCCTCGTATGCATTTTTGTCATGAAAGAAAGAAAGAAATCAATCAATCAATCAATCAATCAATCACATGACCAGAATAGTGACCCTATGGGGTTTTAAGTGGTTAAATTAACACAGGATTTTTTCTGTGTAAGTGTGTACACACACACACACACACACACACACACACACACACACGCTTTTTGGGGGGCGTGGGTCAGACCGGTCCCTCCTTGCGCGCCAGGACAGCGTCGTAGGTCTTGCCCGTGCGGCGGACCTCCACCCGGGCCTGGCTGAAGCCGGCGGCGGTCAGCAGGGCAGCGTACTGCGGCGCCGTCCTCTCCCGGCCCTCCGTCTGGACCAGCATGTTCAGAGAGTACAGCTGGGCCGTGAGCGGCCCCGAGCCGTCCTCCAGGAGCAGAGCCTCCACCAGCAGCACCCCACCGCCTGGGGGGGGGGGGGGGGGGGGAGGAAGAGACCCTTTAAAACACATTTAGTGCCGGAAGTGCATCAAAATAGAAGCTCCGGGTGCCAGAGTTGTCTGATCGCTTTTACTCTGAAAGCCATGAACCGAAAACACTTTCCTAAAAAAGTTGACTTTACAAAGAGACCTCACATCCCCGATCATCTTAATTATTTTTTTTACGCTCCAAAAAACGTTCATATTTTGCGGGAGAGACGGATGAGGAGCAGAAATGAAGCGCCAGCATATCGATCCATTCATCACCACGGAGAGCGCCGTGGATTAGGAGATACGAGTCATTCTTTCCGCCGCGCTAATTGGGAGTCAATGACAAGCTAATTATTGCACTAAGCGTTAGCGTTAGGAAAAATTCTGAATATTCTCATCTCGCCCCGCGTCGCTGGGACGTCGCTAGGACGTCCACAGACGTCGTAGGCACTAATATTTCGGGATCCTTATGACGGCCTCATGCGTCATACGAACTGAAACGGTTAACCCCACCGCCTGCACCACACACAGGGGGAGGAAGAGGCCCTTTAACCGCACCGCCTGACCCACACACAGGGGGAGGAAGAGACCCTTTAACCCCACCGCCTGACCCACACACAGGGGGAGGAAGAGACCCTTTAACCCCACCGCCTGCACCACACACAGGGGGAGGAAGAGGCCCTTTAACCGCACCGCCTGACCCACACACAGGGGGAGGAAGAGACCCTTTAACCCCACCGCCTGCACCACACACAGGGGGAGGAAGAGACCCTTTAACCCCACCGCCTGCACCACACACAGGGGGAGGAAGAGACCCTTTAACCCCACCGCCTGCACCACACACAGGGGGAGGAAGAGACCCTTTAACCCCACCGCCTGCACCACACACAGGGGGAGGAAGAGGCCCTTTAACCGCACCGCCTGACCCACACACAGGGGGAGGAAGAGACCCTTTAACCCCACCGCCTGCACCACACACAGGGGGAGGAAGAGACCCTTTAACCCCACCGCCTGACCCACACACAGGGGGAGGAAGAGACCCTTTAACCCCACCGCCTGCACCACACACAGGGGGAGGAAGAGACCCTTTAACCCCACCGCCTGCACCACACACAGGGGGAGGAAGAGACCCTTTAACCCCACCGCCTGACCCACACACAGGGGGAGGAAGAGACCCTTTAACCCCACCGCCTGCACCCACACACAGGGGGAGGAAGAGACCCTTTAACCCCACCGCCTGCACCACAGACAGGGGGAGGAAGAGACCCTTTAACCCCACCGCCTGCACCACACACAGGGGGAGGAAGAGACCCTTTAACCCCACCGCCTGACCCACACACAGGGGGAGGAAGAGACCCTTTAACCCCACCGCCTGCACCACACACAGGGGGAGGAAGAGACCCTTTAACCCCACCGCCTGCACCACAGACAGGGGGAGGAAGAGACCCTTTAACCCCACCGCCTGCACCACACACAGGGGGAGGAAGAGACCCTTTAACCCCACCGCCTGACCCACACACAGGGGGAGGAAGAGACCCTTTAACCCCACCGCCTGCACCACACACAGGGGGAGGAAGAGACCCTTTAACCCCACCGCCTGCACCACAGACAGGGGGAGGAAGAGACCCTTTAACCCCACCGCCTGACCCACACACAGGGGGAGGAAGAGACCACAGGGGGAGAAAGAGACCCTTTAACCCCACCGCCTGCACCACACACAGGGGGAGGAAGAGACCCTTTAACCCCACCGCCTGCACCACACACAGGGGGAGGAAGAGACCCTTTAACCCCACCGCCTGACCCACACACAGGGGGAGAAAGAGACCCTTTAACCCCACCGCCTGCACCACAGACAGGGGAAGGAAGAGACCCTTTAACCCCACCGCCTGACCCACACACAGGGGGAGGAAGAGACCCTTTAACCCCACCGCCTGACCCACACACAGGGGGAGGAAGAGACCCTTTAACCCCACCGCCTGCACCACACACAGGGGGAGGAAGAGACCCTTTAACCCCACCGCCTGACCCACACACAGGGGGAGGAAGAGACCCTTTAACCCCACCGCCTGCACCACACACAGGGGGAGGAAGAGACCCTTTAACCCCACCGCCTGACCCACACACAGGGGAAGGAAGAGACCCTTTAACCCCACCGCCTGACCCACACACAGGGGGAGGAAGAGACCCTTTAACCCCACCGCCTGACCCACACACAGGGGGAGGAAGAGACCCTTTAACCCCACCGCCTGCACCACAGACAGGGGGAGGAAGAGACCCTTTAACCCCACCGCCTGCACCACACACAGGGGGAGGAAGAGACCCTTTAACCCCACCGCCTGCACCACACACAGGGGGAGGAAGAGACCCTTTAACCCCACCGCCTGCACCACAGACAGGGGGAGGAAGAGACCCTTTAACCCCACCGCCTGCACCACACACAGGGGGAGGAAGAGACCCTTTAACCCCACCGCCTGACCCACACACAGGGGGAGGAAGAGACCCTTTAACCCCACCGCCTGCACCACACACAGGGGGAGGAAGAGACCCTTTAACCCCACCGCCTGCACCACACACAGGGGGAGGAAGAGACCCTTTAACCCCACCGCCTGCACCACAGACAGGGGGAGGAAGAGACCCTTTAACCCCACCGCCTGCACCACACACAGGGGGAGGAAGAGACCCTTTAACCCCACCGCCTGACCCACACACAGGGGGAGGAAGAGACCCTTTAGACCCATTTAGACCTTAACCCATTTAGGCCCAACGTCGAAATTTAAACAATCTCTTCTAACAGTTTTCTGAAATACCTCATATGTTTCTGTGTCAGTGGTGCTCAATATTTCATGCATGTCAAGGACCCCAAAAGTGATATGTAATTGGCCACCGACCCCCATCTGAAAATATGTTATTCCAGGAACCCCTCAGAAGCAAACATTTGTCGTTTGTCATTTGTCGCTCTTTCCAGCGATTCCAGCCCGGCAGATTTTGTGGCGCTGGGGGTGGCAAAATGCAGCCTGAACTGTTGGTGGAATACATTGGAGTCAAAGAGCCAGGTGGACCAGCTTATTATAAATAATCACTATTTCTGAATGATTGTATTTGTAAAATACTAGGAACACAAAAATGGTAAATAAAATGGTAAATGGTGCATTTATATAGCGCCTTTATCCAAGGCGCTTTACATAGATTGTGCATTACATTCACCCATTCACACACACATTCATACACCGATGGCGGCGGAAACCATGCAAGGCACCAACTAGCACATCAGGAGCAATTAGTGGTTCAGAGTATTTGCTCAAGGACACTTTGACAGTAACTCTGGGGGAGCCCGGGTTCGAACTGGCAACCTTGCGGTTACCATCAGGCCACTCTACCCCTGAGCCGCCGCCGCCCAAAAGAAGACATATCTCATGTTGTTTTCTGCTGTTGTGTTTCGATGTGCACACCGCATACTTTTATAGAGGTATCTAAAGAACACAAAGTGAGTTCATGAACATGCGAAAGTATCGAGAGACTGACCATCGTTGCCTGATAACGTCGTGATAACCAAATCCTCAGCCTCAGTAAATCCACGTAGTGTGCACATCGAAAAACAAGTACCGTAATCATAAAACAAAGTGTGATTATTTTATATTCCTGGATTATTATGAATCAAAATCAAAATCGTTCAGAAATGGTGTTTGCTCACATGGTGGACCAGCCGCGGTCTCATTCAATGCAATTATGTAGTTCCGGGTTTTATTACTGGTGGGCGTGTGTGCATGCGTGCGTGCGTACGTGCGTGCGTGCATGCGTGCGTGCATGCGTGCGTGCGTGCGTGCATGCGTGCGTGCGTGCGTACATACGTGCGTGTGTCTTGTGTGTGTATGTGTGAGAAAAAAAACCATCATGTATTTTTGTAAGATTTGGTCCCTGACTCCCTGGGAGACCAGAAAAGAATAATAAAAAAAGCAAGGTTTGGGAACCCATAACTGCTGTAGGTTATGTGATGATACCTGTGTGTGACTTTATTTGGTGGTTTATTGCAGACTTCTTCTCCTGCTCCTGTGGGTGTATTGATTTGGGCTGAAGGTCTTTCCAGACAGGAGGCGGGAGAGAGTGGCGCGCTTAATAATTCATTTT
>NC_139707.1:8839300-8846800 GCF_964188405.1 Protomyctophum parallelum
CGCGGCACTTGGTGCCGCGCTATGAGCTTGTAGATCTGCTATTTTTCAATAGCTACAAGTAGAACATAATCCTCTCTATATATCCTGTGTGTTAATCCATGCTATAGGCCTACAGTGTTTGTTCAGTAACATATGGGTCATCTCGTCTCTCAAGCTCTTCCGTAAACAGCAATTCAGCAAATACATGTTCAGGCAGGGATGCCAATTTCCTCCAATCACAAGCGCCAAATTCATAGTGTGAAACTGGCCCAGCCAGTGATGATATGATGGAACCCCAAAATGAGCAGACACTTATTGGAACTGGAACACTATCAAAAAGCTTTCTCCTCCTGACTGGATGAAACATGCATCAGTCCACATTTCCCAAAAGGAAACGCATGCAGTTCATCCATTCTGACCAGATGGAGGTAAGGAGGTAAGCTGAATTGGCCAGATTGCGGCACCGATGAACCCAGAACATTTGATATCTCCATAATAATTTAGAGTTGTATAGTCTCGTTAGGTTGTGTTTACATTTGCGCTGTGGCAGCACTTCAATATGTCAATAAGTCTGGCGTTGGTCCCGCCTCTAGCGGGCCTCATACAGCCGCATAACGCTCCGGGCCAGAATTGGACCGGAGTACATCCTCTCTAACCTGACGCTGCCAGATCCAAGAAGCTTGCTACACAAATTTGTTTCACAGCTTATTGGGATCTGGGATCGCGGAAGCAAATTCGATGACGGGGCTGTTCCTTTTTTTCAAGATACTTTGTAGATGATTGGATGGGACCGTCTGTCTATCACCGTGTGGGCGTGCAAACACAACCAATCATATTGACGTGTCTATATAGCTTCACATCCGGTTACGCACATATCCCGCCCTTAGCTCACGCTGATTGGTTCGGTACGGAACGGATTTGTGTCAGCTCAACTCCCTGAGAGATCCCAGATGAGTGCTGTGTTGGGGAACATGGTTACCCAATACCGCCCCCATCTGGCAGCGTCAGGTTACATCATCTCTGCCTGCTGGCAGAATGCAAATGTTGTCCAGCAGGGGGAGTGGTTTCACCATGCAGGCTATAGGAAGCAGGACGAGCCACACAAAAAAGGAATGACCAAATTATGTCAAAACAATAGCAGAGGCATGGATACAATTTAAAATGTGGGAAATATAATAAGAAACATGGGGATTTATTTTATGGAGTCTCGACCCACGGTTTTGGTAAACACTGGCCTATAAATGTCATCCTGCTGTCGTTGATTCTGAGACGTGGATTAGGACTCATGGAGGACAGGACATACCTTCATGGAAGCCTATCCTCTGATCTCCAACGGTAGGAGGACATACCTTCATGGAAGCCTATCCTCTGATCTCCAACGGTAGGAGGACATACCTTCATGGAAGCCTATCCTCTGATCTCCAACGGTAGGAGGACATACCTTCATGGAAGCCTATCCTCTGATCTCCAACGGTAGGAGGACATACCTTCATGGAAGCCTATCCTCTGATCTCCAGCGAACACAAAGTGTTCCCTGGCAGTGGTGCACACCTTGGGCAGGTCAAAGATCGTCACGGTGCATTCTGGGTATGCCGACGTGCACTGCTTGGCCATTGCACCGCTAGAGCCTGTAGAGAGAGAGAGAGAGAGAGAGAGAGAGAGAGAGAGAGAGAGAGACAGAGAGAGAGAGAGAGAGAGAGACAGAGAGAGAGAGAGAGAGAGAGAGAGACAGAGAGAGAGAGAGAGAGAGAGAGAGAGACAGAGAGAGACAGAGAGAGAGAGAGAGAGAGAGAGGGAAGAAGAAACAAGGGGAAAATATTTCAGATGGAGAGACTGATGGAGGGGTGTGTGTATGTTTGTGTGTGACTGTGTGTGTGTGTGTGTGTGTGTGTGTGTGTGTGTGTGTGTGTGTGTGTGTGTGTGTGTGTGTGTGTGTACGTGCGTGCGTGCGTGTGTGCATGCATGCGTGCGTGCGTGCTTGAGAGAGAGAGAGAAAGAGAGGGGGAGAGAGAGAGTGCTCTGTTTAGACGTTTATTTAATTGTTTTATCTTGATTGTTTTTTCCCACTTTTGCTTTAGCAATGTAAACGTATGCTTTCTCGTGCCAATAGAGGGTATACGCGTGACATCATCATCAAACCCCCAAGTTATGCAGGAACACCTACTGAGTGTCAATAAAGACAGACAGAAAAGTCCTTTCTGATTGCATTAAACAACATTAAACAATGTTTAAACTCACTTTGCCGGTTGCTTTGCCACACGATGTGCCATTCACTTTAAGCATGCACATACCCTCTAGAAAGCTCCTTTGAATTTAAATTGAATTGAGAGAGAGAGAGAGAGAGAGAGAGGAAATGGGTAGAAAGTGTGAAAGCAACCTTGTGGAATGAATGCAGCAGCATCAGAGTGCAGAGCAGATACTGCCAAGAGAGAGAACACACCAAAAACCCTCACAGGAACTTTACTTTAATAAGGTGTTACTGCTACGCAACGCATCAGTATTCTCAACTCTCTCTCTCTCTCTTCTCCATCTCACTCGTATCACACACACACACACACACACACACGCAAATTCATCTTTTTCTTACATCAAAAACTCATTGCGTTCTGCGCAGGTCGTGCTCAACCCCAGCCAGAGTTTTGGGTCCGATGCCAATCACCATTTTGAACAGTCCTATAGCCCACCGATTATCCGTGTTTTGACTGATATGTTGTCGAAAAAGTGCAATATCTGCAGTTCTAATCAACTTGAGACACTTTTGAATTAATCACTTTTGATTTGATTATAATCGTTTCATTTTCTTTCTATCTTCCAAATCTTGTGAGCTCGTAGTAGATATGATATATTTGAAAATGACTTGTTCACTTTTAATGACATGCCCAGGATCAGGACACATCAGCTGCATACAATACAGTTTGCTTTGCCCAAACCAACAATCGGGGCTCTCGGGTGGCGCAGTCAGTCAGTGCTATAAAGTACCTGCCCATGCGCCGCCCTTTGGTCGTGGGTTCGATTCCATCACGGTGCATCCAGCTTTGTCCATGCAGTGTTCATAGTACCAACACACGCCCGTGTTTAGGGGAGGGGAGGTTAGGCAGGGAGGGTGAGTAGGAGGGTGATCCTACGGGCATGGGCAGTGCCTGGACGAAGGCTAGGACGAAGCAGAGCCATCTATAATTGAAGAGTTACGACATTGAGGGGGCAGAAACCGAGCGCTGTTCATGCAGCCTGAACTGAGACAAGCTGGAGTTGGAAATAGATTGTTTTCAACGAGGGTGGCGCAAATAAGAGCTAATTTAAGCATGTGCGCAACATGACAACTGCTTTAAAAGTATTGTACAGTAACAGCTAAAGTCTCTTTAATGTTTATGTTGTATAGTACTATTACTACAAAACAATCTAAAATAAAGGGATTTAAGATCATTAAAGCTGGGCTGTTGCCTGAGTCCAATGCATTTCTGCCTATACTTCCGGTCCAGGACAGTTGGTTGTCCCCATTCTCAATAGAAGTCTATGTAAGAGAGCCACGATTGGACTGAACTGAAGCCCCATGAAGTGAACGCAGTTTGCGTAACTCTGTCTATATCTAAGGCTCTGGGACAAAGGCTCTCCATGTCCTCCCGTCCCGGTGGGGGCTCCTCACTGGCAGGTGAGTCAGTGAGATGTCCTCCCGTCCCGGTGGGGGCTCCTCACTGGCAGGTGAGTCAGTGAGATGTCCTCCCGTCCCGGTGGAGGCTCCTCACTGGCAGGTGAGTCAGTGAGATGTCCTCCCGTCCCGGTGGGGGCTCCTCACTGGCAGGTGAGTCAGTGAGATGTCCTCCCGTCCCGGTGGAGGCTCCTCACTGGCAGGTGAGTCAGTGAGATGTCCTCCCGTCCCGGTGGGGGCTCCTCACTGGCAGGTGAGTCAGTGAGATGTCCTCCCGACCCGGTGGAGGCTCCTCACTGGCAGGTGAGTCAGTGAGATGTCCTCCCGTCCCGGTGGAGGCTCCTCACTGGCAGGTGAGTCAGTGAGATGTCCTCCCGGTGGAGGCTCCTCACTGGCAGGTGAGTCAGTGAGATGTCCTCCCGGTGGAGGCTCCTCACTGGCAGGTGAGTCAGTGAGATGTCCTCCCGTCCCGGTGGGGGCTCCTCACTGGCAGGTGAGTCAGTGAGATACAACGACGCAGTGACAACAACACAGCAAGTGTGTGGGGGAGGAATCAATTGTGTCACGGTGACTAAATTGGTGAGAAAAACTGGTAAAAAGCAACAACAACAACAACAAAAAAGAAAGTCCAATAATGAGCGATATTATTGTCCAGACAGATATTTCGGTCTGGCTCCAGACAGGACAGGACAGAGTCGTATATATACCGAGGCACTGACGCACAGCAGCTTAAACCCAGGATGTCTCCGTTTGTTGATGGTAAAATCTATCCATGGGCCCATTAAACCATGAAACCTGCTTGTAGTGCCAAGAGTTTGTCAGACACTGCCTGGCACACTGCCAGGCAGGCCGGCTCAAAGTAAACACAGGCCAACAGAGAAAGTACAGCGTCTGACAAGACAGACAGCTGAGACTGAAAGACTCCTGGCAGTTGATTGACAAACGGGTATAGGCTGCATTTATCTGTTGCTTAAAGTGTGTCGCTTTGGAGATATTTTAGGTATTTTGTTCATTTTTTATTTTAGCAAAGATGTTTCTTTTCCCACAAAATAGACTCTGTCGCGCTGCGACGCGTTGTGAGATTGTAGATCTGCTATTTTCAACATGCAACCAAAGTGTAAAATATGTCATTACAACGACATCAAGGCCTGTCAAAACACATTTTAGTCAACTAAATCACCCTGTAGATTTAGTCGACTAAAATCTCATGACATTTAGTTGACTAAAACTAGACTAACACTAATACATTCCAGGTGAAAATGTGACTAAAACTAAGTGAAAACTATTCAAGAGACTATGACTAAAACTAAAATAGAAATTTGCTGCCAAAAACAACACTGGTTGGAACAACAGATGTTCAGGAGGCGGAGAATAATGAATTGCATTTTTATAGCGATTTTCCAAGTGCTCAAAGCGCTTTACAACGCTTTACAACGGCCGGGGGCGGCGGTGGCTCAGGGGTAGAGTGCCTGGATGGTAACCGTAAGGTTGCCAGTTCGAACCCGGGCTCCCCCAGAGTTACTGTCGAAGTGTCCTTGAGCAAGACACTGAACCCCTAATTGCTCCCGATGTGCTAGTTGGTGCCTTGCATGGTTTCCGCTGCCATCGGTGTATGAATGGGTGAATGTAATGCACAATCTCTGTAAAGCGCCTTGGATAAAGGCGCTATATAAATGCACCATTTACCATTTACCATTTATACAAATTGGGAGGTGAAGCGGCGAACAGTCGACACCAGCGTCCTCACTTCCCACATTCACACACCACAACGGTGGCGAGCTCACACTGACCGACTCATTGGAGGCAATGTAGGGTTCAGTGTTTTTGCCCAAGGACACTTCGACATGTGGACAGGAGGAGGAGCCGGGATTCGAACCGCCGACCAAGGGATCATTGGACGACCTGCTCTACCTCCTGAGCCACAGCCGCCCAAGAGACACACATTGACCCTGCCCTTCACGACACACTCTCCGCCCTCCACGCCAACCTACCTGTCCCTAGTTATACCTGCCCAGTGCCCAGTACCACCCAGAATCCTCCATGTTTCGCCCGTCTCGCTGCGTCGCACACTAGCCGCCTTCCAGGCTTCTCGCAACCCACTCCCACCCACTTCACCTCCATAGTAGCTCCTTTCCCCGCTCCCCCCAAAGGAGAAGAACACTTCTCTGCACTAGAACTACTACATTCACTTTGCCAAAGTGGAACAACCGATTAAAACAAACTCCCCTCCCTCTCTCCTTCTCAGGTATTCCTGCTGGGGGGTGACGGTCCATGCCATACTACCTCCTCCCCAAAGACTTCAGGGTCGGCGACCCCCCCGGGAACCTACATCCCCCATTTGCTCAAACTCAGAGTTAAATTGTGTAACACTGAAGATACTAAAATAATACAGTGAGATGAGAAGCTTGAAGGTTGACAGGGACACAGAATAAAAGATAATGTTTAATTCATATCGCGAAAAACTACACTCGGAAAAGTATAACACCAAGGACAAGCAGTACTAACACTTACAACAAAACTTAGACAGACAGACAGACAGACAGACAGACAGACAGACAGACAGACAGACCGACCGTGGGCAGGCATGTGCAGAGAGGGCACTTTTGGCCCGAAAATAGCGAAAATAGCAGATCTACAAGCTCACAACGCATCGCGCTGCGACCCGTTGTGAGCTTGTAGATCAGCTATTTTCAGGGCGCAACCCAGCACTCTTTAGCTAGAGATGCGACGTACTGTACAACATGGATTTCTAAACAAATTAGTTCAACGCAAAATACTGTGTTCAATTTCAGGAGACTTAAAAAATTAAAATAAAAAAGGAATTCTCCTGAAGGCGTGGCATGGAAATAAGGCAGTGGCACCGTGTAGTAAACCCTGCATTTGTTGGTCTGGGAGAAGGGCAGTTGTTTTACAGACGGGTATAAAAGGGCAGGGGGTGAAGCCCCCCTTTGATGTCTATGTGTGAACGTCCCTGTGTGTGGGTACACTGCAGGGGTTTGAACCCTTCACTCTGCTGTCACGCACACTCACATGTGCCACGGTCTTCCTCGCCGTGGCACTCTTCCCACACTCCTCTCTGTCCACTTACCTATTTGTCCTGCAAGCATGTGGCGTGCTGTGACCGCGGAGTCTAAAAGGCCGTTAAGCACAGTACACAATACATCGCTCATTCAGTGCCTCATGTCGTGTGTGTGTGTGTGTGTGTGTGTGTGTGTGTGTGTGTGTGTGTGTGTGTGTACCTGAGAGGAAGATAGTCATAATACTTGTTCTAGTTGATGGCTGCACAGCTCCTCCTTGTGGTCAAATGAGGCGTCACACGATGGAGGGGCACTTCACCCTTTTTGCAAAACAATCATGTTAATGACGTTTAGAAGATTTAGAACACTTCCCCATGGGGTCTCTATGTGTGTGTGGTTTTAGATATTTTAGATTTTGGCAGTGTACACTGGTGGCTCACTTCCTTCCTGGACTACAATTCCCATAATGCTTTGGTGCACTGCTCCTCCTTGTGGATAGGGGGAGGGGCTGTTTTACAGAGACAACATGTACTCCAGGAAGTAAGTGAGCCCAGTGTCTGTGACATCAGAGACACTGGGCTCACTGCTAAAATCTGAAATATCTAAAACCACATATTACACACATAAAGACCCCCGGGAAAGTGTTCTAACGCTTCTAAACGTCATTAACATTTATTTATTTTGTAAAAAGGAAGTGAAGTGTCCCTTTAACATTTAAAGGATCCCCGGTCCGAGTCCAACTTTTTTCCAAAGCCTGGCTTTTGAAATTATGTCATATGGCAGCCAAGGCTATGGACTTTTTAATGTTTGTTTAGGGCACTAAACGTGACGCTATGCGCCACCCAAGTCTATGGACTT
>NC_139707.1:8854300-8886800 GCF_964188405.1 Protomyctophum parallelum
AATGTTCTTCAGAAAGACTCCCTCATATTTAAATCGGTAAGCAAACTATGTAACTATACACAGCCTTATATAGACTACTAGGACTGCTTCTAAAAACAATCATTGAACTAATTTTGACTTCTGACCATAGGCCAGAATCTCAAAGAGTGGTGTCAGCGATCACAACATTGTTTTCTGCACCAGAACATTAGCGATTCAGGCTGGAGCCAGGCTACTCAATGCCCTCAGTACTGACTAACCTAAAACACCCAGAGCCTCAACACTAGAGGGAGTGTGAACAACAATCTGGTACCACCTGCTTTCAAAACAAATATGGGTAAATTCCACCCAGGCATGGAATGCCCCGACCCCCTCCCTCAAAAAATGCAGATCAATTACATCTTTTAAAACAGGCCTGAAAATCCACCTTTCAGCAGGGAGAGGAAATTATTCTTTCCCCTTAAACAGGTGATCCTTTCTTTTTCACCACTCTGTACATATATATTTTTTTTTATGATTTAAAATTTGTGTTGTTTTGTGTTGTTATTCTTCATGGTAAATGGTGCATTTATATAGCGTCTCTATCCAAGTCACTTTACATATATGGTGCATTACATTCACCCACATACACCGATGGCGGTGGAAACCATGCAAGGCACCAACCAGCACATCAGGAGCAATTAGGGGTTCAGTGTCTTGCTCAAGGACATTTCGATACTAACTCTGGGTGAGCCCGGGTTCGAACTGGCAACCTTGCAGTTACCCTCCAGTCACTCTACCCCTGAGCCACCGCTGCCGCCCCCATCTTCATGTAACAGAACCACTGCACAAGACACATGCTTTACCTTTGAGACAAGGAATCCTTCCATATAATCCAGAATCTTCCTGGGGTACCCTGCAGGCGCAGCTGCTGACGCCCGAGTTGACAAATTAATTCCAGGAGAGTCGGCCATCATCAGGTGCAGAGAGGGAAGAGTCAGTGGCCCCTCTAAGAACGAGTTAGTTCCTCCGAAGTAGCTCTACTTGTCCACTGAAGCTCTCTGCAGGCTCTGTGAGTCTATGTGACAAGACAGTAAGATAAGACCCCCCTCTTTATGTGTACGGGAGACACTTTTTACAGACTATAGACTGGAGGAGGTGAACTGCCCACCCCGCGGGCGGCAGACACTGAGAGTAGAAGTGGTGCTAAAGCCGATTACGGCCAGATAACCCAGATTACAGCTCCGAGGCTCAACACTGCAATCATACAAAGAAATAACTCTTCTGGCAACACACTGCAGCCTTGTTTGCTATAGAACTTAAAACCTACAGTTGACCGGAGTCTGCCAGCTGGCTCTATACTATACTGTAGGTCCCCCCCTCCTGTTTCGTCTCCACACTAAATATATACCTGAAAATAGCAGATCTACACGGTTCACAATCAGCATCGTTGAAAAACAAACATTAAAGCTGTATATAGGAGGGGATAGCGCCCCTCAAAGAATGGTGAGATATGTTCCAAAAATAGCAGATGCACAAGCACAGCCTGCATGGCACAATCACTGGTTCGCACGCACGCACAACAGAGACTGCTTTCCATAATGGCGATGTCCCGTGTTTTAATCAGACTGTGTTGACCCCAGGGGGGGGGGGGGGGGGGGCAGTGGTTCAGTGAGGTCAGCACTATTGGGGTTCCAAATGTGGGAACGCGGAGTCGAGCGAGATCATGAGGTTGTTGAACACGTCTACGTGACGATGAGAAATGAACCCGTCTTCCTCTGTGTCATATGGTGAGATAACCCATTCAGGGCGGGAAGGATCCCCTTTTGGTGTTTTAAGCATTATGTTATATACTTTAGCTATTGAAAAATAGCAGATCTACAAGCTCATAGCGCGGCACCGAGTGCCACGCTACAAGATCTGCTATTTTTGAAAAACCCGTGGCACAAATCTTTGAATCTATATATTCTTTCAGAGCGAGCATTTTAAAACAAATCTTTGCTTCTGAGAGAGAGGGGTCCTTGACATGAAAATGTTTGAGAACCACTGACATAGAAACATGAGGTTTTTCAGAAAACTGTCAGGATTTAGAAGACATTTGTAGAATGGTCCTCATGGTCTAAACGGGATAACACCTCTTGGGCTGTGAGAGACTGCACAGTAATAATATCAAGCTAATGACACCGGCGTCGACTATCACAGTCAGCACACACTGCCTTGATGGAATAACAAAGGCTGCGGCTAATCTGACTGCTAATTACTCCTCTGTGGACTTCATTAGCGCCACAGACACACACACGGGCAGACTAGTGTCGTTAGGTGGAGGAGAGACCATGTAGGGAGATGGACCAGGTGAAGGGATAGGATTCAGCCCCAGTGGTGATTCACCGCTTCCATATTTACAATTTTTTAGGCATTTATCAGACGATCTTAATCCAGAGGGATTTACATTAGGCGAGAACAAAAAGCATGGCAATACATCACATACTTAAAAAGTATAGTTATCATGAAACGTGCGTAAGCTAAGAACGCAACAGTGGAGTATATCCATTTGATGAAACTATTATATAAACTATACTTACATATATACTATAAAGTGCTATGACTACATAAAACGCATTTAGTGCCGTCTACGTAACTATGCTTATAAGTATTTATAAAATGCTATTTAACCATAGACTGTAAAAAATACGGACAAAGCGTTCGCCGGGTCTAACATGAACGTAAAATGAAGCCTGTTATTCCTGCACTGTAAGTCGCCATCTTTCTAGATCCGTTTGGTACCAGCTGGCCATTGGCTGGCTCCGTTTTGGACCAGCTGGCCATTGGCTGCCCAGACAACGAGGCGGGACTTCCCCCCTTCTTCTCCGTTGGTTTTTATTTTGACTCGAGAGGGAGGGGAATCCCGATCATAGACTGTAACGGTAGCCACGCCCCTCAGAACATACGCGATGTTTTTTTTTCTTTATGGTCATTTTTTTAATTAATGGGACCATCATTTTCCAAAAAGAATATTATGACATTAGAAATGAGACTTTAAACTAGTGACTGGAAGAAGAAAGTATTCATGACCATGTTTATTAAGGTAATACAGTCTAGGTGAAGTTGGGCCAAAATACATGGGCCTCTATGGAGCTATGGGGCTTTTTGGGTCCAGTCCAGCGCCACAACAGGCCATTATATGAACTACCGATTTCAAATGAGGCTTCACGAAATATCTGGCTGACTGCCCCCCTGTATTTAACCCATTTTGGGTGGGAAGCCCTTTTGGTGTTAGCATTATGTTATGCTTTAGCTATTGAAAAATGCGGAAGGCTCACGGCGAGAGTCGGTTTCTTTCAGCGATGTATAGATTCATCGATCGATATAAATAGATGGCCTATCTGAAAGAATTTAGAAGAAAGAAGAAAAAAAGTAAAAAAATAACATTTAGACAATAGTACAAAAAGTATTTAACCAGTACAGCCACTACAAAGGTAAACAAATCCAGTATAGTTTTCAGGTTTTCATTTTTATTTAACAAATAAAACAACGTGTGTGCAAGACATGCGCTATAAGGGTGACTGTTCAGAAAGACTGACAAAGTTCAGCGTTGAAATGTGTCCCTGCTGCTGCACACAGAATGAAATGAGGAATAACTCACTCTTTGACCATCTGGATCATCGATAAGGCAATGGATCAGTCACTAAATGATGTTTACAATTCTACTGGGTTTCCACTAGAAACTGGTCTGGTTTCCAAAACAGCACTTTATCCCTATTCCCATCCCAATGGTTTCAGTTGTAGGACACCCCCAGTTTGGTATGCACCAGTGTTGTTTTTGTCGACTAAAACTAAGACGAAGAAATGTTCGTCGACTACCTATTTTCACTGACAACTACATGGAAAGTAAATAAAAAATAAGCTATGATGACTCAGACTAAATGTATTGACAATTTCTTCATCAAATGAAAACTAGACTAAAATGTTAGGAAGGAAGTAGTGGACAAGAGATCCAGTATAAGTCATTATACACTTGGTTGCATTCTTAAAATAGCAGATCTACAACCCCACAACGCGTCGCGCTGCAACACGTTGTGAGCTTGTAGATCGGCTATTTTTTTAGCAAGTGTCATATTTTCAGCATCAAGGCCCGCCAAAATACATTTTGTTCGACTAAATCAACTGTAGATTTAGTCGACTAAAATCGTATGATATTTATAGTCGACTAAAACTAGACTAACACTAAAACATGACTAAAATGAAATGACTAAGTGAAAACTATTCAAGAGACTATGACTAAAACTAAAATTAAAATCTGCTGCCAAAAACAACACTGGTATGCAGAACCCCCCCCCCCCCCCCAAAAAAAAATAGCAGATCTACAAGCTCATAGCGCGCCACCGAGTGGCGCGCTATGAGCTTGTAGGTCTGCTATTTTTTGAAAAACATTGTGAAAATATTTATTTCAGAAAACTAGAGGATTTAGAAGAATTTATTTAAATTTTGAGGTCAGGCCTAAATGGGTTAACTGTCGTTGATTTAAGTGGGGACTTGATAAGGAACCTCAAGGGTCACCAGACCAGTGACCACAACTTGAAATCCATGACTAAAAGAAAGCTATTCATTTCCCGTCAAGAGGTATTTCTGGACTGTCTTAATAAAGCCACACAGCTTCTGTGCCACAGGGGTCTCTCTCACAAACACATAATAAACCCACACAGGGGTCTCTCTCACAAACACATACGTTCAGAAAACACCTCAAACAAGTTGACCCAGATCTCAGTGTGTTTCTGCACAACAAGGAGGTCAAGAAAGATATTTGACGCAAGCTACTGTACTGTAAATGGAAATCAGTCATTCCTGTGTCCCTCTGCAAAAGGACAACAAGTTAAAGCCATGTATAAAGTATGATATAGTTATAGTCAGCATTCAATCTTCACAGATTTCTCATTGTTAACAGCAAGTCTGATTTTGAGTGGTGCAACCACTCCTATATAGACTAGCTGTGTGGGGCTGGGTCTGTCCCTGGGTCCAAGCACAAAAATAGCGTTATAGCGTTTATTCACCACCAAGAGTCACTGTTGCACAGCCTAACACACAGACACACAGGCCAGGGAGGAGGGTTTGTACAGTACAGTACCGCTCACTGCAGACAGGTCTGATTTTTTTCAAAGTAGAGACAATCTAACTCAGTGGTTCTCAAAGGAGGTGACCTCGAGAGGGTTCCCAGTAAAATGACTGACACTTTGGTAGAGGTTTAGGATGTTGTGGAATCATGCAACTGTAAATATGGGTGCGATATCTTCCAATAGTTGCTCTGCTGATATAGCCTGGCATGGTCAGACTACCAATATCACTGCGTGGAAAATTAGTCCGGAACTTTGGTGTGGATTTATTTCTACGTTTTACAAACTGAGGAGTGCAAGAAGAGGAGCAGATTCGCCTGATTTCCAGGCTACCGTCGATTAGAAATTGATATTCCAAAAATAGTATATGATGGCAAGATACAACCAAGCATCGTTGCACTTTAGCCATTAAACCCGTTTCATACTTTTTAGCTACATCTTCAATAAGGAAAATATGTTTTGAATGATCTTATCTTGAACACAAAATAAACAAACACAAAATATCTTATGGCGTCCCCCGCCGCCCGGCACACAATCTTTCAGATGGGGGTTCTGTGGTCAAATACATCGATTTGGGAGCACTGTTTGAGAACCACTGACTTTAGGCTGTATAGCCAGTCAGTCTTTCATTCAGTCAGAGTCTTCACTGTGTGAGTTAACGACTAAATGATGCCTGACCCAGCATAGTCAGTTGCCCCTACAGCCCTAGCCCATTCTGCACAGGAACCCCTTTTGGTGTTTTAAGCATTATGGTTCGTTATACTTTAGCTATTGAAAAATCGTGAAAATGTGGCGCAAATCTTTGAATATATATTCTTTCAGAGCGAACGTTTTAAACTCGAATCTTTGCACCTGAGGGGGTCCCTGGAATAACATTTTCAGATGGGGGTCGGTGGCCAATTATATATAATTTTTGGGGTCCTTGACATGAAATATTGAGGAACACCGATATAGAAACGTAGGTATTTCAGAACATAGGTCAGTCCTCTCCGGGCATGAAAAGAACATCAGGACCACTGCTGTGAGATATATATTCACAGGACTGGCTGGCTGCCTCCGAAAGCGACAACAGAAACTGGGGGAACCTTTTGAGGTACAATTTGAATGTGAATGCAATAGTTTTGAACCTCAGCATCCCTATATTCGGGGGCCAACATTTGGCCAAAAGGCTATTTTTGGCGAAGATGTGAGCCTAGTATTAGAACCCGTGGGAATGTGGCCAACTAATTATAGGTTTTAACCATTATTTTAAACTTTATCTATTGAAAAATAGCAGACCTACCAGCTCATAGCGCGGCACCGAGTGTCACGCTAGGAGCTTGATCTGCTATTTCTGGGGGTCCTTGATATGAAAAAAGTTGAGAACCACTGACACAGAAACATAGGTCTTTTCAGAAAAGGGTCAGGATTTAGAAGATATTTGTAGAATCGATGTTAGGTCTAAATCGGTTAAAGATCAAATAATGCGTTTGGTTACCAACTCTCCATCATTTAGCTGGGGACCACCTTTAACCCCCTCAAGGACCACTGGTTGAAAACCCCTGCTCTATACGGACAGAGCTGGCTCTGTACTTGGTCTGCTGTTTTTATTTTTACACCAAATCTCTAAATTGCTGATCTACAAGCTCGCACAGCGACACATGGCAGGCCAATGTTCCCCACAGAATACTGGGGATGCTGGGGTTCATGTGGTTAAGCAGCAGCAGCACCCACCGCCCAGTTCACTCTAGCCATTTAAGCACTGCGTTTTCAGCTATTTCTGGGGCCGGAGCTCCTGGCTCCAGAATTACATGACTAAATAAAAACAAGCACAAATATATTCTCTCAAACATTGTCTATGGGTTATTGTTGTGTATGGAAACCTTTTTGTTTCGTTTTGGTACAGCCAACGGGATATGAAATGCGCCCATTCCCCCTAACTCTTCAGAATCGGTTATATGATACTGGCCTCACTGGTCTGTGGACATTAGCCACAGGGGACATTATGAGAAGGAGACTGCGACTGTGAAAGCACCTTCTTTTCTGCACTTTGTCCCGTTGTCCAACCGTCCATCTCTCTGTGTGAAGGTGGTTGCACACTGGACGCGTTTTTTTTGAAAAACCGATCGATAACGCAGCTAAAAATCAGAAAAACGTGCTCTGTGTGCAGGGAGGGACCTCGACCGTCCCAACTCTCTGTGTCTGGACCTCGACTGTCCCATCTCAGCGGCGGACCCCGGAGGATTGCTCTCAATGAAATTAAACGGATTGAAATAATTTTTCTCTCTACTTTGTTGCGTTGGCTAAAATGCAGCGCAGCGGCACCTCCACTAGTCTACAGTGGACCTGGTGCTTTCTTGGTTCCCTGCACGTTAGACCCCCCCCTGCCCGCCCCGCCATCTCTCCAGCAATAACCGCCATCAGCGTCGTCTCCTGTCCCTGCTGTAGCTGCGACGCCTGCTCCTCCGCCGCTCGCCGCGGCTCCGCCTGTCCCTGGAGGTGCTGCGCGAGCTGCGGCTGCTGCCGCCGCCACCGCCGCCGCCCCCCGACCTGTGGCTCCTCCCCGACCTGTGGCTCCTCCCCCCGCTGCTCCTGCTCCTATCGCGGCTGGAGCTCGTGCTTCTGCTGCTGCGGTGGCGACGGCTGTGACTCCGCCTCCTGCTGCTGCTGCCGCCGCGGCTATGGCTCCGCCTCCTGCTGCGGGAGTCCCGCCTCCTACTCCGGCTCCTCCTCCTCCTCCTCCTCTCCTGGCTGCAGGAGCGCCGCTCCCTCGCTCGCTCCCGGCTGCCGCCTCCGCCGCCACGCTCCCGGCCGTCTCGCCTCTCCTCCTTGTAGGGCTGGCCACAGAAAATGGAAGGTTATATTTTCACAAGACCTGTATGTATACGTGCCCGTCGGCCCACCGCCCTTCTGGAGAACGATGCAACTTAGGGAACCTAATAATACCCGTTGTCAACTTGTCATAGCACCCGTTTTAACTGTCTGTCTGTGTCCCACATGGAGATCTCTGTAGCTGCCTGTGTCTGAAGAGGGCCAACTGAAAAGTGGACTGGTTTTGTCAGAGCCTGACCAGAGCCTTTTGTGGTGGTTCTGGAGAACCGTGGGTCTTACCGACTCGATACCGGGCACTGCAGGGGGTGTGGAACGTGTGTGTGGAATTTGAAGTCGGTGGGGCAAATAACTAAAATCTGTGCTTCTGGGTCCCTGGAACTACATATTTGGAGATTTGGATAGGCGGCCAAAATACATATAATTGTGGGTCTCCTTGTAGCACCACTGACACAGAAACTTAGGGTTTTTCAGAAAACCGTCATAACATAATTTGTAGAATCGACCTCAAGTCTAAATGAGTTAAATCAATGACTTTATATAATCATGTAAATGAAGCGTTGCACCCCTTCTTACCTCCCTGTCCCGTCTCTTGCGGTCCTCCCCGCCGCCCCCTCTCCTCTCCCCCCTCGCTCCGGAGGAGGAGGACACCCTCTTCTTCCTCTCGGACAACTTGGAGCGCACCACGCTGGCCTTGACGGGCGGCGGCCCCCCCAGGAGGTCTCCCTCCGTCCCCTTCATGGCTCTGCTGACCACCACCGGGGCCAGGAGGAGACCCAGGATCACGTCACTGCCCACCAGGCCCGAGGAGTCCTATAGGGGGTGGGAATTATCATCAATTAATGCATTCATTGATTAAGTTAGTTAGTTTAATGTATTGGTCTCAACAGCAGCAAAAAAACAAACAGCAACACCACTTACACAATTATTTGCATGGCAAAAATGCAGGACAACAGTGGCAAATGCATAAAAATAAAAATAAATCTAGCGAGACATGGTATCATTTAGTGCCTTAATGGCATTAGGAATGAAGGAATTTTTAAAGATGTTACGGTTAGATTTTGAAAATGTTTCAGAACGGTCAGGATTTAGAAGGCCTTTGTAGAATCATTTCTCAGGTCTAAATGGGTTTTAAAACCATCCCTACCGAGGATGCGTCCTTCTCTCTGAGCAGGGTCTGGTCCTCCACCTCCCCTCCTCCTCCTCCTCCCTTCTTCAGGAGGTTTCCCAGCAGCTTGTCGCGGAGCTCCTTCTCCTTGCGCTGCAGCTCCAGGGCGCGCTCCTTCTCCGCCTCCACGCGACGCAGCTCCTCCTCCTGGCGCCGCCGCCGCGCCTCCAGCTGCGCCAGGCGAGACAGCTCCTCCTGCTGGCGGGCCAGCTCCTGGCGCTCGCGCTCCTCGCTCTCCGCCCGCTCAGCGTCCTGCTGCTGCTGCTTCAGGGCCTGCATGGGGAGGAGGAAAACAATGATACAATCAGTTAATTTGTTAACCCATTCTGACCTGAGATCAGATTCATACGAGGTTTCTACTGGACACACCGCTGGTCTGATTAACCCATTCTGACCTGAGATCAGATTCATACGAGGTTTCCACTGGACACACACTGGTCTGATTAACCCATTCTGACCTGAGATCAGATTCTAAAAAATGTCAGTCGTTCTTCGATCTTTCAAAAATAGCAGACCTACAAGCTCGTATCGCGCCACTCGGTGGCGCGCTATGAGCTTGTAGATCTGCTATTTTTAAATAGCTTAAAGCATAACATGATGCTAACACCAAAATGGGTGCCCGGTCAGAATGGGTTAAAACTCACTCGTCGCCGAGTGTGGGTACAGGCTTTAGTTTACAAAAGAAAGAATAAGTCACCGTTTTGACAGCTCCCCAAAAACTTTATTTACCAAGGCGGCGAAAAAGAAAACACGTTTCGGCCTCTGTGGCCTTCGTCATATATATTATATATTATTTATATAATTATATATTATAGAATATACTTGACGAAGGCCACAGAGAGCCGAAACGTTGTGTTTTTTTGCGAGACATGGCCAAAGCATTTCCGGGGGTCCCCAGAGGGGGTCCCCGTACAGCCAAGAACGTTGAGAACCCCTGCTCTAAACCACCACTAGATTATTTTTTTATTTCACAGACCCCCAGTTTGATATGCCCCCCCCCCCCCCCCCCGACCGCTCTGGATACGTAGAATCACTGTTGCAGCACCCTGCATCACTCACACACACACACACACACACACACACACACACACACACACACACACACACCTTGAGACTGGGAGGTATAGAGGAGTTACAGAAGAAGAACGTATTTGCACCTATTGTGATATAAATGATATTGAGAATGAGATCCATTTTCTTTTCCATTGCCCGTTGGTTGTATCACGAGCTACGTCAAAAGTTATTTAACAGATGTAAAAATATAGATCTGATGAGCGACTGAGATGGATTTTCGAAGAAAAGATATTTGCATTAGCAGAATATATAGAGAAAGCTTGGGACATACGGACAAAGAAAACTTACATGTGATGTATTTTATTTTATTTGATGATAATGCTTATTTCTGTTTTTGTTTTGATCAAATACTTTGTGTAACTTCTGTGTGGGAAGTGAACGTGATATTGTTTATTCATGTTGTTGGTGTCTTATAATCCCGTAAGGGATGGGTCTTAACGACAAGACACGAAAATAAAAATTCATTCATTCATTCACACAAAACCCACCTTGGCTCTGGCCAGCAGCTCAGCGATGAGCCTGATGGACTCCAGATTGCGCTGGGCCAGCAGCAGCCGCCGCTCCTCCGTGGCGATCTTCATCTGCAGCCTCCGCTGCTCTTCCTCCTGCTGCCGCTTGGCCTTCTTCAGGCTCCGCCTCTCCTCGCGCTCGCGCTGCTTCTGCTCCTTCTTGCGCAGCCGCTCGTCGCGCCTCCTCTCCTTCTCCTCCTCCTCCTGCTCCTTCTGCTGCCTGCAACAAAACACACAAGAAAACATTATCACAAAGTGATATTTGTCAGGTTGAAAGAAGCGCCGTCTCTCCCCCCATATTAGTATGATTAACAGTATGCTGGGGACCCCCTGGAACTCTCTCAAAGACCCCTTGGGGTCCCGGCCCAGACCCCACTTTGAGAACACACTGCCCTAAAGCATCAAGCTTGAAGTGTACTCAAGGTACGCACCTCTCCTCCTCCTTGCGTCTCTCCTCCTCCTCCTTCTCTCGTCTCTTCTGTTCCTCCCTCTGTCTCTCCAGCTCCTGGAGCTTCATCCTCTCCTGCTGTCTCCTCTTCACCGCCACCTCGCTCAGGTGCTTACTGGTGTCAAAGGCCACCTGACGGGGAGAGAGACAGACAAGACATCAGAGACACATACCAACTGTCCACTGTACCAAGACATCAGAGACACATACCAACTGTCCACTGTACCAAGACATCAGAGACACATACCAACTGTCCACTGCACCAAGACATCAGAGACACATACCAACTGTCCACTGTACCAAGACATCAGAGACACATACCAACTGTCCACTGCACCAAGACATCAGAGACACATACCAACTGTCCACTGTACCAAGACATCAGAGACACATACCAACTGTCCACTGCACCAAGACATCAGAGACACATACCAACTGTCCACTGTACCAAGACATCAGAGACACATACCAACTGTCCACTGTACCAAGACATCAGAGACACATACCAACTGTCCACTGCACCAAGACATCAGAGACACATACCAACTGTCCACTGCACCAAGACATCAGAGACACATACCAACTGTCCACTGCACCAAGACATCAGAGACACATACCAACTGTCCACTGCACCAAGACATCAGAGACACATACCAACTGTCCACTGCACCAAGACATCAGAGACACATACCAACTGTCCACTGTACCAAGACATCAGAGACACATACCAACTGTCCACTGCACCAAGACATCAGAGACACATACCAACTGTCCACTGCACCAAGACATCAGAGACACATACCAACTGTCCACTGTACCAAGACATCAGAGACACATACCAACTGTCCACTGCACCAAGACATCAGAGACACATACCAACTGTCCACTGCACCAAGACATCAGAGACACATACCAACTGTCCACTGTACCAAGACATCAGAGACACATACCAACTGTCCACTGCACCAAGACATCAGAGACACATACCAACTGTCCACTGCACCAAGACATCAGAGACACATACCAACTGTCCACTGCACCAAGACATCAGAGACACATACCAACTGTCCACTGCACCAAGACATCAGAGACACATACCAACTGTCCACTGCACCAAGACATCAGAGACACATACCAACTGTCCACTGCACCAAGACATCAGAGACACATACCAACTGTCCACTGCACCAAGACATCAGAGACACATACCAACTGTCCACTGCACCAAGACATCAGAGACACATACCAACTGTCCACTGTACCAAGACATCAGAGACACATACCAACTGTCCACTGTACCAAGACATCAGAGACACATACCAACTGTCCACTGCACCAAGACATCAGAGACACATACCAACTGTCCACTGCACCAAGACATCAGAGACACATACCAACTGTCCACTGCACCAAGACATCAGAGACACATACCAACTGTCCACTGCACCAAGACATCAGAGACACATACCAACTGTCCACTGCACCAAGACATCAGAGACACATACCAACTGTCCACTGTACCAAGACATCAGAGACACATACCAACTGTCCACTGTACCAAGACATCAGAGACACATACCAACTGTCCACTGCACCAAGACATCAGAGACACATACCAACTGTCCACTGCACCAAGACATCAGAGACACATACCAACTGTCCACTGTACCAAGACATCAGAGACACATACCAACTGTCCACTGCACCAAGACATCAGAGACACATACCAACTGTCCACTGCACCAAGACATCAGAGACACATACCAACTGTCCACTGTACCAAGACATCAGAGACACATACCAACTGTCCACTGCACCAAGACATCAGAGACACATACCAACTGTCCACTGCACCAAGACATCAGAGACACATACCAACTGTCCACTGCACCAAGACATCAGAGACACATACCAACTGTCCACTGCACCAAGACATCAGAGACACATACCAACTGTCCACTGCACCAAGACATCAGAGACACATACCAACTGTCCACTGCACCAAGACATCAGAGACACATACCAACTGTCCACTGCACCAAGACATCAGAGACACATACCAACTGTCCACTGCACCAAGACATCAGAGACACATACCAACTGTCCACTGCACCAAGACATCAGAGACACATACCAACTGTCCACTGTACCAAGACATCAGAGACACATACCAACTGTCCACTGCACCAAGACATCAGAGACACATACCAACTGTCCACTGTACCAAGACATCAGAGACACATACCAACTGTCCACTGCACCAAGACATCAGAGACACATACCAACTGTCCACTGTACCAAGACATCAGAGACACATACCAACTGTCCACTGTACCAAGACATCAGAGACACATACCAACTGTCCACTGTACCAAGACATCAGAGACACATACCAACTGTCCACTGCACCAAGACATCAGAGACACATACCAACTGTCCACTGCACCAAGACATCAGAGACACATACAAACTAGGGATGTCAGTAACGGATAATTTCACACTATAGTAGGGAGGATTATCACAACAAAACAAAAAAATAAGTGATATTTGAATTAAGTGAAATCACTGAATATACCTTTAAGTTAAAATGTTCACTCTGTAACAATATGATTTGAGGCACATTTTCACGATTTTTCAAAGAATAGCAGACCTACATACAAGTTCATAGCGTCATGAGCTTGTAGATCTGCTATTTTTCAATAGCTACATTATAACAATGCCTAAAACACCAAAAGGGGTTCCCGCCCAGAGTGGGTTATGGGATGTCGTTCTCTCATTACATTACATTCTTGCATTACAATTTAAAAAAGAATAGCCAGGCCAATTTCTCAGGATTTTTTCCTCCTTTCATTTTTAATTGGGAGTGTTCCCTCTCGGTCTGGTCTCCCCACCACGCTGCGTTTTTACACTTCACAATGACGCTTCAGTCCGGGGATTAAGGGGAGCGTCCTGGTTCTCATCCCACTAAAAGGCCTTAAAGCCGCTGTGTTTCGCTGAACAAGACAATCGCATTATTAAACCACACGCATGACTATTGGTATCACACGCTGAGAGAGAGAGAGAGAGAGAGAGACCTTTGAACTTTAAAAGCACCTTTATTAAAACTCTGCAGTACATAAAAGATGTCACTTCAAAATTGCAGTTGGCTCATATGAAAAGACTAGATATAAATAACACCTCTTTTTTTCAAAAAAAGAAAAGGCACAATTCCTCGTCCTGCACCACACACAGCACGTCTCTCTGAGCCTAAAAGTGGTCGGCAAACTCCACCCTAAGGCGTGCTGCCACCAGTCCTTCTAAACTCCACCCTAAGGCGTGCTGCCACCAGTCCTTCTAAACTCCACCCTAAGGCGTGCTGCCACCAGTCCTTCTAAACTCCCCCCTAAGGCGTGCTGCCACCAGTCCTTCTAAACTCCACCCTAAGGCGTGCTGCCACCAGTCCTTCTAAACTCCACCCTAAGGCGTGCTGCCACCAGTCCTTCTAAACTCCCCCCTAAGGCGTGCTGCCACCAGTCCTTCTAAACTCCCCCCTAAGGCGTGCTGCCACCAGTCCTTCTAAACTCCACCCTAAGGCGTGCTGCCACCGGTCCTTCTAAACTCCCCCCTAAGGCGTGCTGCCACCAGTCCTTCTAAACTCCACCCTAAGGCGTGCTGCCACCAGTCCTTCTAAACTCCACCCTAAGGCGTGCTGCCACCGGTCCTTCTAAACTCCCCCCTAAGGCGTGCTGCCACCAGTCCTTCTAAACTCCCCCCTAAGGCGTGCTGCCACCAGTCCTTCTAAACTCCACCCTAAGGCGTGCTGCCACCAGTCCTTCTAAACTCCACCCTAAGGCGTGCTGCCACCAGTCCTTCTAAACTCCACCCTAAGGCGTGCTGCCACCAGTCCTTCTAAACTCCACCCTAAGGCGTGCTGCCACCAGTCCTTCTAAACTCCCCCCTAAGGCGTGCTGCCACCAGTCCTTCTAAACTCCCCCCTAAGGCGTGCTGCCACCAGTCCTTCTAAACTCCACCCTAAGGCGTGCTGCCACCAGTCCTTCTAAACTCCACCCTAAGGCGTGCTGCCACCAGTCCTTCTAAACTCCCCCCTAAGGCGTGCTGCCACCAGTCCTTCTAAACTCCCCCCTAAGGCGTGCTGCCACCAGTCCTTCTAAACTCCACCCTAAGGCGTGCTGCCACCAGTCCTTCTAAACTCCCCCCTAAGGCGTGCTGCCACCAGTCCTTCTAAACTCCACCCTAAGGCGTGCTGTCACCAGTCCTTCTAAACTCCCCCCTAAGGCGTGCTGCCACCAGTCCTTCTAAACTCCACCCTAAGGCGTGCTGTCACCAGTCCTTCTAAACTCCCCCCTAAGGCGTGCTGCCACCAGTCCTTCTAAACTCCACCCTAAGGCGTGCTGCCACCAGTCCTTCTAAACTCCACCCTAAGGCGTGCTGCCACCAGTCCTTCTAAACTCCCCCCTAAGGCGTGCTGCCACCGGTCCTTCTAAACTCCCCCCTAAGGCGTGCTGCCACCGGTCCTTCTAAACTCCCCCCTAAGGTGTGCTGCCACCAGTCCTTCTAAACTCCACCCTAAGGCGTGCTGCCACCGGTCCTTCTAAACTCCCCCCTAAGGCGTGCTGCCACCAGTCCTTCTAAACTCCCCCCTAAGGTGTGCTGCCACCAGTCCTTCTAAACTCCACCCTAAGGCGTGCTGCCACCGGTCCTTCTAAACTCCCCCCTAAGGCGTGCTGCCACCGGTCCTTCTAAACTCCCCCCTAAGGCGTGCTGCCACCAGTCCTTCTAAACTCCACCCTAAGGTGTGCTGCCACCGGTCCTTCTAAACTCCCCCCTAAGGCGTGCTGCCACCAGTCCTTCTAAACTCCACCCTAAGGCGTGCTGCCACCAGTCCTTCTAAACTCCACCCTAAGGCGTGCTGCCACCAGTCCTTCTAAACTCCACCCTAAGGCGTGCTGCCACCAGTCCTTCTAAACTCCACCCTAAGGCGTGCTGCCACCAGTCCTTCTAAACTCCCCCCTAAGGCGTGCTGCCACCAGTCCTTCTAAACTCCACCCTAAGGCGTGCTGCCACCGGTCCTTCTAAACTCCACCCTAAGGCGTGCTGCCACCAGTCCTTCTAAACTCCGCCCTAAGGCGTGCTGCCACCAGTCCTTCTAAACTCCCCCCTAAGGCGTGCTGCCACCAGTCCTTCTAAACTCCACCCTAAGGCGTGCTGCCACCGGTCCTTCTAAACTCCCCCCTAAGGCGTGCTGCCACCAGTCCTTCTAAACTCCACCCTAAGGCGTGCTGCCACCAGTCCTTCTAAACTCCACCCTAAGGCGTGCTGCCACCGGTCCTTCTAAACTCCCCCCTAAGGCGTGCTGCCACCAGTCCTTCTAAACTCCACCCTAAGGCGTGCTGCCACCAGTCCTTCTAAACTCCACCCTAAGGCGCTCTGCCACCAGTCCTTCTAAACTCCCCCCTAAGGTGTGCTGCCACCAGTCCTTCTAAACTCCACCCTAAGGCGTGCTGCCACCAGTCCTTCTAAACTCCACCCTAAGGCGTGCTGCCACCAGTCCTTCTAAACTCCCCCCTAAGGCGTGCTGCCACCAGTCCTTCTAAACTCCCCCCTAAGGCGTGCTGCCACCAGTCCTTCTAAACTCCACCCTAAGGCGTGCTGCCACCAGTCCTTCTAAACTCCCCCCTAAGGCGTGCTGCCACCAGTCCTTCTAAACTCCACCCTAAGGCGTGCTGTCACCAGTCCTTCTAAACTCCCCCCTAAGGCGTGCTGCCACCAGTCCTTCTAAACTCCACCCTAAGGCGTGCTGTCACCAGTCCTTCTAAACTCCCCCCTAAGGCGTGCTGCCACCAGTCCTTCTAAACTCCACCCTAAGGCGTGCTGCCACCAGTCCTTCTAAACTCCACCCTAAGGCGTGCTGCCACCAGTCCTTCTAAACTCCCCCCTAAGGCGTGCTGCCACCGGTCCTTCTAAACTCCCCCCTAAGGCGTGCTGCCACCGGTCCTTCTAAACTCCCCCCTAAGGTGTGCTGCCACCAGTCCTTCTAAACTCCACCCTAAGGCGTGCTGCCACCGGTCCTTCTAAACTCCCCCCTAAGGCGTGCTGCCACCAGTCCTTCTAAACTCCCCCCTAAGGTGTGCTGCCACCAGTCCTTCTAAACTCCACCCTAAGGCGTGCTGCCACCGGTCCTTCTAAACTCCCCCCTAAGGCGTGCTGCCACCGGTCCTTCTAAACTCCCCCCTAAGGCGTGCTGCCACCAGTCCTTCTAAACTCCACCCTAAGGTGTGCTGCCACCGGTCCTTCTAAACTCCCCCCTAAGGCGTGCTGCCACCAGTCCTTCTAAACTCCACCCTAAGGCGTGCTGCCACCAGTCCTTCTAAACTCCACCCTAAGGCGTGCTGCCACCAGTCCTTCTAAACTCCCCCCTAAGGCGTGCTGCCACCGGTCCTTCTAAACTCCACCCTAAGGCGTGCTGCCACCAGTCCTTCTAAACTCCGCCCTAAGGCGTGCTGCCACCAGTCCTTCTAAACTCCCCCCTAAGGCGTGCTGCCACCAGTCCTTCTAAACTCCCCCCTAAGGCGTGCTGCCACCAGTCCTTCTAAACTCCGCCCTAAGGCGTGCTGCCACCAGTCCTTCTAAACTCCCCCCTAAGGCGTGCTGCCACCAGTCCTTCTAAACTCCACCCTAAGGCGTGCTGCCACCAGTCCTTCTAAACTCCCCCCTAAGGCGTGCTGCCACCAGTCCTTCTAAACTCCACCCTAAGGCGTGCTGCCACCAGTCCTTCTAAACTCCACCCTAAGGCGTGCTGCCACCAGTCCTTCTAAACTCCACCCTAAGGCGTGCTGCCACCAGTCCTTCTAAACTCCCCCCTAAGGCGTGCTGCCACCAGTCCTTCTAAACTCCACCCTAAGGTGTGCTGCCACCAGTCCTTCTAAACTCCACCCTAAGGCGTGCTGCCACCAGTCCTTCTAAACTCCACCCTAAGGCGTGCTGCCACCAGTCCTTCTAAACTCCACCCTAAGGCGTGCTGCCACCAGTCCTTCTAAACTCCACCCTAAGGCGTGCTGCCACCGGTCCTTCGACCCAGACCCAGTCCACCTGTACTGGGTCTATGTTCCCAGTTCAAACTCCCCCCTAAGGCGTGCAGCCACCGGTCCTTCGACACAGACCCAGTCCACCTGTACTGGGTCTGTGTTCCCAGTTCCCTCTTGTTTTGTTCTTCCGAGTCAGCCATATAGCCATTTTTGCTGTGCCATAAATAAAATGAATCATTGTATGTACAACCTATTTTCCGGAAGGAATATTTTGGCCCAAACTCAAACAGTTCATTAGAGAATATACTTCCCCCAGACCTTGAAACCAATGAGTCAACCTGTTCAATAAGTCCCTCAGCCTTGAACACTGGATAAATAGAGAGAGAGAGAGAGAGAGAAAGAAAGAGAGATAAGATAGCAAAGCTCTCACACTGGGCCTTCGTCACATCAGGTTGTAGAATCTCCTTTTCATGGTGTCACGCACCCCCTAGAGGGCGTTGTCACGCACCACAAGGGGTGCACGGACGCAACCACAGTTTTGCATAGAAGTCGAAGAAGCAGTGTTTTGATTTTAGTTTTAGTCATAGTCTCTTCAATAGTTTACCTGGAATGTTCACCTGGAATGTTTTAGTGTTAGTCGACATCATAAGGTTTTAGATTTGCAGATTTAGATTTGCAGATTTTACACTTTCTGAAAATACATATATTTTCAGCATGCAACCAAGTGTAAAATGACTTATACTGGAACTCGTCCACTAGTCCCCGTTTAAGATTTTAGTCTAGTTTTTATTTGTTGACTAAATTGTCAATATATTAGTCTCAGTTTTAGTCATCATAGCTTAGTTTTCATTTAGTTTTCGCCGGTGCAAAAAAGGTAGTCGACGAACATTTTTCGCCGACTATTTTTTCGTCACAAGCTTGTAGGACTGCTATTATTGATAAATCGATCCACTGACATAGAAACATAGCTTTTTCAGAAAACTGTCAGGATGTAGAAGACATTTTTAGAATCTGATCTCAGGTCAAAATGGGTTAAGTTTTAGTCGACAGAATCGACACTAGGAAGAAGGCAGCAGCCCGGCCCCTTACCTTGATGTTGCAGGTACATTATTGTCTCCACCAGGCCGAAGGCATGGGGGGAGAGTATGTTTTGCACTCTGTGTGTCCGTCCGTCCGTGTGTGTGTGTGTGTCCGTGAGCAGCTAATCTCCGGCACCGTTAACCCGGTCGATGCCAAATTTTGCACACACACTCCCTGGATGCCAACGATGAACCTCTGCCCCAGAATTTCCAGAACGGCCTGTTATAGCGCCACCAGGAGGCCGCTTTGTGGAAAACAGGTTTTTGCACAGTACACCTACAGATTTTGTCCAAACATCGCGCAAATTGGTACACAGTCTCTCTAGAGCCATTCAACGAAACAGGTCTTTCAGATTTCTCAGACTCCATCCTGATTGGTTAAGATTGGCTTCCAAAGTTCACAGGAGTGCTCAGTTTCAAACAAAATGCTGCAAATCATGAACACATCACGTGATTTCCGTGAAATTGTGCACGCACATTCCCACTAGTTTACTTTTGTTGCCCTTTTATCCAACCACCAGATGAAGGCAAGCTGCAATGTCCTACATTCCTATCCTGGTGGAGACCTGTGCCCAGAAGGGCACTTTTTCTAGTTATTATTATTATTATTACCTTGATGTTGCAGGCGACCGCCTTCCCGTCCTCTCCCTTCAGCATGAGCTTCATGCCGCGCAGCGTGTCCATGGCCTTGATGAAGCCCTGGTACTCCTGGTACTGGACGTAGGCCTCGAAGTTCAGGTGGCCGCCGAAGCTGAACGTGTTGAAGTTCTTGTCCAGCATCTCCTCGCGGTACGGGTCCAGCATGGGGATGTCCACGTTACGCACCTACCAAGAAGAAATACACACCAGTGTTGTTTTTTTGTCAGGTTGAAACTAGGGCATTATCCCATTTTGGTGATGCATTATGTAATGCTTTAGCTATTGAAAAATAGCAGATCTACAAGCTCATAGCGCGCCACCGAGTGGCGCGCTACGAGCTTGTAGGTCTGCTATGAAAAATCGAAGAACGACTGACATAGAAACATAGCTTTTTCAGAAAACTGTCATTTTCAAACAGACATTTTTGGAATCTGATCTCAGGTCAAAATGGGTTAAGCAACTATTCGACTAGTAAATCCACTAGTCGACCTTGGGGGGGGGGGGGTTCTCAACTTTGTAGGCCTCAAGATCAGGTAGATTATAGTCAACTGTACACAGTTTTTAAATATTTATTTCAAAAAAAAAGAAAAAACATAATAGGTAGTTAAACAACTAGTTGACTAGTGAACTAGGCGACTAATCAACTAGTGAAAATGACTAGAAGTGAATGCTTTAGTTGAAACCTGACTAACCCATTTAGGCCCCGACATCGAAATTAAAATAATCATGTCTTCTAAATCATGATTATGTTTATGTTTTATATACAGTATATCAGAGGTTCTCAAACTATTTCATGTCAAGGATCCCTAGAAACTATATGCATTTGGCCGCCGACCCCCATCTGAAAATATGTTGTTCCGGCAGGAACCCCTCAGAAGCAAAGATTGAAGGTAAAACGTTCGCTCTGAAAGAACATATATTCAAAGATTTGAGACACATTTTTCAAAAAAATTTACAAGCTCATAGTGCGCCACCGAGTGGCGCGCTAAGAGCTTGTAGGTCTGCTATTTTTGAAAAGTCGAAGAACGACTGACATTTTTAGAATCTGATCTCAGGTCAGAATGGGTTAATCAGACCAGTGCGTGTCCAGTGGAAACCTCGTATGAATCTGATCTCAGGTCAGAATGGGTTAAAACACCAAAAGGTGTTCCCGTCCAGAATGGGGGTTAATTCACTGAGGATTTCACAGCGTTATCGTCGCAGATCCCCCACCTTGCCGAAGCTCTGGAAGACCTTGGAGAGGGTCTCTTCGTTGGGCCTGTCCGGGTGCGGGCTGTCCTTCTGGCTGAACCAGCGGCAGGGCAGCCCCTCCAGGTGGATGGTGTCGGGCCTCTCCCCCGGCACCGCCTCGTTCATGTCCTCCGCGTCGCGGAAGAACGAGTCCCAGTCGTACTTCGTGGGGAAGTCCACCTTGTTCTCCACGGCACGCACCTGAAAACACAGGGAGACAGCCAGGAGACATTGATTGAGTATTAATCAGGATAGAGAGTCAAAAACGAAACCTAAGGTTTTTTGACCCCCAGGGGTTAACTGGGGACAGGGAGGAACTCCTTATATGGCCAGCACACTCTATAGTAGGGAGGATTATCACAACAAAACAAAAAAATAAGTGATATTTGAATTAAGTGAAATCACTGAATATACCTTTAATTTCAAATGCCTTTAATTATAGTTATGTTAACATTACCTTCAATATGTCCGTGAAGCCGCTGAGCTTGATGCTCTTCCCGTCCAGGCGCTCCCGCAGCACCTTGACCACGCCCTTGTTCTCCACCTCGCCCTCGAAGCGGATGAAGTCCATGGTGCTCTTGGAGATGCGCAGCGCGGAGAACTGCTCCGGCGCCACCATGGCCTTCACGCGCTCCATCACCTCCCAGTTGGAGATGCTCTTGCCGGGCGTCTTCAGCTGGGGCAGCGCCACGCTGACGGTCATCTTGGCGATGGGCTTGAGGAACAGGCCGTGGTCCTGGCAGAGGCACAGGGCCTCCGTGGTGTCGTGCACTATGGTGGACATTGTTGTGCCAGACGGGGAAGCAGAGGCTGGCTGAGGAGGAGGGAGCGGAGAACAGAACAAACATTAGAGATGTACAGAGGAGGAGGGAGCGGAGAACAGAACAAACATTAGAGATGTACAGAGGAGGAGGGAGCGGAGATATACATATGTATAGCATAGTAGTGAATATGTATAGTTTATATGTATAGTGTATGTATAGTTTCATCATATAGATATTCCACTGTTACCTTCTTAGCTTACGCATGTTTCATGATAAATGCTTTTATGTGATGTATTCCCATGCTTTTGTTCTTGCTTAAATGTAAGTCGCTCTGGATTAAGAGCGTCTGCTAAATGCCTAAATTGTAAATTGTAAATTGGAGAACAGCGGAAACATTAGAGATGTACAGAATAGATACCATTTTTTATATCCCGATTCCATAACTTGCATATCGGTAAAAAATGTCTTCTAAAATGTCAGTTTTCTGAAATACCTATCAATATCAGTGCCAGTGAGTGGTGCTCAATATTTCATGTCCAGGACCCCAGAAACTATGTGTATTTAGCCACTGACCCCATCTGAAAATATGTTGTTCCAATAGCGCAGCGCTATGAGCTTGTAGATCTGCTATTTTTCAATAGCTAAATTATAACATAATGCTTAAAAACACCAAAATATCAGCAGAGGCTGAGGAGGGGCAGAGAAAAGCGCAAAGATTAGAGGTGTACAGAATGCCAATTCTTTTCCTTCCCGATTACATAACTTGCATATAGGTCGATACCGATCCGATTACACCAGTGTGTAATTTAACCCATTTAGACTTCTATAAATGTCTTCTGAATCATGACAGTTTTCAAATATAACCTATGTTTCTAACTTTCTATGTCGGTCATTCTCAAACATTTTCATGTCAAGGACCCCCAAAGATATATCTACATTATATAATATAGCGTAGATCAGGAGTTAGTGTGTTACCGTGTACATGAGTGGACAACTTGCCCATAACGGTGGAAGTTGCGGAACATTCAGTAGGTCCATTTCCATGGATTTGAATAGCTGAATCCAAGATGCATCACAAACGGTTACTACTAGCGTCTCCACTGTGTTACTAAAGTTCAACCCATTCTGGGCGGGAACCCCTTTTGGTGTTTCAAGCATTATATTATGCTTTAGCTATTGAAAAATAGCAGTGCTGCGCTACCCAGCTAGCAAAGATCCACCGAGCGGCGCCGGCACCGCTGTGCTCACGATGGAGAGGTCTCGCTCAGTGGAATGGGTGGGGGTGAACGCGTTGCTGTCTAGTCTGACACCAGCCTCACTTCAGACAGCCACACCATCTACATTTGAGCTCATTTACATTTGAATGCATAGCTACTCAATGTAGATTAGACTGCATTAGCATCAGATTGTCTTTACACTTCTAGAAATTATTCTCTAGCCTTGAATCAGCATAATGCTGATTCAATTTCATGGATTAATTGATCCTCAATCATTTTATTATTTTTGACTTGTTTTTGTTTTTATTCTTATGATGTTATTGTATAAACTCACTAAAGTCTAGAGCTTGTAGGTCTGCTATTTTTGAAAAATCTTGAAAATGTGGCAGAAATCTTTGAATATATATTCTTTCAGAGCTAATGTTTTTAACTCAAGTCTTTGCTTCTGGGGGGGGGGGGGGTGTCCCTGGAACAACATATTTTCAGATGGGTGTCGGCAGCCAAATACATATATTTTTGGGGGTCCTTGACATGAAAAGGTTTGAGCACTGCTGACATAGAAACTTAGGGTTTTCAGAATACTAATCAGGATAATCAGGATTTAGACGGCATTTGTAGAATTGTCCTCACGTCTAAATGGGTTAACACGCCACGGATGTTAACGTGATGTTCATATTGTCTCTTTTATTGTCCCCTCAAACTGCAACTCGTTGTTGTGGTGGGCTTGTAGATCTGCTATTTTTGGCGAGCGACACCACTCTCTCGGGCATTAACCCATTCTGTACGGGCACCCATTTTGGTGTCAGCATCATGTTATGCTTTAGCTATTGAAAAATAGCAGATCTACAAGCTCATATCGCGCCACCGAGTGGCGCGATACGAGCTTGTAGGTCTGCTATTTTTGAATAATCGAAGAACGACTGACATTTTTAGAATCTGATCTCAGGTCAGAATGGGTTAATCAGACCAGTGTGTGTCCAGTGGAAACCTCGTATGAATCTGATCTCAGGTCAGAATGGGTTAAGAAATGTGAATCCCTAGGCCTAGATAGACTGTTTCAAAACCATGCTCTCAATGAGCACATTCTACGGACGGTTGCAATTCGAAACTTGTCCCTGTATAAAAAAAAAGTCCTGGTTTCATCCTCATCAGCAGCTTTTGTATTGACTGGTGCTTCCGTTTGAAATGTACCCAGTCTACGTAGTACATACTGTGAATAACATTTTTTCAATCAATCAATATTAGCTAATGTTGTATTGACCTGTACCTTCTTGAACTGTGCCCATCAATGTTATTTTATGTCTTTCTTTCATCGTTTCTGATGTTGCATTATACATTTATTTTAATTGGTTTGTCTCCCACAACAACAGGACACGTTGTTAGCTTGTAGCTCGGCTATTTTTTGAAAAGGTCTTCGACTTGGGACCATTTTCAACCTATATAATGATATACCATTACCTACCCAAACCAGGGGACGGGAGAGGTTCAGATATGTTCAATTTGATTGATTGAAATATTTATTAACAGTTTGCAGAATTACAGTACATTTCAAGCACAACTCAATACAAAGACTGTTAACTGTGAGTGGACGACCCAATAAAGCATTACACTTGTTTACAAGAGGGTCAACCTTGTTCAATTCATCAAAGAAAAAGAAATACCTCATTGTGTTTGTTGCCAGAAGGCAGAGACCCTAAACAGTAACAACAACAACACAAGGAGCCATGACAACAAACGCCGACCACCACAACAAATCAGCTAAAACGGTTAGCATGTTAGCTTAGCTCGTCCCAAATCCCCTGCCACACAATGCAGCTAATTAACACTAGCGGCGGCTAATGCTAACTGCCCTGTTGTGTGTTAGCTGTAGCTAATTCACCACGTCCGAGTGTCTCATCATCACATGAGGTTATAATAACAACGTTAAAACAAAGTATTATAATTTCCACTTACCTAACCTTATAGTTAGCCGATTTAGATAGACGACTGGTCATTCCATAATGATGTTATGCCACTGGCTAGTGGCTGAGCGAGAACTAAAAACAGAAGCAGAAAGAATGAACGACTGTGTAGTTCTTCACTTCCGGATGCAGTGAACTTTGAACTTAGAGAGTGAGGAGCCAACGACTTACAGAAAACGAAGCACGTTTTGTTACAACGTGGGGGAGTGGCGACCTCGTGTGGAACTACATGGAACTACATGGTATGTGAACAAAACTCACAGCTGATGTCCACTTGTCCATGGGTCCAAATTGATTGATTGATTGATTGATTGATTGATTGATTGATTGATTGATTGATTGATTGATTGATTGACAGATTGGAGAATTACAGTACATTTCAAGAACAACTCAATACAAAACTGTTAACTGTGGACGGCACCATAAAGCATGACCTATATAGGCCTACACTTGTTTACAATAGGGTCCATCATGTTCAATTCATCATATTTTCGTCCGTAGTAGGTGCCCTTTGAGAGCGCATTTGAAGGAGTCAAGGGATTCGCATGTCTTAATGACTGTTCGTAGGGCGTTCCACATTTTGGTGGCATAGGAGTGAAAATAATGTAGTCCCTTGTTTGTGCAGAATCTGGGTTGCACATGGTTTGTTGAATTCCCTCGAGCGCTCGAACACTGTTCATGCAGCTTGGACTGAGACAAGCTGGAGTTGGAAATGCATTGTTTTCAACGAGGGTGGCGCAAACAAAGCGCTATTTTAAGCATGTGTGCAACATTACAACTGTTTTAATTAAAGTATTGTACAGTAACAATTAAAGTATCTGTAATGTTTATGTTGTACTATTACTACAAAACAATCTAAAATAAAGGGATTTAAGATCATTAAAGCTGGGCTGTTGCCTGAGTCCAATGCATTGGTTGGTTGTCCCCATTCTCAATGGAAGTCTATGGGAGAGCCGCCATTGGACTGAAGCCCCATGTGTTGTTTTTGGCAGCAAATTTAGATTTTAGTCACTTGAATAGTTTTCACTAAATATCATAAGATTTTAGTCGACTAAATCTACAGGTGATTTAGTCGACTAAAATGTGTTTTGGCGGGCCTTGATGGCGTCGTAATGACTGTTTTTACATTTGCTGAAAATAGCAGATCTACAAGCTCACAACTGCAACCAAGTGTAAAATTACCTGGATCTCTTCTCCCATGCACTCGTACTTTCCTAACATTTTAGTCTACCGTAGTTTATATTTCGCGACGAAATTGTCGATATATTTAGTCATCATTCATAGCTTAGTTTCCATTTAGTTTTCGTCAGTGAAAAAAGGTAGTCGACGAACATTTTTAGTCAAGAGTTTTTGTCGACAAAATCAACACTGGTGAAGATAATGTGTCACTCTTAATGCACTCTGGGACACTCACACTGGAGGTGTGTGATGTCTGTTGTAAGTCACTCTTAATGCACTCTGGAGGTGTGTGATGTCTGTTGTAACTTGTAAGTCACTCTTAATGCACTCTGGGACACTCACACTGGAGGTGTGTGATGTCTGTTGTAATTTATGAGACGAATACAGAGCCAATATTTGGATCACATGCAGTGCCCAGCTGAGCTTTGCGGGTTAATTGGTTGATGCCTGGCTGGTTAAGCGTATCGTATCGTTACAGTGTGCTGTTACAGTGTGCTGCTGCTGCTGCACAATTTAGAAAGAGATGGAGGAGAGGACATGACATGAATAGATGAATAGATAAAACACGGGTCCTGCACTGGAACCCTGAGGCATTTTTCTTTTTTTTCCCCTTCTTTTTGGCACAGTTTCCCTTAAAAGATGAGAGGAATTTACATAATAGGCATTATGCCCATGACTTTGTATGTAGGTCAGCTGGCCTGACCACTGTGCTCTGTCATCTGACAGATACATCGCCCCGGGGCGAATTGACTATTGTAGTAAAACTACATCTTCACTAGTATCTCCTCCTCCTAATGACCTCAATAAATCTATTTGGGCTAAAGAGAAATAACAAATACAATTATAAGCCCTGAGTGATAAATGTACGGTGACTCAAACACTTTGACATTCACCCCGTGCAAGCCTTTGGAAATTAATTCTTGCTTATAGTTAGATCATGTGTCTGTGGTTCTGGTGGATGAGATAGAGAGAGAGATAGAGAGAGAGAGAGAGAGAGACATTTTTATTATCGTGACATGAGATTCGTGAGAACGATGGCTTCCATGGGTTTCTGAACTGCCCATAGCGACAAGACACAGATTGACGAGAAGATTGTGCTATTCTATCATGAACATTAGTGAGAACAAATTATATGAAGATAGATAGGTTGAAAGGTGATCCTTTAAGCCCTACAGTAATAAGCGTTGTCATGACAAATAGTGAAATTAGCAGAAAAGTAATGCGTTGAGAGCTCGTAGGTGTTCTTTGAAGGATGTTCATCTATAATGTTGTGGCCCAAAATAGGGTCTGTAACAGCATGCATGCGAGCTGAGTTTGCTCATACTTGGGTGTATATGAGCACACACAGAACAGGTGCAGAGTGAGAGTTTATTGTGGTGCAGCGTTTCACAGGCCAGCCTGTGTATAGAATGTGATGGGTACTAAATGACAGCAAATGGCACTGGGGTCATCACTTCATCAATTATTCAGCCCCAGCAGGCAAGCACAATATCACTCTGACTCATTATGAATGGTAGGCAGAAGAAACAGCCAGTTTCATTTTGCCCTTTTGTGTGGCCGTGACTTTGCATAATAACATTGTAACATGGTTCTTGTATACAACACAGTCCTGTCATTGCCACCTATAGCTGTATTTGCGTCGTACATAGCAGATCTACAAGCTCATAGCGCGGCACCGAGTGCCGCGCTACGAGCTTGTAGGTCTGCTATTTTTTGAAAAATCGTGAAAATGTGGCCCAAATGTTTGAATATAATCTTTCAGAGCGTTAGTTTTTAGCTCAAATCTTTGCTTCTAGGGGGGTTCCTGGAACAACATATTTTTAGATGGGGGTCTGCAGCCAAATACAGATAATTCTGGGGGTCCTTAACATGAAATAGTTTGAGCACCACTGACATAGAAACATGACATTAAAAAGCTGTTGAACAGGAAAACTGAAAACCTGTGCAAAAGTTGAACAGAAAGGATTGTCTGTGATTGTTATTTTTTTTCCTTAAACAAGTATTGCTTTATTTCCCAAACAAGAATACTTGTGGAAAACGAGGCAGTTAAAGAGATGACCATCATGGCTCAGTATAACAGTGTCTTTCACATCATATCATTTCACAGTATTTGACAGACAAGACAGACATGATTTTTTAGACATCAAAAGGAAGCAGGCAGTGCACAGCATTCACATTCTGGAGAAAAAACATCTGTACAATACATTTTGCTTATTACACGGCCTGGCTGAATGCACCACATCTCGTTATTTCTGCTGTGCTCAACAACAATAACATACCATCCTGTCTGTAGACTCCACTGGACTAGCATGACTACCGTCCCAATTCTGGAGGGGGGAAGACGATTAGTAGAGTGAAAACAGCATGGGGCATTAATATAGACCCCGGGGGGACTCCAGTATTTAGAGAGGTTAGATCCTTTTCAAATCAATAAAATATCTGTGTTATCCCTCATTTAGTAGCTGCGTAATGCAGGATAATGAACAGCAAGTGGGTCATTATTGGGGGGGGGAACCCTTAGAGTATATATTAATAGAGACGGCACCCGGAGGAAACCCTGAGGCGAAATGGACATAGTGGCCGAATTTGGTATTGCAGCTCGAGACAGCGCTGGTTCGTTGACTATCATTGCGCACGTTCACGATATGGGGCGGCCATGACACGTGACCGCTGTTTCATACGTGAACGCGTGCAATGATAGTCAACGGCCAGCGCGTTCACGATTTGGTCCAATCCATCCCAGAATGCACTCTGTTCCTATACCCGGAAGGAGGAGTGAAATCACCTCATGCGCTTTTGAGCAACTTAATGCAAGTGGATGGGAGGAGAAATCCGGTGACATCTCTATTAATATATATACGCTAAGGGTGAACCCCTTCATGGTGATTCAAGTCCTTTATTTCCTCAATAATAACCATGTTCATTTCATACAATAATATGAGAAGTCCGTCCACCATAACAGTTAAACCCAGCCGTACTCAAACACTAATGTGACATTCAGGAAATCTAGGAAGCATCAAAAAGTTACAGTATCATCAATCCATCTACAATATCCAGCCTTTAAAGATGCTATAGGCAATATGTCGAAATTTTAATCGGGAAGCAGACAGGCAAATCGACCAATGACAAAGCTTCTAAGAAAGTCTTTGAATGCAGATAGCACAGAGACAAAAATATTTTGGAGCGTTCAACCCATTGCTGGCTGTCTGAATACAAGTCATTAAAATGTTGACATATTATTGCTTATAGCAGCTTTAACCCATTCTGACCTGAGATCAGATTCATACGAGGTTTCCGCCGGACACACACTGGTCTGATGAACCCATTCTGACCTGAGATCAGATTCTAAAAATGTCAGTCGCTCTTCGATTTTTCAAAATAGCAGACCTACAAGCTCGTATCGCGCCACTCGGTGGCGCGATATGAGCTTGTAGATCTGCTATTTTTAAATAGCTAAAGCATAACATGATGCTGACACCAAAATGGGTGCCCGGTCAGAATGGGTTAAGTTCAGTTAAAAACCCCAAAGGTTTGAATGTGGTTTAAAGATCACAATATTCCTTGGCTATACATACTGTAGCAGCCCTATGGTAATAATATCCTGGAAAAAAACATGAATAAACCAGTTGAACAAAATTATTGTGTAACAGACGTTTGAGGTATGCTGCTACGGTCATTAACTTAAATCTAAGCAACACGGTATAACAGACCACCACCATGTGCGTCCCAGCTGTCAAACAGTCAGATTATGCAATTAATCCAGTATTAATCCAGCATCTTTAGAAATATATTCGGCTAAAGGGCTGTTAACTGCCTGGCTGGCAGTAATGGCCCCATCTGTGTAAAACGCGTCAGGCTAACTTAACCTCTCTCTCTCGTCGCCAGGCCTTCCCCACATATGGCTACAGCCATTAACTCCACCCTCAATACACGATCAACATGCCTTGAAATATGAAGGGAATAAAGCAAACAACAATATTCCAATGTTTGTATTTAACATATAAATCATTTATGGGAGTGTGCTTATGAGTCAGGGGGTCATCATAACCACAGTGGAATAGTAGCTGTCATGGTTTACTTTTAGACAAAGCAATTTCATTCTATTCTCAACTAAATACATTCAAAGTGACAAGTGCATATTCAAAAGGTCATAAAAAAAATGTTTAATTACTAGCAACTACAGCCTTTTTTTTTTCATTGACATTATATTAATTAATTAAGAAAAATCTTCCTTTAAAAAAGGAGACTAAAATCTATAAAATGAGATGTATAGTATTATATAAAGGTTCTTCACTGCAAATAGGAACATGGTTTTTGGAGTATAATCTAATCTGAAGTGCTGTTTTCACAGCTGTGTTCCGCTCTCTTTTCCGCGAGTCAAAACCAAAGTGAAAAGTGCATGCGACCCGGCCCACTTCGACATTTCCGCCGCGTAAGAACAGTTTCCATTGGAGGTGTGAAAGCCAGAGAGCAAGTCATTCCATTGCCTTGCTATCTGCTGGTTTCACAGACCCCTATCCCTGGGGGGAAAAAAAAAAAAGGAAAAAAAAATCGAATAGATATTTTGGACGGGAACCCCTTTTGGTGTTTTAAGCATTATGTTATGCTTTAGCTATTGAAACATAGCAGATCTACAAGCTCATAGCGCGCCACCGAGTGCCGCGCTACGAGCTTGTAGGTCTGCTATTTTTGAGAAATCGTGAAAATGTGGCCCAAATGTTTGAATATTCATTCAGAGTGTTCGTTTTTAGCTCAAATCTTTGCTTCTGGGGGGTCCCTGGAACAACATATCTTTAGATGGGGCCAAATACAGATAATTCTGGGGGTTCTTGACATGAAATAGTTAGAAACATGGGTTTTTCAGAAAACTGTCAGGATTTAGAAGAATTTGTAGAATCGTCCTCCGGTCTAAATGAGTTAAAAAGCTGTTGCACTGATAAGGAAGATCATTATTTCTTAAACCAATAATAGCTACGTTTATTTGACATCTGAGCGGCGCATCAGCCAAACAGGTTGGAGAGAGGTCTGGTCCTCACGGGGCTGCAGGCGGGCAGGCCGTCTCCACCACCTCCTCTACTCCACCTCAGCCAAACAGGTTGGAGAGAGGTCTGGTCCTCACGGGGCTGCAGGTGGGCAGGCCGTCTCCACCACCTCCTCTACTCCACCTCAGCCAAACAGGTTGGAGAGAGGTCTGGTCCTCACGGGGCTGCAGGCCTCTCTCCTCCTCTCTCCACCTCCTCTACTCCACCTCAGCCAAACAGGTTGGAGAGAGGTCTGGTCCTCACGGGGCTGCAGGCCTCTCTCCTCCTCTCTCCACCTCCTCTACTCCACCTCAGCCAAACAGGTTGGAGAGAGGTCTGGTCCTGACGGGGCTGCAGGCGGGCAGGCCGTCTCCTCTCTCCACCTCCCCTACTCCACCTCCTCTACTCCACCTCAGCCAAACAGGTTGGAGAGAGGTCTGGTCCTCACGGGGCTGCAGGTGGGCAGGCCGTCTCCACCTCTCCACCTCCTCTACTCCACCTCAGCCAAACAGGTTGGAGAGAGGTCTGGTCCTCACGGGGCTGCAGGCGGGCAGGCCGTCTCCTCTCTCCACCTCCACCTCCTCTACTCCACCTCAGCCAAACAGGTTGGAGAGAGGTCTGGTCCTGACGGGGCTGCAGGTGGGCAGGCCGTCTCCTCTCTCCACCTCCTCTCCCTCCTCTACTCCACCTCAGCCAAACAGGTTGGAGAGAGGTCTGGTCCTGACGGGGCTGCAGGCGGGCAGGCCGTCTCCTCTCTCCACCTCCTCTACTCCACCTCAGCCAAACAGGTTGGAGAGAGGTCTGGTCCTCACGGGGCTGCAGGTGGGCAGGCCGTCTCCACCTCTCCACCTCCTCTACTCCACCTCAGCCAAACAGGTTGGAGAGAGGTCTGGTCCTGACGGGGCTGCAGGCGGGCAGGCCGTCTCCTCTCTCCACCTCCCCGGCGTCCCTGAAGGAGGTGCTGTGGATGATGTGGGCGCGGTGGCGCCCGCGGTGCAGCCGCGCGTTCAGCCGGCTCAGGGACGACTTCCTCTGTACGCCCGCCGCCGCCTTGGCCTTTGTCGTTCCGTTACCCCCGTCTCCCCCCCCCGCCACCGGCGCCTCCTCAGCGGCGGCGGCGGGGGGGTTGAGGAGCCGGAGCACTCTGCGCCAGCCCCAGCCCGGCCCCCGGCCCCCCGTCCCGCTGCCCCCCTCGGCGCTCTCCGTGTCGGACTCCGAGCCCGGCGACGTGACCACGCCCTCGTCCTGCAGGTTGGCGACGAGCGGCGCGGGGAGGTACTGGATGGCACGCCTCCCGCTGTAGTCCCGGACC
>NC_139707.1:8891800-8893854 GCF_964188405.1 Protomyctophum parallelum
CAACCTTTAAAGCTAAAGACTCTGTCCCCTAATTCCTGAGTTGGTTTGGTCTGGGCCGTCACGTCTACACGTCACCGTGCGATGAGGCCACTCTGAGCCGAACGGGGGGAATCATTACATCTCAAAGAACTTTTCTACTCGCTCAGTTGTTGTTGTTGTTGTTGCTAGCCACCGCCAGCCATCAGCAATACTGTTTTTTTTTTTTAAAGTAAAAACATGGCTTCTTCCGATGTAGTGCGGCAGCCGGTGAGTAGTTGTCCTCTTTCTGGTTGAATAAGTGTAGTTTAGTTGTTGACACAGACGGACGGACGGTCTGTGGGGACAGGGAGTGGTGTCCTGTCCTGAGAGATGCTAACGATGCTAAAGCTATCTATCAGACACGTAATGCAGACCAGAACCTAAACTACTCACTTTCATATTAACATTTAATTTCAACCACGTCCAGCGTACGTGCGTTTAGATGCGTTTACGTCTAAACAAATTGAAAGCTTTGCATTTATAACCAAGAAGTGTTTTATTTTTTTAGAGTTTAGACAACTTGGCTAATAACGTCAGTGTTCTCTCCAGCTGGTGATGCATGCCTGCCAAACAAACATTGAACAAGGCATCATCTCTTTTCGCGTGTGTGTGTGTGTGTGTGTCACTGTGTGTGTGTGTGTGTGTGTGTGTGTGTGTGTGTGTGTGTGTGTGTGTGTGTGTCATGTACGATGTGTATTTGTGGTGTGAACTCACACTCAGCAGACACATTGCACTACATTAGTGCTACAGAGGCAAAACCAATTATTTTCTTTAAATAACGTGTGTGTGTCTCTCCTATAACCCAAGCATTACAATCATGCTGTAATTGTAACACAGTTTCATTTAGGTTACAATGAAATCAATGAGTGATTCTCAACCTTTTTTCTATTTTTTTTTTAAGGGCCCCCAGTTTGACATACATTGAGCTTAGCCAATGGTTCACAATATGACACTAGTACTTCACCAGTGTCATGGCTTAAAGGGCCACTTCACGCCTTTTGCAAACAGATCTTATTTCAATGATGTTCGGGAGACAAGAAACACTTTCCTGGGTTTTTATGTGGGCAATGTGTCCATGGGCTCCATGATGTCATGGACACAGGGCTCACTTATTTCCTGGACTATGTTGTTGTCTCAGTAAGACAGCCCTCCCCGTAGCCACAAGGAGGAGCAGTGGACCAAAGCATTTAGGGGAATTGTAGTCGGGAAGGAATAAGGTCAGGTTTATAGTTTTATACCTGGATGTTTAATACTGTACTGTGTGTCTTGTGCAGGATAACAACGGCATGCGTCCCCTGGCCCTGTCTGGTCATGTGGGCTTCGACAGCCTCCCAGACCAGCTGGTGAACAAGTCTACTTGCCAGGGTTTCTGTTTCAACATCCTCTGCATAGGTAGGTACTAAATACACCTCCCATAGACACACATCACCACCTGACAACGTAAGGCGTGTTCAAAAATACTTTCCAATGGTTGTTTGGAAATTCACAGAGATATATGGATGCAGGATGCACGCCATTTGCATCACTGACTCAATTGTTAACCAGCTACAGAGATTAAAATAGGGTGCATTTTGCATCCCAAAACGCAGTTGTTTAGTTAAGGGACGCAATTAAACAACGACCTCTGCATCCACGGGATGCACTACTGTACTGTTTTTTTATTCTAGTTTATTTTGCTAGCTGTAGTTAAAATAATCCTTTCTTTTTTCTGTTTTCTACATGAATATAACTACATTATAACCATCTAAAATGAAATGGGGGGTTAAATGCTGCAATTTGTAAATAAATAGCAAAATATGCCTCCTAACGTCGTTGAAGTGGGACTCATTTCTAAAAGACCAGCCCTGGGACTCATCTAAAAAGACCATCCCTGCATCCTGGGACTCATTACATTGAAAACCTATTTACATCAGAGCCGAAGAGTTTGATCAATCCTCATGGGGGGCCCGTCCCCCCCGTTCCCCGCAGCCCCGCCTCCCCGCACCCCCCCCCCCCCCCGCCGCCGCAGCGCGGAAAAAAATAAGTTGTTTCGCTGG
>NC_139707.1:8894054-9004054 GCF_964188405.1 Protomyctophum parallelum
TGGGGAATTCTCAGATTGCCGGCGGAGAGGTCCAAAATGTTCGGAATTCCAGAAAATATGTAATGTAAATGTAAAATGTCCACGAAAATCTCATGGGGGCCGAAAGGGGCCCTAGGATTCTTCATGGGGGCCATGGCCCCGTGGCCCCCCACAGACTCTACGTCGCTGATTTACATCACTGCAGCTATATGGCTATATTTATTTTCCTATCTCTCTCTGACTCTGTCTCTCTCTCTCTCTGTGTCTCTCTTCATATGGAAAAATAATCTATCGTCCATACAGATTGATTATTTAGAAAGAGTATCGAACAAGCCAAACAACATTTTCCCCTACATGGCTTCAGCCTTCCATGTCCTCTCAGTCAGCCCCAGCCCAGCCCCTCCCGAATATCCCTCGCATACCTGTCCTCAGTTGCCTTAGTTTATAACTCTCTCTCCAAAGTCAGGCGAGGTCCCATCATGACAAAGAAATAACGGGCGTGTCCTTTTCCTATCGCTTGATCAAAGGGTTGATTCAATGGATGACAGGCCTTCAGGGCAAGGTGTTTTATGATCCCTTTTAACAAAAAAAGAACTAACACCTTCTAAATGATTATAGATGGAATGGAACAATGAAATTACACCCATACAATCATCATAAATGATAAAAAAAAATCAGTGTTTGACAGTCCAATATCGCCTTTTCTCCCATTGCTTCCAGGTGAGACTGGCATCGGCAAATCCACCCTGATGGACACGCTGTTCAACACCAACTTCGAGAACCTTTGAGTCGTCCCACTTTGAGCCCCAGGTGAAGGTGCACGCCCAGACCTACGACCTGCAGGAGACCAACGTCAGGCTGCGCCTCACTGTGGTCAACACCGTGGGCTTGGGGACCAGATGACAAACAGGAGAGGTGGGTGGAGGAGGATTGTTGTTGTGGGGGGAGGGGGGGCTTGGTGTGTGTGTGTGTGTGTGTTCATGTGTAAGTGAGAGACGTATAAAAGCCTAAACTCAACAAGCCCTGTTGTCGGTCGGGTCACCGAAAACCGCCTATGCCGATAATCAGTCGTGTGTGTGACTCGTAGCAGGGATAAGTCATTTCAGACCAGTTCCACAAAGTTGACTGTATATAGGAACTCTCTTTGTAATTGTTTTTAAACATCCATAGCATAGGTCCTTATGCAGAGATTAAAACCGTGATTTATTGCCATAAACAACATTTTTAAGTGATGTTTTTCCTTCGATGTGACAGTACCTCCCACACTTACGCGTACTAGTGACATATGGTGCATTATTTTGCCTTGAGCATAATAATTAAGGTTGGGCGATATGCCAATTTTTTCAATCGCCAATCGTCTGTCTAAAATCGGCGATTGACGATGTATTCGTGTCATTAAAGTAAAGTGAGAACAGCTCACTGCAGGTCGCAAAAAAAGCCAGATCTACAAGCTCTCAAGGCGCCGCGTCCTGCCTGTTTTTGCAGCTCTGTTCGCTACGCATTGAGAGCAGTGTGCATTCTGTTGTGACTGTATATTATTAAACTGCATGGGTCTGGACTCCGGACCGTAAACAACATGTAGGCTACAGTACAGTAACAGTAGCCTTCCTCGGCTCGGCTCCCTCGGCTCACAGTGAGCAACTGAGCATCACGGCTGCGGGGACTGGAAGTCGGGACCATACCATTATAACGGGAGGAGGGGATTTCCACCCGGCCGCTGTTACTACTTTGCTGGCCCAAATTGATTCTGATGTCGCGCACACTTTACGGGTTAAAAATCGTCCCGAAAAATCGCCTAATAAAAATATTCAGCGATTGGATTCGTATATTCGCGATTGACGATGTATTCGTATCGTCACCCAACCCTAATAATAATGCAAGTAAAGTTGGCGATATAAGGTACTTTTTCTTTTGTTATTGTTATTGTAATTACTGTACCGAAACCGTGACCCAAAAATCGGTGTTTGAACCGAACCGCGGACTAACTTAAAGGTATATTCAGTGATTTCACTAAAAAAACCGTAGGTTTCGTTTTTGGCTGGGACCTAAGCCTTTCGTCCAATCAGGATAGAGAGTCAAAAAGGAAACCTAAGGTTTTTTGACCCCCAGGGGTTAACTGGGGACAGGGAGGAACTCCTTATATGGTCAGCACACTCTATAGTAGGGAGGATTATCACAACAAAACAAAAGAATAAGTGATATTTGAATTAAGTGAAATCACTGAATATACCTTTAACCATTGCACCCCTAGTACATGCGTGATAAAGGTCAATGAGAGGATTCTCAATGTGTCTTAGTGTAGACATTTTTGCTATATTTCTTGGATAAATACTTAATGTTAAACTAAATGTTGCTCCGAATCAACATTCTCCAGAACAGTAGTATGTCCCCATTCAGACAATGGACTATACATGGACAAGACAACAGACAAAACAGTGCTCCTTTTGATTGGAATGAGATCCAGAAGTCCTTAAAAATGATATCACTGCCTTCCCTGGGACAATTCAGGGAAATTATTTTCAGCACTTTTGCTCAACATTGTAATTGTTTTCATTAATTATCTGTCTATCAGTTCTTTAGTTTTGGTATACGTTTTCTGATTCGTATATTTAAGATTTCTGTTGTAAAATTGTTGACTTGTATATTGTTAATTTGTATTCGGCTACATTGAAAATGAGGGCCTGCCCCTCAATTGTACTCTGAATTGAAATAAAGGTTATGATGATAATTTAAATATTTAACATTTAATATTGTGAAGATATTCAAATGTAATTAATGAAATGTTATGTGAGATAGTAGTCGTGTGTCTACGGAGTACAAACCTTCCACGTAAGTGGACCAAAACACTTTTTTGTTGTACAACACAGTCTATCGACGGCGTAAACCTTTCCCTTAACCGGCCATGTCTCTCCCCTCCCCTAGCTACCAGCCTGTGGTCGACTACATCGACCGTCAGTTCGAGACCTACCTCCAGGAGGAGCTGAAGATCAAACGTTCACTCCACAACTACCACGACTCGCGCGTCCACGCCTGCCTGTACTTCATCTCGCCCTCGGGACACTCTCTGAAGTCCCTGGACCTGGTCACCATGAAGAAACTCGACAGCAAGGTGGGTGAACACAAGGGGGGTGTGTTTGTGTGTGTGTGGGGGGGGGAGGGGGTGGAGGATTGTCTGTCTGTGTGTGTGATATAGAGCAATGAAGCCTGAGGTCAATATCGGTAGAGGGCGCAAATCCGCAGGTTCGTGCACTTTTTATTTGCATTGTAACCCCCATAGGGGGATTTTAGATGGCCTCATATAAGCACTGTGTTTGAAAAATAAACAGATCATCCAGGCCGCTTCATGCATATGGATATGAAGAATCAACTGACTGCGAGAAAACGCTATTGTTACTGCTACTGAATTAGTACAGTTTTCGCTAGAAACAGACTGTATCATATATGAGTGACTGACTGTTGCAAACGATACAGAGACACCTCCCTGACAATAACGCAGAGACAGCTTGTTTATTTTTGGACCACAAAGATTATATGAAACGATTTTAAGATGAGCCCATGTTATTCTCCATAGAGAAATTACTTCCGTGAACCAGGGGATGAGCGAGTGACGTCAGGCCTTAGGCGCTCTATGCATAATCGTATTAATTTACCAGACATTTATTTATCAGGCTGCTATTCCAGTGAAAGTAGGGGTCATGCACAGATATATATTTTTACTGACTTCCTGTTTACACACAAGCAGCCAGAGAGGGCTGTATGCATGCAGCACTGTACTGGCTATTAAGATTTAAAAAGCTCCATCTGCTAGAAGCAGATATATTTTTTAATAATTCTTCAACCAGTAAGCTTTCTTCACACAAACAGTGTGTTTTAGTTAAATTGAGTTGAAATGAGGGTCTCGGACCAAGGATCACATGCCAGAGTTAGGCCTATTTCTTTTAACCCATTTAGACCTGAAGACGATTCTACAAATACCTTCTAAATCATGACAGTTTTCTGAAAAACCCATGTTTCTATGTCAGTTGTTCTCAAACATTTTCATGTCAAAGACCCCCAAGATTATATGTAATTCGCTGCCGACCCCCATCTGAAAATATGTTGTTCCAGGGACCCCCAGAAGCAAAGATTTGAGTTAAAACGTTGGCTCTGAAAGAATATATATTCAAAGATTTGGGCCACATTTTCTCGATTTTTCAAAAATAGCAGATCTACAAGATCTACAAGCTCTCTCGAGATCTGCTATTTTTCAATAGCTAAAGTATAACATAATGCTTAAAACACCAAAAGGGGTTCCCTGCCCAAAATGGGTTCATTTGTTTTTAATTGATGTTGAAACGTTCCATTCCCAGTGTTGTCTTTGTGGGTCGTTGGATGCAGCATGTGGGTCGTTGGACACAGCATGCGTGTGTATGTTGGCAGATGCTTTGTATACGGGGCGGCAGTGGGTTCAGAGTGGCCTGTAGAGTGGCCGGATGGGAACCGTGAGGTTTCCCGGTTCGATCCCGAGCTCCCCCAGAGTTAAGGTCCCTGCAAACGGAGCGCGTTATTCAGAGTTTTAGCTGCGTTTTCCATCGGGGTTTTCTGAAAAACGTGTCCAGTGTGCAACCACCTTTTAGTGCCGGAAGTGTCCTTGAGCAAGACTCTGAACCCCTAATTTCTCCCGATGGTTGGTGTATGGATGTGTGTGTGTGTGTGTGTGTGAATGTGATGAGAAATCTATGCCAGTGGTTCCCAATGTGGGGACCGGGGACGCCCAGGGGTCCTTGAGGGAGTTCCAGGGGGTCCCCAGAAAAATGACCCAAATGGACCGGTCTGTAACTAAGAGACTGTACAAATTAATGGAACCAAACGGTCCATTTGGTTCCATTTGTACACTCTCGGAGTTAAATTAACATTGATTTTATGATATAAATTGGGGTCCCAGAGATAAAAATAATTCCAACTAGAAAAAGTGCCCTTCTGGGCACAGGTCTCCACCAGGATAGGAATGTAGGACATTGCAGCTTGCCTTCATCTGGTGGTTGGATAAAAGGGCAACAAAAGTAAACTAGGGAGTTGGCATACAAAGTTATCCACAGATCCGTGCAGTTAGAGGTAAAAACACTTTTCGGCCAGTTATAGCGCCACCTTGAGGCTGAGTTGAAATTGTTCATGTGGCATTTCGTCCTCGGCCTAGTGGGAATGTGGGTGCACAATTTCACGGAAATCACGCGATGTGTTCATGATTTGCAGCATTTTGTTTGAAACTGAGCACTCCTGTGAACTTTGGAAGCCAATCTTAACCAATCAGGATGGAGTCTGAGAAATCTGAAAGACCCGTTTCGTTGAATGGCTCTAGAGAGACTGTGTACCAATTTGCGTGATGTTTGGACAAAATCTGTAGGTGTACTGTGCAAAAAATTGTTTTGCACAAAGCGGCCTCCTGGTGGCGCTATAACAGGCCGTTCTGGAAAGTTTGGGGCAGAGGTTCATCGTTGGCATCCAGGGAGTGTGTGTGCAAAATTTGGCATCGACCGGGTTAACGGTGGCCGAGATTAGCTGCTCACGGACACACACACGGACGGACACACACACACGGACGGACGGACGGAGTGCAAAACATACTCTCCCCCCATGCCTTCGGAGACAATAAATGGGTGTCCGTAGACTGATGCATGTCAAACTGGGGGTCCTTGAAATTAAACGGTTGAGAGTCACTGCTAGAGCCGTAGAAATCTATCTTATGGTGGTCCCTGGCATATGCTTTCAAACGGAGGTCCGCGGTGGGCTAATTGGTGTCAATTTGGTGGTCCTTGACATGACAAAGTGTGGGAACCAATGATCTATGCAAAGCGCTTTGCATAAAAGCGCTATATAAATGCCCCATTAACATTTATATGCTTGTGTGCATCTGTGCCTGAACACACAAACAAAAACAACAACCCTTTATCGTCGATGACTCTTCAGCTCAGCTCATAATTATGTTTTATGCATATTTGGAGAGCCCTGGGCTGCACGTTTAGTTTGGAGATGGCACTCACAAAGCTGCCGTTACACTCCCAGGCTTTTTTTATTTTTATTATTTCTGCTAGTTGGTGACGACTGACGATGTCGGTGACATTTATAGCCTTTGGAAAGCCATTCCAAGCTTGCGGGGAGGGAGGGAGGGAGGCAGGCATGAGCGAGGCATGAGCCAGAGTATGTGGTGGTTTGTTTTTGGAGTTTCTCCTCCTCCACAGTTGTTATTATGTCTGGTTTGGATGCTGAGAAGACTAACGGAGCGATCCCACTAAACAGAACCCTTCCCCTTTGCACCGGTGGTGGTCTGACACTTTCCCATGCTCTCTCTCTCTCTGTGTGTGTGTGTGTGTGTGTGTGTGTGTGTGTGTGTGTGTGTGTGTGTGTGTGTGTGTGTGTGTGTGTGTGTGTGTGTGTGTGTGTGTGTGTGTGTGTGTGTGTGTGTGTGTGTGTGTGTGTGTGTGTGTGTGTGTGTGTGTGTGTGTGTGAGCTCTCAGCTCTACAGTGTACGTAACCCGGCCATTTGCATGTCAATGGGGTGGAAAGAGTGCTGGAATGCTGCTGCAATCTCCTCCTTTTTCTCTCTCTCTCGCTTGCTCACTCACAGCTCACTCTAGCCTCCGCCTTTGTCACTGTACAGAAAGAGACATTTGTTGGAACCACATCAATGACACAGAAAACACATTCAGTCACTCAGACAGTTATTGGTATGCTATGCTATTACCAGCAACATTTTTCTTCCTTCAGGAAACGGGCTGTGTGTGTGCGACCGTGCGCGTCACTGTGCGTCCGTCTGTCTGTCTGTCGGTCATGTGCAGACACAAGGGCTCCATCCCCAAGCATGTCTTGGGTTCAAGGCAGCACAGACAGATAGACAGACAGATAGACAGGGAAGCAGACAGGCAGGCAGAGGAATGGAATGCAGGCTTAAAGCTCAGTAGACTGTTGGCCCTGCAGTCACCCAGACAGGACAGCCTTCTAAAGAGTGAGGAGGACCATAGACTGTAAAAAATATGGACAAAGCGTTCCCCGGGTCTAACATGGACGTAAAATGAAGCCTGTTATTCCTTGCACTGTAAGTCGCCATCTTTCTAGATCCGTTTGGGCCCAGCTGGCCATTGGCTGGCCCAGACAACGAGGCGGGACGTCTTCCCCCCTTCTTCTCCGTTGGTTTTTATTTTGACTCGAGTGGGAGGGGAATCCCGATCATAGACTGTAACGGTAGCCACGCCCCTCAGAACATACGCGACTTTATGGTCATTTTCTTAATGAATGGGACCATAATTTTCCAAAAAGAATATTATGACATTAGAAATGAGACTTTAAACTAGTGACTGGAAGCAGAAAGTATTCATGACCATGTTTATTAAGGTAATACAGTCTAGGTGAAGTTGGGCCCAAATACATGGACTTCTATGGGGCTATGGGTTTTTTTGGGCCCAATGACAGCGCCACAACAGGCCATTATATGAACTACGATTTCCTTAGTGGCTTCACAAAATATCTGTCTGACTGCCCCCCTGGTGAGGACGCACAGTTGGCTTGTTCAATTCAACCCTAACAACTTTTACTATTTATTAGATAGCAACTGACCTCACATGTACAGTACGTGTTCAACTCTCCTGCATCAGTGGTTCCCAAAGTGGGGTCCGGGGACCCCTAGGGGTCCTTGAGGGAGTTCCATGGGGTCCCCAGCTAAATGACCGTTAGTAACCAAATGGACCCTTAGGGGGTCTGTAACTCAGAGTGTACAAATGGGTCCATTTGGTTCCATTTGTACACTCTCGGAGTTAAATTAACATTGATTTTACAAAATAAACCGGGGGTCCAGAAATGCCACTAAATGGGGGCCTGTAGACTAATATCCATGTCAAACTAGTGGTCCTTGAAGTTAAACGGGTTGAGAATCACTGCAAACAACATGGGGGTCCCTGGCATGTCTTCTCTCATGGGGGTCCCTGGCATGTCTTCTCTCATGGGGGTCCCTGGCATGTCTTCTCTCATGGGTGTTCATGGGCTAATTGGTGTGAATTTGGGGGTCCTTGACATGAAAAGTTTGGGAACCACTGTCCTACATTACATGGCCATCACTGCTCACGTGTTTGACAACAACCCATCCTCGTGTTCAGTCGCTGTGACTGATTCCAGTCATTTCTATGGAAGTATGTCGTGCACCACAAACAACCGAGTGAGCTTGATCGGTTATTGGATTTAACCCATTTTGGACTGAGGTCGATTTAAAAAACAGGCTTCTAAATCTTAACATTTTTCTGGAAAAACCCATGTTTCTAAGTCAGTGGTGCTCAACCTTTTTCCTTGTCAAGAACCCCCAGAATTATCTCCATTTGGCCCAAACACTGCTGTGCTCGGATCAGAATGAGATGATTGAGTGGGTGGAGATAATCCTGGCCATCGGGGGAGAAGGAGGCCCAGATATTCAGCTGGGAGACTCCTCTGTAAGAACCAGAAATGGTCAGAAGGTGTGTCAGAGCCACCTCTGGTCTCGCCTGCACACTAATCACCTCAGAGATTAAGATCTTCATTGTCACCCCCATGAATGTGTCCAACTGGCCTTGCCACACTCAGAGCTTTGAGAGGGTTGTCAACATGGTGACTGAGGCTTCTGCTACATACCTCTCTCAGGAAACGAGGGATCAGGGCTCAGGAGACCAGCAGTCTGACTGATGTCTAAGGCTGAGTCAGGACTTGTTCAGGAAGTGATAATTGATCATCATAATTGTATCTAAGGATATACATGCACTTGAATTGTTAATAAATATGTTAATTTGAATTTACTTTGTCAATAAATGCTTTCCTTTGTCTTTAAAATCCTAAAAAGAGGTTAAAAACGGGCAAAATGTGCAATTTAAAAGTACAAAATAAATGTAGGTTAGAGTTATTCTATCAAAAAAACAATGTCATGTTTGAATTCTCCATCAAAAAACACAAAATAGACACTGCAAGCATTTTGATTTTCCAACAAAAAAAAAGTATGACCCGCCCTAGCCCGTATACTACTCAGGAGTTACTGATCTGGGAGCAATGCCAAAATGTACATTATTTTCTGGCATATGTTTATTAACACAGTCATTCTCTCTGTCTCTCTGTCTCAAGGTGAACATCATCCCAGTGATTGCCAAGGCAGACACCATCACCAAGAGTGAACTCCACAAGTTCAAGATTAAGATCATGAGTGAACTAGTGAGCAACGGCGTTCAGATATACCAGTTCCCCTTGGACGACGAGACCGTGGCCAAGGTCAACACCACCATGAATGTAGGAACGCACACACACACACACACACACACTCTCTCTCTCTCTGTCTCTCTGTCTCTCTGTCTCTCTGTCTCTCTGTGTCTCTGTGTCTCTGTGTCTCTGTCTCTCTCTGTCTCTGTGTGTGTGTGTGTGTGTGCAATAAGCAGAAGAGGACATTCAGAGCCACACTACAGTCAGCATTAGTGAGGTCAAATAAATTGCATTCTTTTTTTACACAACCAATTTTAAAAGTGTGATTCTTACGCATTACATAAGTAATTTTAACATGGTGTCAGAAACGAGCCGAGAGCATACCTAAAATGAACGTCATTGACTGGTGTCGCCTCGGTCTGCTCATTTTAGCACTAGCCTCTGGCCAGTCACACAGTCAGTCAACCCTGCACTGCAGGCGTGTCAACTCAATCCGCCCCACCTGTAAAACAGATATGGGACAATTAAAAAGAATAAATAACCGTGGGCGCATCCATGTGCACATCGCGTGAGAAAATTAAATAAAAGTAAATGACGCAATGTTACGTCTTGGCACAGGTAAGGTATGCTGCTTAAAAAGTAACCTGACGTTCCTGGCATAGATTGTGTTGTGCCGTGTGTCGAAAAAAGCTGATCTACAAGCCAGTGTTGATTTTGACAGCAACTTTAGATTTTTGGTTTTAGTCAGTCTCTTGAATAGTTTTCTTTTAGTTTTAGTCAAATTTTGTGTCATCTATGACATTTTCTTTTCCGTGCTGTTCTGGCGACCTAAGTTTCTAGGCATATGGTGTGATATGAAATTAAAAGTTTATCATAATAAACGTAATCAGTGAGTCTCCGTCTAATCATGTCTGCAATAATGTTAAGTCATGGCTTGGGGACTGGGGAGTTGTTTGATGTTTCTGCGTGGTGGTGGAGCGGCTGGAAGTTGATTGATTATGTTTGACTCATCAATCTATCGTCGGTTAACTTGGACTTTGTTTAAGATAATAGGTTCCGTGATGAGAGGACGTTTTGAATGGTGAGGTGTTTGTTTAATTCGATGCGCTGCTGAGCCGACATTTCCTTGGAGTGAGAATGCCTGCCATTGAAATTCCAACTAAATGACAGTGTTTGAAATCATTCCAACCCGATAGACCTATCTATTAAACCTCTAAATGTTTTGTCAGTCAAAAGATAAAAACAGTTCTGTCCGTCCTGTCTGTAAACCTTTCCGCGAGCGACCTACAGTGGAACTCTGCCTGGCTCTCTCTCTGATTTTTCTCTTTCCCCCTCTCGTCTCTCGCTGATAAGACACTGCACGTCGCATGCAATGTTCATGAATCCAAGAAATTGAACGTGAGGTATGCAGAAGTGCATTTTACATAACACTGTAGCACTATTTGTGGCGGTGATTGCGTCACATTACTTGATCTATCCTATGGTATATAAACCGTGCTGCTGTTTGAATGAGATGCGGACCTCTCCGCCGGTTCAATCAATCGAAAGTTGAAGCCTGTTGTATCGATACACCCTTATCCATAGGCTACACGTTTAGCCTAATGTTTCTCTCTCTATATATATATATATATAATGACAACATAACTGATGTCGTATATTTCGTCCGAGTCTGAGCTATGCACGATGCTCCTGGCTGTAACAATAGCGCATGGTATTAATATTGGCTCAAAACAAAGTCGGACAGTGTTTTAAATTAGGCTACTCCAAACCAGACCCACCTCTAAATGTTGTCTGTTGTGACAGTCAATGGGATCTCAGGAAAAAGACCATCTGAAATTATGTGAAATCCGCTCCCTTTTTTTTTTAATGCCGCCAGGAGCAGTTAATAAAAAACAGCGGGCTTTCCTTATAATGAAACTGTAGTCTACAGGGTACCCGTTCCCAAACGTTGTTGGCCGTGCACCCCCTGATACTTCCTCCTGATACTTCCTCCTGATAGCTGATTCACATTAGAATTGGACGGATGATTTAGATCAAGAATAATTAATAATCTCCGTCCTTTTGATCAGTCTTAGTCCTGGGCGCTGGGGCGTTACTAATTGAAAAGGCGGAGAACTTCGTCCTGTGCGCTCAGGGTGTTGCGTTCAATTGAATTTCTTACAGCGATTAATCGATGAATGAACGTTTAACATCCTAGTAGTGACCTTAATGTCTTCTCACTGAAAGTCAGTCACATGGCCTGACGTGTGACACGTTTTGTTCACACACACACACACACACACACACACACACACACACACACACACACACACACACACACACACACACTGATGTGTGTCATGTTTTGTTCACACACAGGGTCACCTGCCGTTCGCAGTGGTGGGCAGCACAGAGGAGGTGATGGTGGGCAACAAGATGGTGAAGGCTCGCCAGTACCCCTGGGGTGTGGTACAAGGTAGGTCACCTAAGTGTGTGTGTGTGCGATTCAGATGGGTGTATTTGTGACGTGAACTCAATCAGACACATTGCACAGTGCTATGCCTGTATTATAGGCAAAAGTTATAATTTTCTTTCAACAACAAAAATATTTACATACCCGGTATGTATGCATTTTTTTTAAAGGGCTAATAAGTCATAAAGACTATCACACATCTCATATTAGCTTACAACTTATTCTTTATTTAGCATTAAAATACAGCAGGAGAGCACACTCCACATCACATAGTGTTTCTATATTGTACATTTTTTAGGTGTGAAATACTGACACCGTTTGTGTGCTGAATAGATGTGTGTATCGAATAAAACTAAGACGAAAAAATTTCGGCGACTACCTTTTTCCACTGACGAAAACTACATGGAAACTAAATAAACTAAGTTATGATGACTAAGACTAAATATATTGACAATTTCGTCAACCAATAAAAACTATACTAAAATGTTAGGAAGGGACTAGTGGACAAGAGATCCAGTATAAGTAATTTTACACTTGGTTGCATGCTGAAAATCTATAAGCTTATATATAGGCTATTTTCAGTCAAGTGTAAAATCAGTCATTACGACGGCATCAAGGCCTGCCGAAATACATTTTAGTCGACTAAATCAAATGTAGATTTAGTCGACTAAAACCAGACTAACTAAAACATTCCAGGTGACTAAAATGTGACTGAAACTAAATGAAAACTATTCAAGCGACTGACGAAAACTAAAATCAAAATGTGCTGCCAAACACAACACTGGTGTGTGTATAGTAGTGCTAACGTGTGTGCGCGTGTGTGTGTGTGCGCGTGTGTGTGTGTGTGTGTGTGTGTGTGTGTGTGTGTGTGTGTGTGTGTGTGTGTGTGTGTGTGTGTGTGTGTGTGTGTGTGTGTGTGTGTGTGTGTGTGTGTGTGTGTGTGTGTGTGTGTGTGTGTGTGTGTGTGTGTGTGTGTGTGTGTGTGTGCGCGTGTGCGTGTGCGTGTGCTAACGTGTGTGTGTGTGTGTGTGTGTCTCTCAGTGGAGAACGAGAACCACTGTGACTTTGTGAAGCTGAGGGAGATGCTGATCTGCATCAACATGGAGGACCTGCGCGAGCAGACGCACACCAGGCACTACGAGCTGTACCGCCGCTGCAAGCTGGAGGAGATGGGCTTCAAGGACACGGGCCCCGAGTGCAAGCCTGTCAGGTCAGTGACACCAGCACACACACACACACACACACACACACACACACACACACACACACACACACACACACACACACACACACACACACACACACACACACACACACACACACACACACAGACACACAGACACACACACACACACACACACACACACACACACACACACACACACGGGCCCCGAGTGCAAGCCTGTCAGGTCAGCGTGACACCAGCACACACACACACACACACGGGCCCCGAGTGCAAGCCTGTCAGGTCAGTGTCACCAGCACACACACACACACACACACACACACACGGGCCCCGAGTGCAAGCCTGTCAGGTCAGAGTGTCACCAGCACACACACACACACACACACACACACACACACACACACACACACACACACACACACGGGCCCCGAGTGCAAGCCTGTCAGGTCAGAGTGACACCAGCACACACACACAATTTGGTGTGTTTTGAAATTTGAAATTCTGTTCAGTGTCTGCAATTATTGGCATTCTCCAGTATATGGAAAAGCCTAGAAGGCGATGCTTTCTGTACCCGCGATCTCTATCCTGATTCCTGAAGCACTTGTTGTAGAGTTTTACAAACTATTGTTTGTTTTCAAGAATTTCTTGTTAAATGTGACTGCAAATAAAGGTGTTAGTGTGTGTGTGTGTGTGTGTGTGTGTGTGTGTGTGTGTAGCTTGCAGCAGACTTACGAGGCCAAACGTCAGGAGTTCGTGAGTGAGCTGCAGAGGAGGGAGGAGGAAATGAGACAGATGTTTGTCCAGAGGGTCAAGGAGAAGGAGTCGGAGCTGAAGGACGCAGAGAGAGAGGTGCTCATTGGACACATTCATTCATACATCACAGTATGAGAGGTGCTCATTGGACACATTCATTCATACATCACAGTATGAGAGGTGCTCATTGGACACATTCATTCATACATCACAGTATGAGAGGTGCTCATTGGACACATTCATTCATACATCACAGTATGAGAGGTGCTCATTGGACACATTCATTCATACATCACAGTATGAGAGGTGCTCATTGGACACATTCATTCATACATCACAGTATGAGGTGCTCATTGGACACATTCATTCATACATCACAGTATGAGAGGTGCTCATTGGACACATTCATTCATACATCACAGTATGAGAGGTGCTCATTGGACACATTCATTCATACATCACAGTATGAGAGGTGCTCATTGGACACATTCATTCATACTTCACAGTATGAGAGGTGCTCATTGGACACATTCATTCATCACAGTATGAGAGGTGCTCATTGGACACATTCATTCATCACAGTATGAGAGGTGCTCATTGGCCTGACCTCACACATTCATTCATACATCACAGTATGAGAGGTGCTCATTGGCCTGACCTCACACATTCATTCATGACATCACAGTATGAGGCATGATGAAACCTGAATTAACCTTATTCTGGACGGGAACCCCTTTTGGTGTTTTAAGCATTGTGTTATACTTTAGCTATTGACAAATAGCAGATCTACAAGCTCATAGTGTTTGCACTCGCAACAAACACAACTGGCCGTGTTCACTGCAGTGTTGTTTTTGGCAGCAAATTTCTATTTTAGTTTAGATCTCTTACAGTTGATTTAGTCGACTAAAATGCATTTTAGCGGGCCTTGATGCCATCGTAATGACTGTTATTAACATTTTATTCTAGTTTTTACTTGTTGATGAAATTGTCTATATTTGGTCATAGTTTTAGTCATCATAGCTTAGTTTTTATTTAGTTTCAATTTAGTTTACGTCCTTTGGAAAAAGGTAGTCGACGGACATTTTTCGTCTTAGTTTTAGTCGACGAAATCAACAAGCCGGACAGGGAAGGGCAATCTCTGTCACTGCATTAGCAACTGGTTCTGGGTTCCTGTTTGGCAGGAAATGGAACTGAGGGTGTCTCCAAGTAAAACTCACCTGTCTGGTGTAAAGTGTTAGTCCAGTTTTAGTCGACCAAATGTCATACGATTTTAGTCGACTCAATCTAGAGTTGATTTAGTCGACTGTTTTGACAGGCCTTGATGTCATTGTAAAGGCAGATTTTTACACTTTGTTTGCATGCTGAAAATAGCAGATCTACAAGCTCGGATCACAACGCATCGCAGCTTGTAGATCTGCTATTTTCAGCGTGCAACCAAGCAATAAAACTGGATCTCTTGTCCACTAGTCCTATAACATTTTAGTCTAGTTTTTATTTGTTGACACAATTGTCAGTATATTTGGTCATAGTTTTAGTCATCGTAGCTCAGTTTTCATTTAGTCAGTGGAAATAGGTGGTCGACGAACATTTTTCGTCTTTAGTTTTAGTCGACGAAATCAACACTGGTGGTATACTGGTATCATTGCCCTTACATCTTTTGTGTGTGTGCGTGTGTGCCTGTGTGTGTGTGTGGGCCTGTGTGTGTGTGTGTGTGTGTGCGTGTGTGTGTGTACCTGCGCAGCTGCAGAACCGCTTCGAGCAGCTGAAGAGGCTGCACGCGGAGCAGAAGGCGGCGCTGGAGGAGAAGAGGAGGATGCTGGACGAGGACCAGAGCTCCTTCAACAAGAGACGCGCTGCAGCCCAGCTGCTGCAGGCCCAGAGCCTGACCTCCAACGGCAAGAAGGACAAGGACCGCAAGAAGTACGACACTCACACACAGGCACACGCACACGCACACGCACGCGCACACACACACACACACACACACACACACACACACACACACACACACACACGTTTGTAGTATTACTATACTTAACCCATTCTGGTCGGGAACCCCATTTGGTGTTTTAAGCATTGTTATACTTTAGGTATTGAAAAATAGCAGCTTGTAGGTCTGCTATTTTTGAAAAGTCGTGAAAATGTGGTGCAAATCTTTGAATATATTCTTTTAGAACGAACATTTTTAACTCAAATCTTTCCTTCTGGGAGGTCCCTGGAACTACATATTTTGAGATGGGGGTTCCGTGGCCCAATAGAGATAAATCTGGGGGTCCTTGACGTGAAAAAGTTTGACCACCACTGACAAAATATTTTATATATGAAAAGATGTTTTCAGTCCAAAATGGGTTAAAAGGTAAGAAGTTTTAGAGGTTTGGGTTGTGTAGTTGGTTATCTTACCATGATGTAACTCCAAATGTGAACAAAAACAAATATGCTCCAGTGATTAGAAATTGATAATTCAAAATATGCTCCTCATTGACTTACATTGTACACTGAAACGGCTCTCAAAGTCACTCTGTTAGTACGTAAACACATTTTGATTCGGACAACATAGAAGCATCACCAAAACTATTTTTTTATTAAAATATTTAAATTCCTGTTGATTTGAAGATCTAGATCCAGATCCATGGGTTTTCTTCCTAATAAAAAATTGACAAATCAACAGGAAGTTAACATTTTTATAAAAAAATTGGTGATGCTCTATATCAGGGATGGGCAACTTTGACGATGGCGAGGGCCACTATATGTGACCAAATTTGACTGCCATTGGATATTTTTAATATGAGAGCAGGGAATCATAGCTTCAAATTGACATTGGTTGTTCAGTTTGACCCACCAGTTTTGGAGATATGGCTTATAGAGTAATGTCTTGCAGAAAACGGCGAGCTGAGAAAACAGACTTGAAAGGTTCACTTCTGTGGTCTCCAACATTACATCTAGCTACATGTTTAAGCATTTATTTCATATTTACATGTCGATTTCAGCTCTGACACTTATTTCAGACATGCTCTAGTATGTGAAGAGTCTGCCTGTGCTATTAACTCATTTTTTGAAAAAAGTTTTTCTCCTCTGGTGAAAAGCTGGCATTTGTGCGATGGCAGTCTCTCAGTGAAATCTGGTCACATATTTCCACACTGCATATTACTGTCGTAGCAAAAATAGCCGATCTAACAAGCTCAAAAGCTTTTGAGCTCAATGCGAGCGTTTTGAGCATTTTAACCCTCAATGGCTTCCTTTCTGAAAAATAATGTCATTGTAAAAAGATTCACGCATTTAGATATTGCTATTTACAATGAGAAGCGGACGGGAGCTGGTGCCACTTGGACCCGGACGTCACGTATAGGACTACAAAATGACGTCTGACTTAAATACAGAATATAAACGCTGGCCGCCTCGCGTGCCGGTGCCGGCTGGTTCACCACGCAGAGTGGTTAGACGGGCAGCGCGCTCGTAGCGCCAACCTCTGGTGGCTTCATGGAGCAGCAGTCCTGACACGGAGGAGGAAAGCGGATCAGCCACGTCAACGGACAACTCTGTATAAATCCCCAGGCCCGGTCCATTAATGGGAGTGGTCCCCGCATCTCCCGGACGCCTTCGCTCAACTCGGGTCGTAATCTTAACTCACTCATGGCAGGGCTTCGATCTGAAAGAAGAGATTGCAGGTTATTAAGAGACACTGAGAAGCCCCTGTTGTCTGTTTATTTGGCTGAAGATATACCTGAACCACTAAGGATAAACCCAATCGCCTGTATCCGCCTGAAGATCCGGTTGAGCCTGGTTCCGTGTCCTGGGATTAGGGAGAGACCCTGTATTCTAAAGCACTAGCCTGTCCCCTACTACTAGACCCACCTACCTTCTGTCCGTCGGTCCGAGAGCGCCTCCTGGTGCTCTGCCTAGAAAGAACAGAGAAAAGAAGAGAATTATTAGTTTGTGTTTGATAGTTGGTAGATCGCCCCGGGAGGGACCTGGCTCCCCAACTTACATTTCTGTGGGCGGGAACCCCTTTTGGTGTTTTAAGCATTATGTTATACTTAAGCTATTGAAAAATAGCAGATCTACATTCTCGTAGCTTGAACAACATATTTTCAGATGGGGGGGGGGGGGGTCGGCGGCCAATTACATATAATTCTGGGGATCCTTGACATGAAATATTGAGAACCACTGATATAGAAACATAAGGTATTTCAGAAAACTGTCATGATTTAGAAGACTTTTTTTTAAATTTCGATTGCAGGCCTAAATGGGCTAACTCTGTGCCTTCTCACCCCGCAGACCGGACCCTCGAGGGCTAAAGAGCCTCCCCGTTTGAACTGTGTCACTGTCCCTCAGCCCCGCCCCCTGGCCCTCAGCCCCGCCCCCTGTCCCTCAGCCCCGCCCCCTGGCCGTATGAACTGTGTCACTGTCCCTCAGCCCCGCCCCCTGGCTGTATGAACTGTGTCCCTGTCCCTCAGCCCCGCCCCCTGGCCGTATGAACTGTGTCACTGTCCCTCAGCCCCGCCCCCTGGCTGTATGAACTGTGTCACTGTCCCTCAGCCCCGCCCCCTGGCCGTATGAACTGTGTCCCTGTCCCTCAGCCCCGCCCCCTGGCCCTCAGCCCCGCCCCCTGGCCCTCAGCCCCGCCCCCTGGCCCTCAGCCCCGCCCCCTGGCTGTATGAACTGTGTCCCTGTCCCTCAGCCCCGCCCCCTGGCCATATGAACTGTGTCACTGTCCCTCAGCCCCGCCCCCTGGCTGTATGAACTGTGTCACTGTCCCTCAGCCCCGCCCCCTGGCCGTATGAACTGTGTCACTGTCCCTCAGCCCCTCCCCCTGGCCATATGAACTGTGTCACTGTCCCTCAGCCCCGCCCCCTGGCCCTATGAACTGTGTCACTGTCCCTCAGCCCCGCCCCCTGGCCGTATGAACTGTGTCACTGTCCCTCAGCCCCGCCCCCTGGCCCTATGAACTGTGTCACTGTCCCTCAGCCCCGCCCCCTGGCCCTATGAACTGTGTCACTGTCCCTCAGCCCCGCCCCCTGGCCCTATGAACTGTGTCACTGTCCCTCAGCCCCGCCCCCTGTGAGAATCGCTGTCAATAAAAGCGTGGCTAGAGAAAGCCCAGACCCTGGTTGACCTTTTGTCCTGTGTTTGATTTGCATCAGAAATATCACATTGTGTTTTGTTTACGTACTAAAAGAGAGCTGTTTCAGTGTATGTGTTCAAAGGCAATGAGGAGCATGTTTTGAATTATCAATTTCTAATCGCTGGAGCAATATTTATTTTATTTCTTGTCCACATTTGGAGTTACATCATGGCGAGGTAAACTACACAACCCAAACCTCTAAACAAGTGGTCTTACCATTTAAGGCTAAAGCAAAAAAAAAAAAAAGCAAATCTACAAGCCTGCAAGGCGTTGCACTGTCTGCAACGGCTTGTAGATCAGCTATTTTTCACCAGCGCTCAACTAGAAGTGTAAATCAGGTAGGGCTTTAAGCAACTAGTCGACTATTCAACTAGTAAATCCACTAGTCGACCTTGCTGGTACTGTACTAGTTGACGGAGGAGAAATAAAAAACGTTTTAACTTTTTTTTTTTAACTTTTTTTTAGTTAAACAACTAGTCGACTAGCAAACTAGTCAACTAGTAGAAATCACTAGAAGTGACAACACTAAAATCAGGCATAACTCCTATCTCTAAGCCCTAAACCTATAACTTCTAAATGTCTTCTTAATCGTAGCCTTAAACCCCAACCTGAATCTCTTTCATATTGTTTGTTGTGAGGACCAGGACAATGGTCCTGACGACGTGAGGACCAGGACAATGGTCCTGACGACGTGAGGGACCAGGAAAATGGTCCTGACGACGTGAGGGACCAGGAAAATGGTCCTGACGACGTGAGGGACCAGGAAAATGGTCCTGACGTCGTGAGGGACCAGGAAAATGGTCCTGACGACGTGAGGACCAGGAAAATGGTCCTGACGACGTGAGGGACCAGGACAATGGTCCTGACGACGTGAGGGACCAGGACAATGGTCCTGACGACGTGAGGACCAGGACAATGGTCCTGACGACGTGAGGGACCAGGAAAATGGTCCTGACGTCGTCCCTCTGAACCGTTTCTCAACTTCTACTAGAGCTGTGGGGACATTTCGGTCGAACTCAGAAGCATAGTAACGCAAACATACTACACACACACACACACACACACACAGACGTTGGTGAAGGATTACATTGATGTGTAATAAATAAATTGCAAGATAGTTTTAAAAAGCTGCTTCTCAATTAATCGACCTACACGATCAAGATTAAGTCTGTTGTAAATGTGTTTTTTGATATATTGTCGGGTTAATCGCCCAGCCACGCATAACCGTATTTGTATATCTGTACACTCACACACACACTTAGGATAAAATGAACGTGTATTTGCTTTGCATTCCATTACAAACTGTACCAAATCTTGTCTTTTATATTCTCTTTTAAAGGTCAAGATAAATCTGTGACCTATTTTTGTCTACATCAACATCGACCCACAAAAAGCTCCTAAAATGTGAGCTTACAATTGTAAAAAATAAATGAGTCTGTGATCATATTTATGTTCTAGCTTTAAATAAACATTTACGTACAAGCTCGTTGTAAAAGCTCCATTTGTCTGTTTTTCTTCTGTCCTCTTTCAGTTCAGGGTTTCTGTGAAGGTCTTCCAGGCAGCCCCGCCCACTCCGCTGGCCAGTCTTCAAAACAACCCAAACCAGGAAGGAAGGAAGTTCCAACACACCTGTAGTGCGTACGCATGCGTGCATGCCAAAGTTCCAAGTTAATGTTTTTTTTGTTTTTGTTTTTATGGTGCCATTTTTCCTTGGTATTATTATTTTTAACATTGTCTTAGCGGGCATTTATAGCCTGCTTCTTTGTGATATGTTTGATATTTATCCATTAATGTTTTTATATGACATTGTTTGTTTTTGTTTTTCCTCCCATTTATTGTTGCTGAGACTGAAAGGCACCTTGATGACGAATGAATGAATGAATGTTGTACAGAGGTTGTGAGGAAACACTAGAGAACACGAAGCAAAGCACCGCCGTCGCCAAATAATTCCCTCTTAGATCAGCGAGTGGTTTTCAACCTGCGGGCCCCCAAATAATTGGTCAAACAGTATGATTGTAATCTCAGAACTGTATATGTAAAACAATTCACAATTTATGAATTTTAAGCAGACGCTCTTAGTCCAGAGCGGGCTTACAGCAAAGTATTCGTTCATAAAAACCTTGAAGTGAGTTTTCACACAATACCGCTACATAGGGATGTATACTACGTTTAGGTACATTGATTCAAGTTGTAACACCATCGATTGATTGATCGATCGTAACATGCTCTGAATGCACGCAGCCTACCGGTCCCGACCACAGCCGAGAGACGCCGACGCCTTTTGGTGTTTATAGCATTACGTTATACTTTAGCTATTTTTTTTAAATCGTGAAAATGTGGCCCAAATGTTTGAATATATTCTCTCAGAATTTTTTTTAACTCAAATCTTTCACGATTTTTCAAAAATGGCAGACCTACAAGCTCATAGCGCGGCAGAGCATGTTACGATCGATCAATCAATGGATGGTGTTCCAACTTGAATCAATGTAACTAAACGTAGTATGCTTGTAGCATTCTGGGCGGTGACTTCCGCCCAGAATGGGTTAAAGTCACCCTGTATTGGAAACTTGGATATTGGAATGTGTAGCCATTTTTATTTTTACGTTTTGTAAAATTCTCTGTTAATTAAACCTCGGGGAGTGTAAGAATTGAACTCTGTTACAGACCCATAAAGGGTCCATTTGGACCTCCTGGTGGTCCCCGAACCCGACGTTGACAACCCGATGCTTTGTCAACATACCGTACACGCAACACACTCACAGCCTTTACTCTTAAAACTTTGGGTCCCAATTTAGACTCAAACACACTAGTGCTTCAAATGTGCCTTAATCTGTATAACTGACACTACCAACAACAAGTTTACTCCCAGGGAAACAACCTAGTTTTTAAAGATTTCTAATGCTTTTCTATGACACGTTTTATATCTGCTATTGTATTTAATGAATAAACAGTGTTGTGGGAGCCTTTTTGCCCATCCAAATATCTAAATAAACCTTTGTATTTTTCACACTGTACGCTCTGCCTGTCTCTATGTAGCATTTCAAGGATGCTGTATATTCTTCGAGTGGTTAGATTTGTTGATTTATGTGTTTTTGGCAGCAAATTTCTATTTTAGTCTAGTCATAGTCTTCATTTAGTTTTAGTCACATTTTAGTCACCTGGAATGTTTTAGTATTGGTCTAGTTTTAGTCTACTAAAAGTTTTTAGTTGACTAAACCTGCAGTTCATTTAGTCACCTAAAATGTATTTTGGCGGGTCTTGATGCTGTCTTAATGGCTCATTTTACAGCTTGTAGATCTGCTATTTTCAGCATGCAACCAAGTGTAAAATGACTTTTACTGGATCTCTTGTCCACTGGTCCCTAATATTTTAGTCTAGTTTTTATCTAACGAAATTGTCAATACTTAGTTTTCGTCAGTGGAAAAAGGACATTTTTCGTCTTAGTTCGTCTGTAAAGCCTCCCATACACACTACAAGAGTTTTGACAAGATTCTGTTTAACCCGATTATACCTGAGAACTGATTCTCTATGTCTTCTAAATCCTGACGGATTTCTGAAACGCCAACATGTTTCTATGTCAGTGGTTCTCAAAGTTGTTCATATCAAGGAACCCCAGAATCATGTATTTGGCCGCAGACCCCGATCTCAAAATATTTTGTTTCAGACCCCCCCCCCGTTACAAATGTTCGATGTGAAAGAATATATATTCAAAGATTTTCACACATTTCCACATTTTTTCTAAAATGGCAGATCTACAAGCTCATAGTGTGGCACTCTGCCGCACTAAGAGCTTGTAGATCTGCTATTTTGTCAACAGCTAAGGTTTATAATAGTGGTTCAAGTGGTTAAAACTTAAAAGCTATAATGTGACAGGTCTGAATGGGTTTAAGGTTAAATATTATAAATCTAGTCTAATGTAGTCTTTAAGAAATCCTCCCAGAATCTTGTCAAACCTCCTGTTGTCTATAGGAGGCTATATGATCATCTGATCTCAAACCTCCTGTAGTCTATATAAACTAGATTATGATCATCTGAGTAAATGCTAAAGCCTTCCAATGTCCAATTTTGGTGATAAATTGGGATGCACTGTTGACGTTCCAACACCAGAGGGCACTGTACAGCAGTAATTGCAAATCTAGTACACCCTACAATACATAAAAGGAAAAAACGAAATCAGCAACTATTAAATAGCCGTGTTTATCCACGGCTTCCCAAGCCGTGTAAATCCACGGCTTCCCGTGGGGCGAGCCGTCTCTCTCTGATTTTTACCTGTAGGCCTACTATATTTTCACCTGTACTTTGAGATTTTTCCTGTACTTTTAAACAGAGAGAGAGAGAGAGGGGGGAGGTAAAGTGTCTAGTGAGAGTTGAGGGGGCCCAAGGGGGGGTCATCACCAGCCTCTTTTGTTTGAGTGTGCTGGGTCGTTACTACAACAACAACAACAACAGATCCACCTGTTGGTGGCGCTGTAACTGGCCAATGTGAAAAGGGTGGGATATATTCTTCAGCCTAGTATGAAAGTCTGTGAAAGATTCCATGTAAATTGCACACTGCCTTCATGATTTGAGTCATTTTCAAAAATCCACCTGTTGGTGGCGCTCCTGTTCTCCTGTTGAAGTAGACCACTGGCCTATGAAATAATGCAGCACCAAATGTGCTTCCTTTTGTTGATTTAAAAAATAAAAGGCAATTTAAATAAATGTAAGCTACTTTAGCATATTTAATATAACAGAAATGCAATTAATATACGTGTAAATGGCTCAATTGAATAACAACATTGCTGTAATTTGCATCAGTTGAGTCCCAGTTTCAATGTATTGATTCATAAACAGTATGCAGGCAAATGGTTTGGGATACTTGGACAGTGGTTTATATGAGTTGAGTTGCTTAAAGTAACTTTGACTATCAACTTTATCTGACTAGTGACTTTGTCTGTCTAGTATTTGTTTCACTGGGAAAACAGAAAACAGGGTCTCAGCAGCATGTGGTGTTTGTTACAATGGCAAAGGGCGTGTGGGCTGTTCTCTCTCTCCTTTTATACTGGTTGGTGATTTTATACTGGCCCAGGTGTGTCACAATTTCCACGACATCTGCCACTCCCACCATCCATCATCAGCACTGGAAAACACTAACAGTGGATTATCCACAGACCAAAACACCACTAGGGCCACATAGGACCGTAACACAGAGCTCAAACGGTGTTATGATACCATAGAAAAGGAGTATAATTATTTTGGCCACAGCATTAAAGGTATATTCAGTGATTTCACTCAAAAATTCTTAGGTTTCATTTTTGGCTGGGACCTAAGCCTTTCATCCAATCAGGATATAGAGCCAAAAACGAAACCTAAGGTTTTTTGACCCCCAGGGGTTAACTGGGGACAGGGAGGAACTCCTTATATGGTCAGCACACTCTATAGTAGAGAGGATTATCACAACAAAACAAAAAAAGTGATATTTGAATTAAGTGAAATCACTGAATATACCTTTAAACGGTGGGTCATGCTGACTGGCATAATTTCCACAGACGATTCATCTCACCCAGGCATCACGTTGAAGCGATTATGACCTACCCGTTGTTGGTCTTCTAGATATGGCTCCCTTGCTGCTATATACGCTACGGCTACAGACATGTGGACGTGATGAAAGCACTGACAGAAATAGCTCTAATGAGCGTGCAGGTGAAGCAGCGGGATTGAAGAAAGCAATGGAAAATGTAGTTTCATTTTTCTAGTGGTTCTCCAGACAAAGATATTAGAGAGTGTTAATGCTGTCTCTAAATGACTCCAAACCAAAGACATGGAAATGCAGAAGGCCTCGAACTTGCTGGAGAATATGATAAAGGTCTTGTCTGAGTACAGGAATGCTTTTGAATTTGATGAGGCAAAGACAACAGCACAGACGCAATTGCAAACAAATGGGGAGTTCAGAATACCTTAGAAAATACAAGAGTAAGAAGAAAGAAACGTCATTTTGACGAGCTGTGTGAAGATGAGCGACTATCCAATGCAGAAATCTATTTCAGAGTTAATATTTTCAATGCCAATCTGGACATAATCAACCAGCTGTCCCAAAGAATCATTAGTATGCGCGAGACCTCTCTCATGTTTGAGGCTCTGCACCCCATGACCCTCCAGCATGCAGGCGACGATGAGCTATATGAAAAGGCAAAACGTCTATATCTGACCACACTATACAACAGCTGGGACCTAGCAAATTACTTTCCCACTCAACTCCTGTCAATCAGGGTCTGTTTTAAAGAAGAGATTGCTAAGGAGTCCTCAGTGTTCCAACTTACAAAAATGCTGTTTGTGGATCATCAGTCTATCTGTCCGCTTTATACCGCTGCACCTTGTCAGTGCGGAGAGCGCTCTCCGTGGTGCTGAAACCTTTTTTCCTGTTGTATTCCACTATTCCAGGAATTTCCAGAATTGTAACGTGTGGAGTGATGGGATCTGTCACGGGGCAGCCCGTGCCCTTAGACCAGTGGCGTGCACAGACATTTAGAGGGGCAGGTGCTCAAGTGAAAAAAAGGGAACCTTGTGCAGCACATTTTGGGGCGGGAACCCATTTTGGTGCTTTAGCTATTTAAAAATAGCAGATCTACAAGCTCATAGCGCGCTACCGAGTGGCGCGCTACGAGCTTGTAGGTCTGCTATTTATTTATTTTTATCGAAGAACCACTGACATAGAAACATAGCTTTAGATTGTGGGGGCCTAAATAATCTAGTAGAAGCGTTTATCAAGATTTGATCAATGTCACCGCATGGTCCACACACTACAAATTGAGAAAAAAAATTAAAAAAAAAATTTCTTTAGACTTTAGAGCACATTGCCAAAAGGGCAGGGGGTGCTCTAGCACCCCCTAGTGTCTATCTGTGCACGCCACTGCCTTAGACAATATCAAGGACCTTGCAAATAGACCACACAGTTAAGTCAACTTGATCAATTGACAAACAGCTGGACTGCAAGCAACGGTTTTATATATATTGTACACATGACATTTTTAGTAATTAACACGATGGTTGAAAGAGTTTTAAGTGTTTATTTGTATTTATTGACACTGAAGTTGCATTGGTATGTCTGTCACCTGCATGTCTCCCCTCTGCAGTGCTGGCACTCCTCTCTAGATTGGAGGGTGCTAAGTCTGTCACCCCTCACCGGGTCCTCTTATCCAAATTAACACCTTTTAATTTCTCTCCAGAAGCTATAGAATGGTTTAGTTCCTATATCTATCCACCAGAAAACAGTGTGTAAGTGTCAACAGTGTAAAATCTCCCTGCCACACCTGTTCGGTCGGTGTCCCCCAGGGCTCAATACTGGGTCCAATTTTGTTCTCTCTGTACATGACCTATACCTGAAGAATAATCTACATGTCCAGATGTATGCAGATGATGCTGTTGTACTTGCCCATGGTAAAAGCTATGCAGATGTGTCAATAATTCTAACCGTAGCCCTGACAAGCATTCAAGACTGGCTTATAGATTCATGTCTGCTCTTGAATGCCAAAAAGACAGCCTGCATGGCCTTCTCCAAAAGACCAGTTGGGCTGGAGTCATCAAATGTGTTTCTGGGTGGAGAGGAACATGACCTTGTCACAGAGTTCAAGTACCTCGGAGTCATTTTAGACTCAACCCCAACATTTAAAACACATGTGAAGAAAGTCACTAATACGATTAAATTATAGCTATGTGAAAAAATGGAATGCACACACGCAAAGCAAATTCCTATGTGTTTTACACAATGTCAATTGGCAAATAAAGGATATATTAAATAACCCTAATATATAACATTTGTTCAAAGACATTCTTTCTACTTAATCTAAAAACTATTTGATACAAATATTCACTAAGACAATAATATATATTGCAATCTTCAGCCCTACAATTATTGTTGACTCCTATATAGTGACATCATCAGGGATGACGAGACCCTCTGATCTGAGCATATAAGACCCTCCGTGAGAGCTTCTGTCATTCCGTGCGCCTCTCCATATTACTCTCTAGGTCCTAAAAGAACACATACTTGAGCTACACCAACACCACCATGTCTGCTGGAAATGCTAAGGTCGGCAAACCTGCCCCCGACTTCACAGCCACAGCGGTGGTGGACGGGCAGTTCAAAGACATCCAGCTGTCCGACTACAGAGGGAAGTATGTGATCCTCTTCTTCTACCCCCTGGACTTCACCTTCGTGTGTCCCACGGAGATCGTGGCCTTCAGCGAGAGGGCGGCGGAGTTCCGCCAGATTGACTGCGAGGTCATCGCCGCCTCCACAGACTCACACTTCTCGCACCTGGCCTGGATCAACACGCCGAGGGATCAGGGTGGTCTGGGTCCCGTGAACATCCCCTTGGTGGCGGATCGCACCCAGTCCATCTCCAGAGATTACGGCGTGCTCAAGGAGGACGAAGGCATCGCGTACAGGGGCCTGTTTGTGATCGACGACAAGGGCGTCCTGAGACAGATCACCATCAACGACCTGCCTGTCGGCCGCTCGGTGGATGAAACCCTGCGTCTGGTCCAGGCCTTCCAACACACGGACAAGGTTGGAGAGGTGTGCCCCGTTGGCTGGACACCAGGAAGGGATACCATTATCCCTGATGTCCAGAAGAGCAAAGCATTCTTCTCTAAGAATCACACAATACTATATACTACGACTATATAGACTAAGAGTCATTAAAGTCATTAAATATAACAGTGGCGTGCACAGACATTTAGAGGGGCACTAGATGACACAGGGCTAAAAGATAGTATATAATTTAGGCGGAAATTGTATTTTTCGCCTAGGTTTTTACAGTTCAAGGAGTTCTAGTAACCTCTATATTGGTGATGATACCAGAGACAATGTTGTGAAGCATTGACAGATGTCCTGTACACGAGTCTAAAGCAGGATATGTACCAGTATCTGAAATGCAATTTCTTGAAGGGGCGGGTATACTTCATGAGGTGATAACTATGATTTAGCTACCACTCTGGAAGGTCTATCATACCAAAATATCATCTACAGACATAGATCTTTGAAAAAAATATAAGTAACCTTCGTCACCCTGAGTGGTACCGATATCTGGTCTGGCCCATGGACTAAGGTGCTCAAGTGAAAACATTGCCCTCTGGCACAGTGCTGTCCAGAGGGCAAGGGCAGGTGGTGCTCCTGCAGACCTGCACCCCCTAGTGTCTATCTGTGTCTGCCATTTCTCATGCACCATTTTCTCAATGGTGCCATATCTGGCACCATTGGCTTGATCTGTGCACGCACTCTCTGGATGCCAGAGCAGAACCTCTGCCCCAAAATGTTCATTTCTGTGCAGGATTCACAGTTTATTTTCTTTTTTTTTAATAATTCAATTTTTTCACCCAGTGTCAATTATCTAATGTAATCCTGGGCGCTACACTTCCTCTGCCAACCTGGGGGGCAGCGGACTGACCTCATGCTTCCTTCTATGTATGAGGAGTCCAAGCTGCTTCTTTTCACCTGACAGGGGGGAGTTTCCCTGGCCGGATGTAGCATGTGGAAGGGAGACGTTATTCCAACCAGTTTCTTTCCCCTCCATCAGGCGGGGAAAGGCTGGCCAGGGGGAGGTAGTTTAGTAATAAGACCTAGTACTTAAGACCTGGAGGCGTGGTTAATGCTCTTTGGCCATTCAGAATAGCCAAATGGCATTGATCACGCATCCAGGTCTTAAGTTAAGTAATAAGACCTGGTAGGCTACTTAAGACGCAAAATACAGCCCTAAGATTACGGCATATTTTTTGTGAGGGTACCTACCCTAGGGGAAACGGGGAGAACATGCAATGACATGAATACATTAACTCTGTGGTTTTCAACCAGTGGTCCTTGAGGGGGTTCCAGGTGGTCCCCAGCTAACTGATGGAGAGTTGGTAACCAAATGGAACCTTATATACAGTATATCTTTAACTCTTGAGAGTTACATTATTGTTAAACATCTGCATTACTTAATTTACAAGAAGTCTACACACAAGTAGAGAATGTAAAATAATTAAAATGGTGGTCCGTGGCTCAAATGCGGAATACATAAGGGGACTTGATATGAAAAAGGTTGAAAACCACTCCATTAATTAATGTCCAGCACTGCTTTCATGCACTTGCTCGCGCGCTCTCACACACACACACACACACACACACACACACACACACACACACACACACACACACACACACACACACACACACACACACACACACACACACACACACACATATATATATTATATACATTTGGTCTCTTTATTTTTTGTTTTTAATTATTATTATTGTAAAACATTTTCCAAAAAACATTCCCACAAAAGCAACATTTTTCATGAATAAAAAAACAATTGTTTCAGTAATTTCACGAAGAAATAAAAGCAAAATCAAACTTAAAGGAGAATTCCATACTAAAAGGCTTTCTTACCTTTCTTTGTAGTTGTTACGTCCCCACCAAAGAGGTCCAGGTGTTATTTTGTGCAAAAGCTCCTTATTGGCTATTTCCCCTACCATAAGCCCTAAATGAATTGCATTGAATTGAATGGGGCTATGGGGTGTTGTGCTAATTTGCTTATTTCCATCGCTCAAAATTATAATTTCTTTGTATATATCCTCTCTTCATAATGTAAATAATATCCCAAGCGGCACACTTTACTACTTCTTTCGATGGAAATAAGTGAATTAGCATAACACCCCATAGCCCCATTCAATTCCCATTCAATGCAATGTAATTCATTGAGGGATTATGGTAGGGAAAATAGCCAATAAGGAGTTTTTGCACAAAAAAACACCTGGACCTCTTTGGTGGGGACGTAACAACTACAAAGAAAGGTAAGAAAGATAAGAAAGCATTCTAGCATGGAATTCTCCTTTAACATACCACATAGTATAGACACGTGTTTCAGACGTGAAACACAGACAGATTGGAAGACGGTCAGGGATTCTTAGTATCATCTGATCGACAGAAGGGATTTACTTTAAAGAAACACGTATTTTTTCTGTTTTTTGTTTCTGAACAAATTTCATCACCACATAAGAAACCAGGACAATGCTTAGAATTTCGGACCGTGTCCTTGGGATTTTGACATAATCTGATTGACAGTTGGAACAGACTTAAAATAAACAAATTGTTCCTGTTTTTTTCTCAGAATCAGCAGAGGGCAGGTTTTTGGGCCCGGCCAATAAGAAGAGGGCAGGATTTTGGGCCCGGCCAATCAGAAGAGGGCAGGATTTTGGGCCCAGCCAATCAGAAGAGGGCAGGTTTTCGGGCCTGGCCAATAAGCAGAGGGCAGGTTTTTGGCCAATCAGAAGAGGGTTTGATAATAACCTGGCCTACAAAGATATCAAAGATAACTGAGACCCATTGCCGAACTACCTCAATGCTTGCGTCATCACAAGCATTGCCTAGACATGGGAGTTCTATGTCAGTCTTGCCCAAAAATGGAGGTGCCTACATATGGAGTTGAAGTTCCATGAAAGTCTTGCCCAAATATGGCGATCGGTCCATGACATCAGACTGATCCTCCAAGTACTCTGCTCGGCATTATCGGGTCATTCGTGCCGGGCTTATCCCTCTACTTCAAACAGCCACCAACGTTATGATGTCGGAAGTTCTGAAGAAGCGTAAGGTGAAGGCGCTCCGCGGCGAGGGAGGAACTCCTCCGGAGATGAAACGCAGCAGAGACGGAGGAGACCAGCAGCAGCAGGACGTCGGCCGCGGCGGCGCGTACAGTGAGTGGGCGGAGCTGGACGGCCGCGACCCGGAGCGGGACCGCCTGCAGTACAAACAGACGTGCGAGAGTCTGGCCAAGCTCATGGGCGAGATCCAGGAGCTCAGAGCCAACGGAGCCGTCACCGAGGAGGGCGGCGGCGGCGGAGGCTCCTCCGCGGCCGAGGCGGAGCGCAAACGCATGCAGAGCTGCGTCCACGTCATGACCCTGAAGAGGCTCAACCGCTTGGCCCACATGCGGCTGAAGAGGGCCCGGGACCAGACGCACGACGCCAAGCAGAAGGTGGACGTGCTGCACGTGCGGCTGCAGAACCTGCTGTACCAGGTCATGCACTGGCAGAAGGCCATCGGCAAGTGTCTGGAGTTCAACTCCGAGCACGACGACGTCGACCTGGTGAGCGAGGCCGAGTTCTACGAGGAGGCCCCCTCGGCGATATCCAGGCCCGACGTCACCCGAGGAGACGCGCACCAGCGCACGCTGGCGCGCCTGAACTGGGAGCTGGAGCAGAGGAAGAGGCTGGCGGAGAAATGCACGGAGTCTCAGGCCGCCAGGGAGAACACGCGGAAGAGCATTGAGGTGAAGAAGGAGCACCTGAGCAGCCTGCAGCCGGGGCTGAACGCCATCATGCAGGCGTCCGTGCCGGTGCAGGAGTATCTGTCCGTGCCCACCGGCTGCTCCTCTGAGCGGAGCCCGAGGCAGACGGAGATGGCCCGCCACCTGCCCGCCTCCCTCTACGTCCTGTTCGTCCAGGCCTCGGCTTACGGACAGGCCTGCGACGGGGACCTGTGCGTGTCGATCGCCGGAGACGTAGAGGAGGCCAAGGCCCTGTCCAAATGTCCCAAAGTCTGCCAAGCCGACGAGAGCCACTCCGATGCAGAGGAACTGGACGAAACAAAGAGGAGACAGCCCACCGCGGGCGGGAAGCTGGACAACAAGCGACGCGAGATGCTGAGAAGACACCCTCTGTCCGTCTGTTTGGACATCAAGTGTAAAGACGGCAGCGTTCTCCACCTGCACTTCTGTTACCTGACGAACCTCAACATTATGACCGCGAAGACCAAGGTATCCACCGAGCTTTCCTCCGCAGCCGTCGTCAGCGCAGGTGAGCTGCTGAAGCCCGACACGCTACTCGACTGCCTCCTCGCCGGCGACCGGGCCCGAGAGTCGCCCAACCCGGCCAACCGCTACCAGTTGGATAAGGTCGGGATCACGTCGTTTGCCGACTACGCAGAGGATCTGGGCTGCCCCTACCTATGGGTCCAGAAACTCGGTGGACTGCAGTTCCCCGGCGATGCCCCGGAGGAGGGTGGTGGCGTAGGCGGTTCCCTGAGCGCCAGCCACATGGAGAGCACTGTGAAGCTGCTGAGGGAGCGCGTGGAGTCCCGCCTGCTCCTGCACAGACAGTTTGCCTTGCTGGAGAACGGCGCTGCAGTCCCGGTCTCCGACGGCGAGTGTCAGCATCTCTTCCCCGGCAAAACCGTCTCCCGGTTGACTTCCTGGACCGCCATCTCGTACCGAGAGTACAGGGACCTGGCGTTCACGCGGCACGCGGTGGAAGGCGGCGGCCTGGCCGAGGAGACGGACGCGTACTTTGTGGCCGTGGTGGAGAGGGGCGCCGCTCGCCTGCGGGCGGCGGTGGTGTTGAGCCCCCGCTACCCGGCCGTGTCCCCCCTGTTCTCCCTGTCGCTCAGCTGGAAGGGAGAGGAGCGCAGCGGGATCACGGACGACAACCTCAGAGCCGTGGAGAGCCGGGCGAACGACTCTCTCAAGAGCGAACAGGGAAACCGCCGTCCGGGCCCCCAGCTACTGACCACTCAGGTGGCGCGCCTGTGTGTCTGTCTGGACGCGTATTTGGAGGCAGACGCGGAAAGACCCGGCGAGGACCAGGGAACGCGTTCCACCTCGGTTGAGCCAGACACAGACGGCCGTTAATGGGAGGAGTCTCGGCACATAACACAATACTCTGGACCCCGTGGTGCTCAACCTCTGGGCCTGGGACCACTGGTGGTCCCAGGCCCACGATACGATTTTAATGATAATATAATATTACAATAAAAAATCACACCTGTGTGAAGTGAGGGGCGCTCTTATCATTGTACATCATCATCAAGATAGTCACGTAAGATATGCCTATTTGCTCAACCACTGTGACGTAAAATTCTCCAGTTCATTGTCAACTGGAATTTAATTTGACTTTACATTATTTGTTTATTTGGACGGGACAGAGCATATTAATGAACATTACATATACATGTAGCATACATTACATACACTTTTCGGGTTGGCACTTGGCTCCTTAAAACACAAAACACAAAAATATCTGTAAGCGTTCAAGATGGTTTATTTTGAAATAACCGATCGGAAGTACCCTTTTATTATTGAAATAGCGATTGACATGCTGCACAACCGGTTGCCATGTCCGCTTCTTATGAGCGACTTTGTGCTTGTTTTTCCTTGTTTTTCTATATGACTTGTTTTCATAGACCAATGCTTGTTGTTCTCATAATATGGCAACCCCCGGCTGTACACACAGCTACACGCAGTTCACTCAGTGAAGTTTACAAACATCCACACAGACAGAGTGCAGATAAATAATGTGAGTGTTTCACTATTTTAAACAGACTGGTGTTCATTCACCGCTCCGTCACTGCACGGGGTAAACTACTGTAAAGTCTACTAACGGTTTGTTCGGTAGCGGTAGAGTGTATTCGTTAAAACAAAGTTTATTTAATTCGTGTAAGGTTAGCCTTTTAGCTAGCTATGCTACTAGCACTGATGTCCGTCATTCTACAGTCTAATGACGTTTTAAAGTGCATATACGTTTGTTATACTATTATTATTGTTTTCTTTAAATGTATCGTTGAATTGAATACACATGATCACAATGGACATAATAAGCCCTATCGTGAGTTTCTGTGTTCTCCTTTTAGCACCATCTGTAGAATTGTGTTTGTACTACATACCTTTTTCTTGGGGGGGGGGGGGGGGGGGGGGGGGGGTGAACTGTTAATACAGCTGTATCCAATCACTCAATACAGCCTGTGTAGTTTTTTTTGGCACATGCATTTTGTCTAGTTGCTTCTCTACAATCATACATAAAGGTTGGGTATAAATATCACGTCCAAATAGCTATACTATAGTGTTGGGTGACATTGAAGACTATACATTGAGTTTATATGAAAATACTGATACTGTACCTCAGTGGTTCCAAAAGTGGGGTCCGGGGACATTGATTGAGTTCCAGGGGGTACCCAGCTAAGTGATAGTTTGGAACCAAATGGGTCTGTAACTCAGAGAGTGTACAAATGGACCCTAACAGGTCCATTTGGTTCCATTTGTACACTCTCAGACACGATACAATATAAATTGCGAGTCTCAGAGATAGAAATGTCATTAAATGGGGGTCTGTAGACTAATGCATGTCAAACTGGGGGTCCTTGAAATTAAACGGGTTGAGATTGAGAATCACTGCTAGAGCCGTAAAGTCTTCTCTTATGGGGGTCCCTGCATGGCATATCTTTTCAAATAGGGGTCTGTGGGCTAATTAGTGTCAATTTGACGGTCCTTGACATGACATTTTTTGGGAACCACTGTTTTAGAGCACAGGGCCCCCCTATACAGCTTCAGTGTCATCCTGCCCCGGGCATCCTAAATTACATTGTGACATATTGATTACAACAATTATAATGGTGACCACACCGTTCAAATGAGTGCATACAGTTGAACGTCTCAGTCAGTACTTGTATCCTCAATGGCTGAGAGACTTGAGAAACAAAAAATATCCTTTTGGTTAGAACTAGACATATGTAACGATTCACTCGACTCACGATACGATTCGTATCACCATATGAGGTTCACGATTTGATCCAAAATATTGTGACATTTAATATTGTCCATATCTCTCATTTTCATCCCTGCCCTAGTGAAGCTGTGTTGTGGCTGGCTGCCCCTGCCCTAGTGAAGCTGTGTGTGGCTGGCTGCCCCTGCCCTAGTGAAGCTGTGTGTGGCTGGCTGCCCCTGCCCTAGTGAAGCTGTGTGTGGCTGGCTGCCCCTGCCCTAGTGAAGCTGTGTGTGGCTGGCTGCCCCTCCCCTAGTGAAGCTGTGTGTGGCTGGCTGCCCCTCCTGCCCTAGTGAAGCTGTGTGTGGCTGGCTGCCCCTGCCCTAGTGAAGCTGTGTGTGGCTGGCTGCCCCTGCCCTAGTGAAGCTGTGTGTGGCTGGCTGCCCCTGCCCTAGTGAAGCTGTGTGTGGCTGGCTGCCCCTGCCCTAGTGAAGCTGTGTTGTGGCTGGCTGCCCCTGCCCCAGTGAAGCTGTGTGTGGCTGGCTGCCCCTGCCCTAGTGAAGCTGTGTGTGGCTGGCTGCCCCTCCTGCCCTAGTGAAGCTGTGTGTTGTGGCTGGCTGGCTGCCCCGTCATCAGTGTATAGAAGATGACGGAACCAGAGCTCCTGACCGAGGTCCCCGCGTCCCTCAAGAGGCTCGCCAAGCAGGTGGTCCGGGGTTTCTACGGGGTGGAGCACGCCCTGGCGCTGGACGTGCTCATCCGCAACCCCTGCGTGCGCGAGGAGGACATGCTGGAGCTGCTCAAGTTCGACCGCAAGCAGCTGCGCTCCGTGCTCAACACCCTGAAGGGGGACAAGTTTGTCAAGTGCCGCATGCGGGTGGAGACCGCGCCGGACGGCAAGACCACTCGCCACAACTACTACTTCATCAACTACAGGTACGGTAAAGGGTTTTGATTCATTGGTTTGAACGACTTGGGCGCGATTCATACTCCTATTTTAGAGCCGAATAAAAGTCGGTTCGGCTCTGTAGAGCCTACAATGTGACGTCATTTGAGGTTCGGGAGGGGGGCGGGTACCGTCCAACTCCAAGTCGGCTCTTCGGTGCTACTGAAAATTTCTGACGAGCCGAAATCATTTTGGCACTACAGCACTGAAACAGCGGTAAAATAGGAGTATAAATCGGCCCTTAAACTGTGTACTTCGTTGACCGGTCCGTTTTCCCCCAGGGCTCTCTACTTGGCTCCCTCTCTTTTCCCCCCTCTACTAAATGTGACCAGATTTGACTGAGAGCCTGCTATCGCACAACCTCCAGCTTTTCACCAGAGGAGAAAAAATGAGTTAAAAGCTCAGGCAGACTCTTCACATACTAGAGCATGTCTGAAATAAGTGTCAGAGCTGAAATCTAACATGTAAACATGAAATAAATGCTTGAACATGTAGCTAGGTGTAACGTTGGAGACCACAGAAGTGAAGTGAACCTTTCAAGCCTGTTTTCTTAAACTCACTGTTTCTCTGCAAGACATTACTCTATAAACCATATCTCCAGTACAACTGGTGGGTCAAACTGAACAACCAATATGTCAATTTGAAGCTACATATGATTCCCTGTTTTCATATGACATGAAAAAAACGAAAATTCAAAAAACATCCAATGGCAGTCCCTCGGTCAAATTTGGACACAAATATTGCCAGCCACAACCAATTTAAAGAGCAAAATGTCATTGTCATTGCAGTGATGCAAAATATCTTGCATCCTTAGACTCTCTACAATTTACAATTTAAGCATTTAGCAGTAAGCAAGAACAAAAGCATGGTAATACATCGTGATAGTATACAAAATCGTCATCATGAATCATACGTAAGCTAAGAACCTAACAGTGTTATATTCTATGTAATGAAACTATGCATGTCTACATGAAATGCTATCTAAGATAGATACAGGCCTATATCATACTCGTCCGCGTAGAGTTTTTCCGATACCGATACTGGTATCGGGTACTCGGCCGATACTAGCCTAAAGTACTCGTACTCGAGTATCTGAACCGGGCCCGATACTTTGAGAGGAGTACTACAACATTCAATTGACACTAGGCTGAACGCTCAATGCAACGGGAGCTAGTCTGACCCAACACGGCAGCAAAATGAGCAAAGCGCCCAAAACGGCTGATCTACAAGCATAAATGACAACTGACGACGGGAGGTGGTAAAATAAGTGGTTACTCAACAAAAATAAAAAGTGCTCGTAATAAGTGTCAATTTGGGGGTCCTTGACATGAAAAGGTTTGGGAACAATGGCCTTATATAATATTATCCCATTCTGGGCGGGAACCCGTTTTGGTCTTTTAACTAAGCATTATGTTCTACTTTAGCTATTGAAAAATAGCAGATCTACAAGCTTGTAGGTCTGCTATTTTTAAAAAATCATGAAAATGTTGCACAAATCTTTGAATATATATTCTTTCAGAAGACTTTTTTTCCCGACGTCAGGCCTAAATGGGTTAAATAAATTCTAATTGCCTGTAATAGTCCCTAAATGCTCCCCTCCCTTCCCCAGACTGCTGGTCAACGTGGTCAAATACAAGCTGGACCACATGAGGCGTCGCATCGAGACAGACGAGCGAGACAACACCAACCGCGCCTCCTTTCGCTGTCCCTGCTGCTACTCCACCTTCACGGACCTGGAGGCCAACCAGCTCTTTGACCACCTGACTGGTAGGCACGTTAGAAACGTTTTGGGGAGAATTACAAAGTGTGGTTGCCACAATCGCTTATATAAGCCCCTCCCACTAATTGTGCTATGATATGATATGAACTTTATTTGTATAGCGCTTTTCAAAACATAGTTCCAAAGTGCTGCACAGAACAAGATTAAAAACAAGAAAAAACAGACAGTAACAAAATTATAAAGGCAACTAATTAAGTAGTTAAAAAATATTCTGTATAAAGGTGGGTTTTCAGACGAGACTTAAAAATGGGGACGGACGGGGCTACCCTAATGTGCACTGGCAATGCATTCCACAGTTTGGGAGCTCGAGCGGAAAAAGCCCGGTTACCCCGGGTAACTAAGTTTGTACGAGGGACAGCCAGGAGGGCCTTATCCGAGGATCTGAGGGTACGCACGGAGTTGGGGAGGGATAACATCTCACGGATGTAAATAGGGGCCAGCCCATTTAGGGCTTTGAACGTGATTAAAATAATCTTAAAATCACATCTGGTGCTCACTGGCAGCCAGTGCAGATCTGCTAATATTGGTGTGATATGGTCCCGTTTCTTAGTGTTTGTCAGTAGTCGAGCGGCAGAGTTTTGTATGAGTTGTAGACGGGAAGTAATTTTCTTTGGAAGGCCGGAGTATATGGAGTTACAGTAATCGAGACGTGATGAAATGAGGGCGTGGATAACAGTTTCGAGATCCGGAGCTGAGAGGAATGACTTGATTTTGGCTATGTTCCTTAACTGGAAGTAGCAGGATTGGACGACTGTTGTTACCTGTGTCTTAAATGAGAGGTCTGAATCAAAAATCACCCCCCAGGTTACGGGCTGCAGGCTGCTAGCCAATTAGAATGTCACGTCACCCCTGTGATCATGTGTAAGTAATTTGGAGGGGATTTATTCCCACCAAAAACCATTTTTCTGCAACAAACGGTTACACTTGTTAGCTCTTGGTTGATTAAACCATCCGCAACATCTGATTAAAATTTCGGGTGGATTGGGTGTTTGGTTCATGATTTGTGGCATTTTTTTGTATACTTTCCTTTTTTTTTCATCCTGACGTGTGTGTGCGCATGTGTGTTTGTGTATAATTTTGAATTGGGGAGGGGGGGGTGGTCAAATACATTCATTATGGAAAGAAATCATAATTTTTGGGGTCCTTGCTTCTTGGCACAAAAAGGTTTGAGAACTGCTGATTTAGAAGCCATTATTTTGTAGAATCATTCTTCAGGAGTTCAGTACAGCAAGCAGGAATAAGGGCCGATTCTTACTCCTATTTTAGAGCCGAATAAAAGTCGGTTTGGTGCTGTAAAGCCTACAATTTGACGTCATTTGAGGTTCGGGGGGGCGGGTACCGTCCTAAAGTCGGCTCTTCGGTGCTACTGAAAATTTCTGACGAGCCGAAATCATTTCGGCACTACAGCGCCGAAACAGCGGTAAAATAGGAGTATGAATCGGCCCTAAGGGGTGTTTTGGGTGAAGCTATAAGAAAGAGGCCGATTGCGGTTTTAACCCATTCTGGGCGGGAACCCCTCTTGGTGTTTTAAGCATTATGTTATACTTTAGCTATTGAAAAATAGCAGATCTACGAGCTTGTAGGTCTGGTATTTTTGAAAAAATCGCGAAAATGTGGCGCAAATCTTTGAATATATATTCTTTCAGAGCGAACGTTTTAAAGTCAAATCTTTGCTTCTGGGAGGTCACTGGAACAACATATTTCCAGATGGGGGTCATTTACATATATATCTTTGGGGGTCCTTCACATGAAAATGTTTGAGAACAACTGACACAGAAACATGAGGTTTTTCATAAAACTGTCAGGATTTAGAAGACATTTATAGAATCGTTCTCAGGTCTAAAAATGGGTTACAGTGGAAAAGTAATCAATGTGCTTGTCCTTGTGTGTTGTTCTGCACACTCCCACTAGATGGCAGTCAATATCAGGTTAAATATCAGGTCTCTTCATTTGATGGTCTGTGGGCAGGGCAGCTGGCACAATAACTACATTACATTACCACCATGATGTGATGCATACCAAGGGGATGAACTCCTCACCGCATCATGTTGTTTCCATTCAACACTAATTGGTGTATTTTTGCTGGTGAAAGAGTGCATATGCTATTTTGCATATGGTGTGTGTGTGTGATATGAAATATCACCTTTAACCCATTCTGGGCGGGAACCCCTTTTGGTGTTTAAAGCATTATGTTATACTTTAGCCATTGGAAAATAGCAGATCTACAAGCTCATAGTGCGGCACAGAGTGCCGCGCCACGAGCTTTGTAGGTCTGCTATTTTTGAAAAAATCGTGATAATGTGGCGCAAGTTTTTGAATATATATATTCTTTCAGAGCGAACGTTTGTAAGTAAAATCTTTGCTTCTGGGAGGTCACTGGAACATTGGAACAACATATTTCCAGATGGGGGTCGGCGGGCAATTACATATACTTTTGGGGGTCCTTGACATGAAAATGATGTGAGGCATACCAAGGGGATGAACTCCTCACCGAATTGTGTTTCCATTCAACACTAACATGCTATTTTGCATATGGTGTGTGTGTGTGTGTGTGTGTGTGTGAGTGTGAGAGTGATATGAAATATCACCTTTAACTAGGCATGTAACAATTCACTCGACTCACGATGCGATTCTTATCACGATATGATTTTTCACGATATTTTAAACAAAACGTATTTTCCAGAAAAAATACAGTTTTATTATATTTCATATAATGTATCTTCCCCCTCCCCCCCCCCCCCCTGAGCATTTTTCAATTTTTTTATTTAACTACATTGCACAAGAAGTAACGACCATCACCTGGGTACAGTCACAGACACACAGCTCCCCTCTACAGAAGTCTACTACCGACTGAAAGTGACTGCATTTCTGTAAAATTACTTAATTTATGTGCAACAACTGTAAACATGCTTTCTTGTTTAGACCCTAGCTCGAGTTAACATGTAAAAAAAAAATCACACCTGTGTGAACTGAGTGGTGCAACTCCCCTCTCCCCCTGCCTCTCTCTCTCTCTCTCTCTCTCTGTAATGAGCACTAGGCAACAGTGCAACACTATCTCTCTCACTCTGTTTCTGGCACAACAGCGCCCCTACTGGTACTCATAGTCACATAGCCACACACATAGTCACATAGTCATGGACATTGCTGTTCCTTGGAGTGGTTGCACCACTCAAAAAGCTTTCTTTGATGGCGTCTTAGGATAGATGTAGACCTATTTGACAGTGCAGAATCATATTAATTGCCTTCCTTGATGTATTAATGAGCATCAACGACCATTACCTGGTCACAGACACACAGCTCTCCTCTACCGTGCTCTACTACTGAAAGTGACTCAGTCTCATTTCTCTCCAAAAGCACTTGAATATGATGGAATATGATTAAAGCTTATTAAATAATTAACGGTAGTGGGTCGCACACACCAAGACTGCAGTTCAAAAACATTATTTCATTTTGAACAGGGCACAAACGTTTTGGCTATCCAGCCTTCATCAGTGTTCCATCTAATTGGCTAACATTGGCTTTCAAAGTTTGCAGGATTGCCCCGTTTTTGAAAAGCTTCAAATCACGAACGCAGCGTGCAATTTGCGTGAAATATTTCACACACTTTCCTACTAGGCTGAGGAATATATCCCACCCTTTTCACATTGGCCTGTTATAGCGCCACCAACAGGTGGTGTTTGCAAAACACATTTTTGGAACAAAATGCCTCAACACATGGGTTGTGTAAATGATAGAAATGTGAAAACAAAAACGTCTTGTTGTGTGAACAACTCCATTAAGACTAGCAACAAACGTCAGAATCTTTTTTTTTTGTACTCTTTATCCCCGTAACGCTTCGTGGGCTCTGATATATCTTGTTTACAAAGCTGAAAATCCATTTTCAAAAACCCAGATCCTATCTCGCAGAAATGGCAGCAGCAAAGCCAGGCCTCAGCTGTGGGACGTGGAGCATGTGCTGAGCACCACCAGTTTGCCTCGCAGCACTCTCTGCCATTTATAATTTATCCCATTTAGGCCTGATGTCGAAAGAATATATATTCAAAGATTTGTGCCTCATTTTGACGATATTTCAAAAAATAGCAGACCTACAAGCTCATAGCGCGTGTCGCGCTATGAGCTTGTAGATCTGCTATTTTTCAATAGCCAAAGTTTAACATAATGCTTAGTTAAAACACCAAAAGGGGTTCCCGTCCAAAATGGGTTATACAACCTGCAGTACACACACACACACACACACACTACGTTTTTATTACTATGCTCGTGAGGACAGCCATTTAATGAATCCCATCTTTAATACATGTACTGTAGGCATTTTTAACCATAAAGCTTAAAGTAAAAAAAAAAGGCTGATCTATAAGCTCACAACGCATCGCACAGCGACGTGTTGTGAACTTAAAGATCAGCAATGTTTTTGGACACTGACACGCAACCTATATATAAATCATGTTTAGCTCCAATTCCAACCCCTAAACCTAACATTTACATCATACAACCCCTAAACCTAACATTTACATCATACATATAAAACATAACATTTACATCATACAGCTCTATAAAACATAACCTCAAGATGAATCCTAACCCCTAAACCTAAAATTTACATCATACATATAAACCTAACATTTACATCATACAGGTCTATAAAACATAACATCAAGATGAATCCTATTTTAAGTATAGCAACAGCACGCACGCACGCAGGCAAACTCCCCCCATATCCCCCAGAATTATTTACTAATACTGGAAGGAAGCAAGACCAGAGAAGCTGAAAAAGAACAATACTCTCTCTCTCTCTCTCTCTCTCTCTCTCTCTCTCTCTCTCACTCTCTCAGACACACGCACACACACACACACACACACACACACACACACACACACACACAATCGCTAGGAGCGCTATCTAGTGGAAAACACTCAATACACAGTTTGGACAAACTGTGTATGAGTTAAATGCCTGAGCTATACTTAGCTGCACGACTGAGAATAAGCATTGTACAAGATCACTATGCATTGCGGGGCTGCGCGGTGAGTTGTTGTGAGCTTGTAGCTCTGATATTTTCGGTAGGTAATTCTGAATAACTCGGGCATAGCTGTAACCCCCCGACCCCTACACCTATACGTCTAAATGTCTTCCTAACCCTAGCCTGAACATTGTTTGAATTGTAAATCTTTTTAACTATAAAAAGTCTTTCTGAAATTCTACTATATATATTACTAATTTATAGGTGTGTAACGATATAGTACACACACACACACACACACACACACACACACACAGACACACACACACACACACACACACACACACACACACACACACACACACACACACACATAGACTGAATAAACATACTGGGTGATTTCATCCTCATCCAAATGCACACAAATCACCACCTCTTACTGTTCCCTACAGCTGTTACTTCTGCATCCTCAGAGTCGTCTCTATAATATTCTAGTAGCTCTCTCTCTCTCTCTCTCTCTCTCTCTCTCTCTCTCTCTCTCTCTCTCTCTCTCTCTCTCTCTCTCTCTCTCTCTCTCTCTCTCTCTCTCTCTCTCTCTCTCTCTCTCTCTCTCTCTCTCTCTCTCTCTCTCTCTCTCTCTCTCTCTGTATCTCTCTTTCTGTCTGTCTGTGTGTGTCTCTCTCTCAGCTGTCATTTGAGCCGTTATTTCTGCCCAATGGTTGCTATTTATTTCACTCATAACTTGAAGCTCAATGAATAATAGCCTGGTGAATAATTTAAACCGTGGCATTTGATGTGCCAGTCTGCACTTCGGGCGGGGGGGGGGGGGGACGGACGGACGGACGGACGGACGGACGGACGGACAGACAGACAGCTAAATTATAATGGTAGAAAGGTACGCATGGTCGCCCATATGGAGATGGCGCTCCAATAAGTACAAACTTTCATAAGTGACTCTTTGGTGTAAGGGTCTTGTTAGGGAATTCCTAGAGAATGTGAGCATGACTATCACTGGTTTCTTACAGAGTGTTCTAGAAAGGTTCTGTCCCATTCTGACCTGAGATCAGATTCATACAAGGTTTCCACATGGACACACACTGGTCTGATTAACCCATTCTGACCTGAGATCAGATTCTAGAAATGTCAGTCGCTCTTCAATTTTTCAAAAATAGCAGACCTACAAGCTCGTATCGCGCCACTCGGTGGCGCGATACGAGCTTGTAGATCTGCTATTTTTAAATAGCTAAAGCATAACATGATGCTGACACCAAAATGGGTGCCCGTTCAGAATGGGTTAAACACAGTCTACCAGTGCTCGTGTATGGGCCGGGCAATTAACGAAGATATATCAAGTTCTTCCAGACTTAATCTTGCTAATGTAGGTAAATCGCTTAACCCATTTTGACCTGAGATTAGATTCTAAAAAGGTCTTCTACATCCTGACAGTTTTCTGAAAAAGCTATGTTTTTCTTCGTCGTTCTTCGATTTTTTCAAAAATAGCTAAAGCATAACAACATAATGCTAAAGCCAAAAGGGGTTTCCGCCCAAAATGTGTTAATAGCTTTTTTTGTAGCTTTTGTAGCTGTAGTGTTAAGTAGCTTTTTTGTTTTGTTAATGTCTTGTATATCAACAAATCGACTTTTTTTTTTTTTTTTTTCATTCACTAAGTCGATAAGTTTATCCACTTTAGCTCTGTATCATGTATTCATGTATAGTCGGGGAGCCAGCCGTCCGGAATTTGACGAGGACCTGGCTGTGATGTCATGACATACTTTTTATTTGTTTTCTTTAACGTCTTTTTAATGATATCCCGCACCGCCAACGATGCCTTTAAGCCAAGGTGTTAAGGTCCACAGAATGAGAGGTCTGCTCTGCCGGAAATATCGCGAAAAAAAGTTATAGCCAATTGTGTATACAACACCATAGACAACCAATATAAGGCAAACTTTCATCATACTTAAGTAACATGTGGCATGTCAAACTAGGGGGTTTTCATGATTCTGAATCCATTCCAAGCATTAGTTTTGCACGAAAAACACCCCTTGGCCTAAATTCGGGCCATATCCACTAGTTTGGCATGTCACTTGCTACTTAAAGTATGATGAAATCGTGCCTTATATAGGTTGTATATTCTTCTGTATATTCTATATTTATATTCCCTATTTTCAGATGGGAGTCGGCGGCCAATTTCATATATTTTTTGGGGGGTCCTTGACATGAAAATGTTTGAGAAGGACTGATATAGAAACATAGGGTTGTTCAGAAAACTGTCAGGATTTAGAAAGTGTTTTGTAGAATCGCCTACATGCATTTTGCCAGCCTGCAGTTTCAGCTTCGGTTACCATAATGGATAGACAATGGGCATGTATGTGTCGGACCGTCAAAATAGTTTGTATACAGCAGTGACATACTGTAAGAATCACCTGGTTGATATCCGAGGCCTGCAAAAACAATAAAGGAAATATCTTTTCCCATAACCAACCTACTATAGCAGGCGTTTCCATGCTCAGACTAGTGCTCTGTCTGTTGCTGTCTGTCTGGTCATAACTGGTGCATTTATATATAGTGCCTTTATCCAAGGCGCTTTACATAGATTGTGCATTACATTCACCCTTTCACACACACATTCATACACCGATGCCGGAGGAAACCATGCAAGGCACCAACCAGCACATCAGGTACAATTTGAGGTTCAGTGTCTTGCTCAAGGACACTTTGACACTAACTCTGGCGGAGCTCGGGTTCGAACTGGCAACCTTACGGTTACCATCCAGCCACTCTACCCCTGAGCCACCGCATAACATATGCAATAGTGTTGGTCTTAGGAAGCTGTCCCAAATTATTCTCTGCTGAAAGTTGACATGCTTTAAAACCATGATGTAATCAGTGAAAACTTCCTGCCTTGTTAACTTTTCTCATTAGCACAGCTCATTACTTGTTGTCATAGGGACATTAAAAGTGCATTTGGCAATTGGCATGGGCTCGCTAATCAAGGTTGATAGGAAGTAATTGTATGAGCTACGGCACAATGGAGGAGTCTGTAATATTCACCCAAACACTCTAATCCAAAACCTGACACTTCTGACACCGCGGTGAGTGGGAGGGAGGCAATTTATTACCAACACGCATCATTAGCCTGAGATACATTTTCCCCTAATCTGTCTGTGACACTCAATCAGCTTTTATGATCAAATTGGGAAGAGTTTGGGAGACAGGATCGGCTTTTTGATGGCTTTATTGATTCCTCTAAAGAACACTCTGTTCATTCCTGTTCAGGTGAAGCCAAAGATGTGTAATGAATGTACCAACCGTAACGCCAACCACTCCGGCCTTAAGCCTTTAAAATGGATCCCTGGCTATAAATAAGACAAATATGCCTTACCGCTTTTGGGGAGGGAACCCCTTTTGGTGTTCGAAGAACGACTGACATAGAAACATGGGTTTTTCAGAAAACCGTCAGGATGTAGAAGACATTTTTAGAATCTGATCTCAGGTCAAAATGGGTTAAAACATTATACTTGCCTTCTATAACTAAAAGTACTTTGGCCACATCTCGCCGTGTCTCGCGACCGCGACAAATCGGTCATTATACTCAGGAATTTCTCTGCCGTGTTTTTCATACTGAGAACATGAGGCACCAAACTCAAAAGGTTACAACTTTTACAGCCCGGGGGCCTTTTTAGAATTCATTAGAATTCCAAATGCCGTTTTTTGGCATCTACCTCTGCCCTCAACACAATTAAAGGAGAGCTCCAGTTGATGTCTGGTATACCGTGCCTATCGACCGTCCCGTGGCCTTTCTCTGCTCATTACCGGAGCGGATGTATTTATGTTTGAGAAGCTCAAATAGAACTTTAAAAAATAATAATAATCAAATTCTTCTTCCTGCACCGCGTACCAGTGTTGTTCTTGGCAGCACATTTCTATTTTAGTCTTTTAGTCATAGTCTCTTGAATAGTTTGTCATCTAGTTTTAGTCACATTTTTTGTCACCCGGAATGTTTTAGTGTTTAATAGTCTAGTTTTAGTCTACTAAGTATCATAAGATTTTAGTCGACTAAATCTAGTTGATTTAGTCTAACAAAATGTATTTTGGCCAAACTACATGGGCAGGTGCTCCTTTGAGTACTAGCCCAAAATAATAGTGTGCACCCCTGATTATGTCATACTTTAGCTATTGAAAAATAGCAGCCCTATAAGCTCATAGCGCTATGAGCTTGTAGGTCTGCTATTTTTCAATAGCTAAGAAATCGTGAAAATGTGGCGCAAATCTTTGAATATATATATATATATATATATATATATATATATATATATATATATATATATATACTGCTTCTAGGGAGTCGCTGGAACAACATATTTTCAGATGGTGGTCGGCGGCCAAATACAAATAATTCTGGGGGTCCTTGACATGAAATAGTTTGACATTTTTGGGGTTTTTTTCAGAAAACTGTCAGGATTTAGAAAGACATTTTGTAGAATCAAGCTCGTAAATCTGAAAAGAAGTAGAAAAGTTCATAATAACGCAGACACCAATTTGTCAAAAAGAAGTAGACCCCTCCCTTTTCAGAAGCCTGTATTGAAAGCTCTTCTCAATCTCCTTCTCTCTTTTCACGTCTTGTCATTCTGTAAATACAGCCCGTTAGTGTCTGGCGGTTTGGTCTAGTCTGGTTTTCCTCTTCACAGATTAGTCTGGCTGCTTGTCTGTGGCATGCTCCTTAACTTTGCAGAAGTCTTGCTGTCCGCCCCCCACCACTTTCTTTATAAAAGTTGCCAAGGCGCTCTATCGGTAACTGTTTGATTCCGTCGACGAAAACTATGACAAAATGTTCGCCGACTACCTTTTTTCACTGCTGAAAACCATGCTATCAGTGGCACTGGGACACCCCAGGCCTGTGTGGCTCTAGTGGCACTGGGACACCCACCCAGGCCCCAGGCCTGTCACCTGCCCTTGCTATGCGAGTGAATCAATAAATAGTGAATAAATGCATAAGCTTAAGCAACACAATATTGTTTATTGTTTTATCAAGGTGGTACTGAACAGATCAGTGCAATTTGTAGCAACACTTTTAGGAATATTCAGGTTCAGGTAGCCTATAAATGACCTTCTGTAAAAAACAATACTTTCAAACGGCACAATACTTCAGAACAGTGGAATGTACATTGTGGTGCGTGATTAAAATGTGTACATTTGCGGTATTTTTTTCTATAATTATTTCAATCGAAAATTAATTAGTTAAAATCCCTGCCCTAAATAAAGAGATCTTTTTTGGGTTGAACTATCCCTTTAAGATCAACCTGCTCTGCTTATCTTGGCCATGTCGTTCTAGCTGAACATCTGAACAACATCATTCATGAATATTCATACATTTTAAACATATTCATGAATATTCATACACTAAACACATATTACTCCAGAAATATAAAAATGTTCAAAAATATCAAAAATGTACAAACTCAAATCACACTCTCTGAGCTTAGAGCGGCTATTTTATAGGGACTCATGTACAGTAGTTTAACATGTTCCCAACCTGTGGGTCAGGATCCCCTGGGGACTACCGTCCACAGATTACAGCAAATTGAAATATACCAATACAATAATTACAAAAAAGCACTCTCAAAACTAATGCGGTAATGAGGTGCTGAACAAAAAATATATACATACAATGAAAAGGAAGGGTTGTCTGCACAGTTGTGCGGACAACCCTTCCTTTTCAACAAACTATACTAGAACATAAGAAAGAGGCAACACTTTGCGAAAGGAAAATCACTGATGTACAAGCTCACTTGTAGCAGATGTACAAGCTCGTATTTTGGCGCTGCACTGCACTGCATGGGCATAAGGGCTAGGCTTGCATGCGGGCCCTTTGTCTAAGACAAATTTCTTCCTTGGGAGACAAATAATAAAGAACCTTGAACCTTGATAGCGTCAGCGTGCATGGCACCAAGTGACGCGCTGTGACAGCTTGAATATCTTCTATTTTTGAACGCTTAAATCTAAAATGACACATGCTTTCCTGGTGTTAATGCGTTAAAGTGGTTATGGCTACAACAGTTTGTACTCACAGTGGTGTAAAGTAATTGAGACTTTCACTTAACCCATTCTTTTTTTTTTTTAAGATATTTTTTTGTGGCTTACGCCTTTATTGATTTTTTAAGGGACAGACAGTAGGCTGACAGGAAACGGGAGAGAGATGGGGGGATGACATGCGGTAAAGGCCGTGTCGGGTCCGGGAGTCGAACCCGCGGCACACCGCGACTGGATCACCAGTCCGGTGCCCAGACCGTTACGCTACGGCCTGGGCCCACTTAACCCATTCTGACCTGAGATCAGATTCATACGAGGTTTCCACTGGACACACACTGGTCTGATTAAACCCATTCTGACCTGAGATCAGATTAAAAAAATGTCAGTCGTTCTTCGATTTTTCAAAAATAGCAGACCTACAAGCTCATATCGCGCCACTCGGTGGCGCGATATGAGCTTGTAGATCTGCTATTTTTCAATAGCTAAAGCATAACATGATGCTAACACCAAAATGGGTGCCCGGTCAGAATGGGTTAAGTACTGTATAAGTAAAATGTAGCTGTATTTGTACTTTATTGGGTATTTCCAATTCAAAAACTATTATTTATACTCTACTACATCTCAGATCCAAATATTGTATTTATTTGAAAACTTTAGTTACTAGTTACTTAGTAGATTTTTTATTATTATTACAGTAACAAGTAACTTCAGCCCAATATACATTTCGGCCATTTGATCTATTCAAGCTAACATTATTGTGACACATTATGAGCTTGTAGATCTGCTATTTTCACAAGATTTTTAGACATTTGAAAACTTGAAATGAGACATTTTACATAATGGGTACTTTAAGTAAATCTTAATGCCAGAACTTTTGTAGGCCTACTTTTACTCAAGTGCATTTTTTTATTCCGGTCTTTTACTTGTAACAGAGTATTTGTATGCTGCAGTATTGATACTTTTACTTGAGTAGAACATCTAAGTAATTTTTCCACCACTGTTTGTACTGTAAAATGTTTGGGTTTATATGATCTTCACTACTAATTACTACTGTAGCAGAACACTGATCTGCTGTTTGATCAATGAAGTGAAAACAATCCCTTCTCGCAGATTGAGGCCCATGTAGATGAACAGAACCCATTCCACATTCCAGTGTTAGTCCCATGATAGTACTCTGCACAGTTCCAGTCTTCATGGTCAAAGGGAAATCCACTGGCCCAGTACCTGCACAATAAACAACAATGTATTGAACTACATCCACTCAGTTACTCACATACAGTGACTTTGATAGAATTACAATGATTAAAAACATGTCAAATGTCTCACTGTGTTGTCTGTGGTGTTCCATCCACCCACGTCCATCTGCCCTCAGTCCTGTTCAGACCCATCCATGAATAATGACCACTCAATCCATTGATGAATTCCTGATTTTTGTACATGATTGAATCATCATTAATTGTATCCAATACATTCACTTCTTCACTATAATTATGTTATTAGATCACATGTAACTGTGGACAATCTGAGATCCCATCGTCAAAAAATAAAGGAAAAATAGCATCCTATTTCCTTGAGTCCTATGTGGATGATGGACACCTGGACACTCCCTCACGTGTGCGCGCGCGCACACACACACACACACACACACACACACACACACACACACACACACACAACTAACCTGTTCTTCTCCACTGTTAATGACCACCAGATCAGCTCCTTGATTCTGACATTCTTCTCTACCTTCCTGCCATGATTTCCGTTCAGTAGTACTGTAGTAACAGCTGTATCCAAACTTCTTCCATTCACTGGGACACGACTTGTCTAAAAACATCGTAATAATCGTAAATTTGTACTTATTTGTACTTAGTATTTATAAGTATTTCAATGTTGTGGTAGGCCTATAGCATTACGCAGAAGCAGGGATTGAACCCGGGGCTCCCACTCGCCAGTCCAACACACAACCTACCGTGCCAATAGGGCTGAGCCTGATTGGCAGGGCTATTGTGGGCTGGGTCTTGGCTGAGGAAAATATTGTAGTTTTTACTCCACTACATTTATTTGCTAGATTTATTTACTTTATAGATTTATATTATTAACCCATTTTGGGCGGGAACCCCTTTTGGTGTTAGCATTATGTTATGCTTTAGCTATTGAAAAATAGCAGATCTACAAGCAAGCTTTTTGAAAAATCGAAGAACCACTGACATAGAAACATAGCTTTTTCAGAAAACTGTCAGGATGTAGAAGACAATTTTAGAATCTGATCTCAGGTCAAAATGGGTTAATATGAAAGCTATTTCAGGTAGGCAGGTTTCTGAACTGTCCACAGCCCACCAATGAGACACAGAGTTTGTATATATATATATATATATATATATATTATTTTTTTTAAAGATATTTTAAAATATATTTCCGTGAACAGAAATGCTAGTTTCCTTACTCAGATTTTGGGAGTTGTAATTCCAGACTCTATAGCAGATTGTGGAATAGTTGTCTGGCTATGCGAGACTAATACTGGTGGCCTTACTAGTTGTCACAGCTAGAACATGTCAGGCAACACACTCTATGCAATACTCACAGTACACGACCAGGCCTATGATCACACCTAGCAGTATAAGACACAGCATCCCCAGACACCCAGCAACCACTCCGAGAGGCCTTCTCTCCGTTTTAGAGCGCTGTCCTGAAACAGCTACTAGGCTTGCAGTGACTGAGAGAGATAGAGAACAAGACTTAGAGAGTCTGAAAGCCCTGCTAGAACTGAAAAATATCTCTTTAAATAAATTATAGTAGTAAGAGAAATCTATGAAAATCTGGGAACTAAATCGTTACTAAGAAATTTCTTCACCAATGTGTTTCTAAATGTGTCTAATAACATGTACTAAAAGTTTGAAATTCAACTCCTGTGGGAAATTGAGTTATTAGCATAATATGTGACCATACCCATAACATCCTATATAAGGCCAAAAAGTCAAAAATTTCATCATTCTTTAAGTAGCATGTGACATATGAAACTAGGGGTTTTTCATGATTCTGAATCCATTCCAAGCATTAGTTTTGCACAAAAAACACTCCTTGGGCTAAATTAGGCCATATCCACTTGACCAAATGTGCTGACCTCATCACGTTTGTGATGACGGCTATGGCCGTTTTCCTCCCAAGGAGAGTTTTTTGTGCAAAACGAATGCTTGGAATGGATTCAGAATCATGAAAACCCCCTAGTTTCATATGTCACATGCTACTGAAAGAATGATGAAATTTGGACTTTTTTTCTTTATATAGGATGTTATGCGTATGGTCGCATATTATGCTAATAACTCAATTTCCCCCGGGAGTTGAATTTCAAACTTTTAGTACATGTTATTAGACACCTTTAGAAACACATTGGTGAAGAAATTTCTTGGTAACAATTTAGTTCCCAGATTGGTCAAATACCTGATAAAATGCTCTTACTATAGTGAAGGATATGCACTTAATTGTTATGTTTTGTGCTGCAAGATATTCTGAATGAAATCTGGATAATCTTAATCACCGTGACAAGGATTCACAACTTGATCAAACTCACCCTGAGTCTGTCTTCCTGCTGTGTTGTCCGTCGTGTCCTCCTGTGGTCCAGGGACAAAGTCGTCCACACTCTGGTAGATGTCCACCACTCTCTCCTCCCAATCTCCCCTGTCCTCAGTGTCCCCTCTCTGTCCTCTGTCTCCATCCCTCTTTCTCACCTTTTTTGTCATGTCTGGCATGGCATAAATAACCGCTTCTGTAGACATCTTACAAGAAACTATTGAGTACAAATCGTAACTATGTTGTATTTTCTCCTGTATTGATTAGTCATATCAAAATCATTACATGAACCATATATATAACCATAATTATACTGGCGTAGCAAAATATAACCATGTCAGCCTGTGGAGGGTTTGGCACAACGCCTCCAGCATTAATGTACAAAACCTAAATTCTCCAACACACAGGTTGTGCAAACTCATACACCCCCTCACACACACACACACACACACACACACACACACACACACACACACACACGCAAATTGCCCCATAGTTCTGTGGTTATGAGATGACATTCTAAACGCCAGGCACAGTGAGTAGGCTATACTAACGGAAGCCAGAGGTGACCACTGTTCATCTGTAGCTTCATGGCCCTCCCCAAGTTACACAACTCACATGACTGACTGTCCATTATGAAGAACCAACACCGAGTAACAAAGTTACACAATGAACGTGACATGACAATAATCAATAAGATGTTTTAATCAAACGATGTGTGAATGCATGCGTATGTGCATGCACATGTGCATTTATTCGTCTGTTGAATCCACTAGTAATTAATGTTACCTCAGTCCCTCAGTAGCTGTATGTAAATGATTATGTAGCACTGGATAATATAATGTTTTGTGTCATCAAGTGATTTATTTATGTATCACCAACAATGCACACACGCACACATGTGTATGCATGAACACCGTTTTTTTATTCACAGTGCAAGTTTAAATCTTTCATTATTATTTTTGTTTTTATTTTATTTTGTGTGTGTGTGTGTGTGGGGGGGGGGGGGGGGGGGGGGGAGTAGGTTTCTAGTGAAATTGAGTGTGTTTACAGTGGTTCCCCAAAACCTTGAACAACATTTGAGCAATCGAGCCCTTCACAAACACGGTGTGCAATTTCCGTGAAATTATACACGCACATTTCCACTCGGCCGAGGACGACATGCCACTTATTGTTTCAACCAAATCAGCCTCACGGTGGCGCTATAACAGGCCAATTCCTGTTTTTAGCTATAACTGCATCGATATGTATACAACTTATGTATGCGCACTCCCTAGAGGCCATGGAAAAACATTGTCCCTGCATCCCTCCACATCTGCCGGTTATAGCGCCACCATGAGGCCGATTTATGCTAAACACATTGTTTATCTCGGCACCACTGAAAAAGAGGCTCCCAGCCCTCAGTGTGTTCTCCGAGAACTAAATAAAGGTTGAAATGAAATGTTAGTCGCACAGATTTCATCCAAATCTCACGCAAATCGGTACACATGATCTCTGTAGTCATGTGATCAAGACGAGTCTGTTGGCTAACATTGCCTTCCAACATTTCAGGAGTGGCCCGTTTTGTACAAAATGCTGCACATTTTAGTTTAGTTTATTCGCACAATAAAAACAGTACAAAAAAGGTAACATCAATAAAAGAGAAGTGTGTGCAGGTGAGAAAAGAAACCCATGGATGGCTTATAGCCTATGTGGTCCCCCCCCCCCCACACTCTGGTTGTTGTTGTTTTGCCCTTCTCATGTCTGAGCGCACGCACGCACGCATGCATGCACACACACTGTAAGGATAGTAATAGGACAGCAGTTTTATGAATGCCATTTTTCTGCCCCAAAACAACTACCGGTATTCGTTTTGTATGAGGGCAAGGAAAATGCTTCGTACAATGAGTATTTATTGTATTCTGTATGTGTTGGTAGACAGTATATAGTAATACAAACATACACACACACACATGCACACACACGCACACACGTCAAGCTGGAACAGTTCTCATTACTGGGACTGAAAATAGCCAGGGAGGCAGATGGCCCTGTAAACATCCACCAGGAAGAGAGTGTGTGTGTGTGTGTGTGTGTGTGTGTGTGTGAGTGTGTGAGTGTGTGAGAGTTTGTGGGTCCTCACAAGAGAAATGGTTGTTTTATGATTGAACTTGTTGATAGAGATACAAAGATTCCGGTTAGTTTGGATTGGACCTTTAGAAGTTAGGTTTAGGCATTAGACTGATTTACACTTAGTTGCACACTGTAGTGTCATGCACCCAAAAATATAGCTGATCTAGGCTTTGTAGATGTTTTTCGGCTAATTGTTAAATAGGCAACAATACATTTGTAATGGATCACCGGAGTCTGATATCGGTAGAGGGCGCAAATCCACTTTTTATTTGCATTATAATCCCCATAGGGGGATTTTAGATCGAATATGAAATGTGTAAATAAACATGTCATCCCGGGCGTTACACAAATATATGTGATATGAAGAATCAACTGACTGAAAGAAAACGCATATTGTTACTTCTACTGAATTAGTTACATTTTCGCTAGAAACAGACTGTATCATAATATGAGAGACTGACTGTCGCAAACGATACAGAGACACCTCCCTGACAATAACGCAGAGACAGTTTGTTTATTTTTTGGACCACAATGCTTATATGAAACGATTTTTAAGATGAGCCCATGTTATTCTCCATAGAGAAATTACTTCCGTGAACCAGGGGAATCGAGGGGACGAGGGAGTGAGATGTCAGGACTTCGGCGCTCTATTGTGACAGTCCTATTGTACACACACGGACGCGCGCGCACACAAACACACACACACAGACCCGTGCTCATCGGTATGTCTCCCCTCCCCCCCCTCAGCGACATTCCGCTGCACGTTCTGCCAGACGGAGGTGGAGGAGGACGAGTCGGCCGTGCCCAAGAAGGACGCCCGGACGATGGTGGCTCGCTTCAACGAGCAGATAGAGCCCATCTACCTGCTGCTCCGAGAGACCGAGGACATCAACCTGTCCCAGGACCTGCTGGAGCCTGAACCCGGGGAGATCCCCGCGCTCAAACAGAGGTGTGTGTGTTAGGGCTTTCACTTCTAGTGATTTTTACTTTTTTACTAGTTGCCTAGTTTACTAGTCAACTAGCCTCGATAGCCAGGCTTTCATTTCGTCTGCGCGAAAGATGAAAGCCTGGAAAAAGCCGTGGGCTGAACAAGTCTAAAAGTGGGAGTCAACCCTTCCGGGTGGGCGTCGCTCTAAATGATGTGACGTAGCGCTGCACTAGGGGGGAGAGGAGGGGCCGGGGGTGACGGACAGATCGATGAGATCCAATCAGGGTGCGCGCATTTCTGAGGCGCGACCCGCCCCTCTAGACGAGAAATGTCTCGCTCTGGGTCAGGCTACTAGTCAACTAGTTGTTTAACCCATTTTGACCTGAGATCAGATTCAAAAAATGTCTTCTCCATCATGACAGTTTTCTGAAAAAGCTATGTTTCTATGTCAGTCGTTCTTCGACTTTTCAAAAATAGCAGACCTACAAGCTTGTAGCGCGCCACTCGGTGGCGCGCTACAAGCATGTAGATCTGCTATTTTTCAATAGCTGAATCATATCTTAATGCTAACACCAAAAGGGGTTCTCACCCCAAAATGTGTGCGTGTGTGCGTGCGCACTCATACGACACGTCGTATAATGGCGAATGTGCCAGTCTAACCACCGATCCGACACGGGGCGTAATAAGGGGTTGACACTATGACGGGTAAATAAAATGTTGGGGCATGTGGAGCTTGCTTTGGAGTTGCCCAAACTGCTGTCTGCTGTATAAACAACAACACAGTGCCGGGTCCCCGGCCAACAATGTAGCCTTTCGGGGTCCTTGGCATAAAACAGTTTGAGAACTACTGTGGGAAAAATGGTTCCAAGTACAATTGTAACTAATTTCTCGCAGCAGACTAGAGGGTCTCAGTGGTTACGTAACAGAACAGCAGTATTCCCACCGGCCCCCCTAAGCTTGTTCCAGCCAGTTTATTGAAACACTTTCCCAATGTTCATGGTTCTTGGAAAGCAGCAGGGCTACTAATTCCTACATTCTGGAGCGGTTTTGTTTTGTTTGAGAACAGATGGAAGGCCACCATTGTGCCAGGCGTGTACTGCAGGGCTCCATTGTTATTATTTCGTTAACTGTTGGCACTGCCTTGCAGTGCACTGAGTGCAGTTAATTTGGATGTGAGAAGCCAAACATTCTATGAGCTCTACTGATAGAGGACTTTCAATCCCCCCACGACACACACACACACACACACACACACACACACACACACACACACACACACACACACACACAGGTGTACTAAAATGGAGTGGCCTGGCAGGTGCAATGTATTTCTCCCCCGGTCTCTATGGTGAGGCAGCAGGTGTCTTCATCTTCTCGATATTTAACCTGGATCAGTCGGCTTAGTCCTAGACAGATCCGGCACTGATGCAGGGCTCTGTGCTCATCTCAAAGCACCGCAAGGACCCCCAGATTGACACTAATTAGCCCGCAGACCCCCCCATTTGAAAAGATATGCCAGGCCCCCCCCCCCATAAGAGAATATGTGTACGGCTCTAGCAGTTGATTCTCAACCATTATAATTCCATGGAACCCCAGTTTGACATGCATTAGTGTACTACAGACCCCCATTTAATGACATTTATATCTCTGGGTCCCCCAATTTATATTGTAAAATCAATGTTAATTTGATTCAAATGGAACCAAACAGACCCGTCAAAAAACTAAATGTAGGAAACGATACATACGGTAAATGGATATATATACTCGTGAGTGACCCACAAATGGGTTCTGTCTCTCTCTCTCTCTCTCTCTCTCTCTCTCTCTTCAATTCAACAGGCTTTATTGGCATGACATTTTACAAGTGTTGCCAAAGCACAATCACAGATATGACAAACAACAACATAACATAATATCAATAACATGAAAAAATAGATACAAATAAAATAAAAATAAAGCAGGTGGTGCAGAAAATAAAACATGGCATACTGTATGTGTGTCCTACTTGGTTGTCCCTTTTTCTTGTGACAGGAATTGACATATTTTGCAGCCAAAACTTGCACATTCTTTCTGTTCCCCCAGAAGGAGTGGTAATTTTTCCCTTCTCTCTCTCCCCCCCCCACCTCTCTCTCTAAATTCTAAATTATTTTCGCTCCTATGCCACCAAAATGTGGAACGCCCTACCAACAGTCATTAAGACATGTGAATCCCTTGACTCCTTCAAAACCACTCTCAAAGGGCACCTACGGACGGCTGCAATTCGAAACTGGCCCCCGTAAAATCTGAATCCCCCCCCCCCCCTTTTTCCCCACACTGTATATGTTTCTTTTCCCTTTTTGCTTCCTTTATGATGAATTCCTGTTCTGTTCTTTAACTATATAGAAGTGTCTATTTGTAGTACGTCTCTAAATGTTTTGATGAATTGAACATGGTGGACCCTCTTGTAAATAAGTATAATGCTTTATTGGGTCGTCCACTCACAGTTAACAGTCTTTGTATTGAGTTTTGTGCTTGAAATGTACTGTAATTCTGCAAACTGTTAATACATATTTCAATCAATCAATCAAAAACTCTCTCCCTCTCTCTCCCCAGCCGTGACCGTGCGGCGGCGGCCCTGGGTGCGGGCGGACCGCACCGTGAGGCCTGGTCCAACCGGGGCTCGTCCTACGCCGACCTGTACACGCAGAACGTGGAGATCAGCATGGTGGAGCAGGAGGAGCAGCGGCGACAGCAGCAGCTCAGCGAGGGCAAGGCCACCAAGGAGAGGCCGGTGTGGCTGACCCAGAGCACGGTGCAGGGAGCCTACAGCGAGCCCGACGTCATCAACCGTGAGAGAGAGCTTTGTTTTTCTGCTGTGTGTGTGTGTGTGTGTGTTAGGGCTTTCACTTCTAGTGATTTTTACTAGTTGCCTAGTTACTAGTCAACTAGTTGTTTAACCCATTTTGACCTGAGATCAGATTATATAAATGTCTTCTACATCCTGACAGTTTTCTGAAAAAGCTACGGTTCTATGTCAGTCGTTCTTCGATTAATTTTTTTTTAAATAAATGGCGGACAAAGTACTCACATTTCCATTTCTTTATTGGTACGGGACTGACCTTCCTTCTACTGCGTGAGGAGTCCAAGCTGCTTCTTTTCAGAAGAATCCTGACTCTCTCTCTCTCCCTCTCTCTCTCCCCCCCCCCCCCCCCCCCCCACAGCAGCGGACATGGCGCCCGGAGCCCTGGACGGCGCGGGCGGCGCCCAGGGCCAGTCGGACGAGAACGAGGAGGTGATGCGCGCCCTCCTCATCCACGAGAAGAGGAGTGGCGGCAGCACCGCCGGGGGAGGGGCAGGAGGCGGGGCAGGGGGCGGAGCCACCAGTGCGGCGGCCGCCGCCAAGGCCCTGGCCGGCGGCAGCGGCTCGGAGAGCGACACCAGCGAGTCTGACGACGACTCCCCCAAGGTAGGGCCGGCCGGGAGCCATGTCGCCAAATGTACTGCTTTTGACCGGCGTAACGTTCGTCTGACATCAAACTGGATCGCTGAATTCGTTCTTTTTTCTTTCTTTATTGGCTTGGCCTTTCCTTCTTTAGCAATCCTAGACCGGGTTGCGCAACCGCGCTGCCGTCCACCTCCCATTATATACAGGCTGACTAAAAAGCTGAATAACTCAAAATCTACGGAGCTCTCCGTGGTTTGGATAAAATGCGCGATGTTCGGAGGTCTTTGCTGATTATCCGGTGGTCTAGATGGAAACATTGGCGCTTTCTAGAGCAAGAATGGCTTCAATTTTAGTTCGCTAGCATTGACGCTATTTATTTCGCATCAAAGATGGACGCCCAAACAGGATGTGAGTCAGAATAGTAGGAAAGCAGATGACGTTGTTGTCAATCATGTGGCTATGGCTAACCCGTTTGCTAACCAAACAAACACAGCCAATGAGCGCTACTAGCATGTAAACAAAAGTGGTAAAATATGTCGGATGATTATGTTTATAAAACCTGTCGTTTCTGTAAAGAAACTATTTATCATACGTCGATTTAATAGCCATATATTGATACGGTCGTGAGTCACCGCAGTGGGGGCAGCCACGTCTGTTGTCGACATGCTGTCGACATGTCGAGTGAGGGGGCTGATGGCCAATCATTCTAATTGCGTACACTTTTAGTTTAGTCAAATTAAGTAACGCAGATGTTTAACAATTATATCCTGACATTATATTTTTCCACATCGCCCCCCTGCCGCCCCCCCCCCTAGCCCAAGGCCCCTCCCCACTCCGCCGCCGCCCAGCGTAGAGGAGGAGGAGGAGGAGGCGGAGCCGAGGTGATGATGGAGGATGACGAGGACGACGAGGAGTTCGAGGAGGTGGGGGACGAGGAGGAGGACGAGCCCACGGTGATGGTGGCGGGCCAGCGCCACTCCTACCAGGAGGTGAGCCAGAGGCCCGAGCTGGTGGAGCAGATGAGCGGCGCCGAGAAGGAGGCCTACATCAAGATGGGCCAGAACATCTACGAGGCCATGAACTATTGAGGAGGGTGCACGCACGCACACACACACACACACAGACGGACACTATTACACACGTGCACACACACACACACAGACACTATTACACACGCACACACACGCGCGCGCACTCACGCGCAAACGCACGCACACTGGTTCTGCCGAAGCAGGAAGAGCCCTGGATATGACTCTTCAAGATGAAAATATGATGTTACACTGTCGTGAATTTACAGAGTCAGCTTTACGCTGTGGTTTTCATTTTAATCCTCCCCCATTTTGGACCCCCCCCCCCCAGAAGCAGCAAAGATTCGAGTTAAAAAAAATGTTTGCTGTGAAAGAATATATATTCACAGATTTTCACGATTAAAAAAAAATAGCAGATCTACAAGCTGTGCCACACTATGAGCTTATAGATCTGCAATTTTTCAATAGCTAAAGCATATAACCTAATGCTTAAACACCAAAAGGGGTTCCCGTACAGAATGGGTTAAAGGTATATTCAGTGATTTCACTCAAAAAACCTTAGGTTTCGTTTTTGGCTGTGGGACCCAGCCTTTCGTCCAATCAGGATGGAGAGTCAAAAACTAAACCTAAGGTTTTTTGACCCCCAGGGGTTAACTGGGGACAGGGAGGAACTCCTTATATGGTCAGCACACTCTATAGTAGAGAGGATTATCACAACAAAACAAATAAATAAGTGATATTTGAATTAAGTGAAATCACTGAATATACCTTTAAGGCATATATCAGACAGTGTTTTTTTTTTATGAAGAGATTCTCTCGCTATTTAGTTTCAAGTACATTACATTAAGTGTTTTATTTCTCACGTCTAGTTTGTGCCAATTCAGTTTTTCATCAGTTTGTTTCGTTTTTATAATTTGAACCATTAGTCCAGGCCTGCTCTACAGTTATTGCAAAATAGAGTTGGTTAATTAAAGAGCGTTCTTTGTCAAAAAGAGGGTGCATTTAGTTTTGGCTCTGTCAGGTTTGATGGTTCTGTATCGTGTACGGTTCTGTAATAAAGGCATCAGAAGTAGGATTTGTCTGTTGCTGTTTGTAAAAAGGTTGGGCCCTGCATGCTCCTCGGCTCAACGAGAGCACACAGCCGCTGTGGAAACGTTGCATCCATCCATCCATCTTCAACCGCTTATCCGTAAGTGTTTCCTGCAGGAAAAAGCTTTGGCACTGGGGAGACACTGTGGAGGCACTGGGGAGACACTGGGGAGGCACTGGGGAGACACTGGGGAGACACTGTGGAGGCACTGGGGAGACACTGGGGAGGCACTGGGGAGGCACTGGGGAGACACTGGGGAGGCACTGGGGAGGCACTGGGGAGACACTGTGGAGGCACTGGGGAGACACTGTGGAGGCACTGAGGAGACACTGGGGAGACACTGGTGAGACACTGGGGAGGCACTGGTGAGACACTGTGGAGGCACTGGGGAGACACTGTGGAGACACTGGGGAGGCACTGGGGAGACACTGGGGAGGCACTGAGGAGACACTGGGGAGACACTGGGGAGACACTGTGGAGACACTGGGGAGGCACTGAGGAGACACTGGGGAGGCACTGAGGAGACACTGTGGAGGCACTGGGGAGACACTGTGGAGGCACTGGGGAGACACTGGGGAGGCACTGAGGAGACACTGTGGAGGCACTGAGGAGACACTGGGGAGGCACTGGGGGGACACTGGGGAGACACTGGGGAGACACTGTGGAGGCACTGGGGAGACACTGTGGAGGCACTGGGGAGACACTGGGGAGGCACTGAGGAGACACTGTGGAGGCACTGGGGAGACACTGGGGAGGCACTGAGGAGACACTGGGGAGGCACTGAGGAGACACTGGGGAGACACTGGGGAGACACTGGAGGCACTGGGGAGACACTGGGGAGGCACTGAGGAGACACTGGGGAGACACTGGGGAGACACTGTGGAGACACTGGGGAGACACTGGGGAGGCACTGGGGAGGCACTGGGGAGACACTGGGGAGACACAGGGGTGGCAATGGGGAGACACTGGGGAGGCACTCAGGCGGACACTGGGGAGACACTGGAGGCACTGGGGAGACACTGTGGAGACACTGGGGAGGCACTCAGGCGGACACTGGGGAGACACTGGAGGCACTGGGGAGACACTGGAGGCACTGGGGAGACACTGGGGTGGCACTGGGGAGGCACTGTGGAGACACTGGGGAGACACTGGGGAGGCACTCAGGCGGACACTGGGGAGGCACTGGGCAGACACTGGGGAGGTACTGGACATTTCATATCACACACACCATGATTCACTGAGACGTTCTAAGGCCAGTGAGTCGATGTAAATCCCTCCTTCTGCGCCTTGGTCTGCACCCGGGGTCTCCTCCCAGTGGGACGTGCATCCTATGACGCCTGAGAGACATCCTAACCAGATGCCCGAACTACCTGCACAAACGATGCCCGGAAATGGCTCGGACAGGCTAAGTAATGATTGAGAGGGATTATATTTCTATTGCCCTGTAAATTGGGTTTATTTAATTTTTTATTAATTTCTTTTAGAAATCCCTACTGTCCATTTTACTAAGCATTATAGAGTGTTTAAGATGGTATTTGAGACATATACTGTAGGACAGGTTTTTGACTCAAACGCTGTTTAGATTTGAGTATGTAGTTCCTATTATTTTCTCAAGCATAGTAGGAATAAATAAATATTCTGACCAGGTCCTTCTGGATAGAATTACACCCACCATTTCCAAATTAGCCGCCCCTGAACGCCAGTGCAGGTGTATCATTAGGAGTTGATCAGATTCTGCTTATCGATTCCGGTTCTTATCGAATCAGTTATAAATAAAATGTGTTTTAACTGAAGTAAAGGGCTACAGAAGTATGCTACAAATATCAGAATGTTCAGTCCGATGGCCTACCTAGCTGAGAGAAAGATGAAGCAGGGGACCCCCACTATATAAACTTGTTTGACAACACAGTCAAGCATTGTGTTGGATTCATATTAATGTGGATTTTCTGACAGATTAAACACTTAAAACGTTTTTTTTTCCTCCCCTCTATACCCAAACATAGCCGATCTACAAGAGTGTAGATCTGTGTTTGGCTAAAGTTCTATAGGGTTAGTTAATGTAGACATGTTTTTTTATCCTATCGCATAAAGATATGAAATCTGTTGAAGACTCCTGCACTAGATAAATTATTTTGGGGGGTCCCCAAATTATATTAAAAAAAAAAACTGAATGGCTGGAAAATATAAATTAAGAGTTTACATATAGTAGATTATATCTGGTTTCAGTATCTATTTATGGTGTATTGTCTCTATTATTATTGTTATTGTAGCAGTCAATTTATATTGGGGGGGAGGGGGGGGGGGGTCCCGGGACATTGCCAAAGCATTTCCGGGGGTCCCTCGAGATGCCCTCCACATACAACAGAGGCATTGTAGCTTATTGTGAGTAGCAGCCAAATGATGCTCTCACCCTTCTTGTATAACTCTTATACGCCTCAGGCAAACTGAAGCTCTATCAGCCAGACACCTTGCAGAGTGTACGAGCCACCATCCATCATCATAGACAACACCCTGTCTGAGAGCGGTGAATCAATTCGCTCTCCTGCCGGCTTCCCATCCGCGGACATGGCCAATTGTGTCCGTAGAAGCGCCCGGCCAGGGGGGAGACCTTTACCCCTGCATGGCCACTGATGCCGTCTGTGGTGTGTTTTGAGAAGTGATTCTCTCTCTAGGTCCACGTCCTCCCGGTTCTCCATACATCTAGGCCAGCTCGTCAGTGCTTTGCGCTCCTGCGTCTTTCTGGAGTACATCCACATGTTATGTTAATGTGGGACGTCCTCGTCGTGAGCGGTGCCCGTGTGTTGGTTCCCACAGCGCTAACTTGCGGGCTGGCAGCTCTTTGTGTCTTTGGCAGTGTCCTGCTAGTCTCATTCTCCTTGGCTGCTATTTTCTGGCCCACCCTAGCGCATTCCATCACACAGATTCACGTCGGTAACGTGTGTACTCTTGCTGATGTTAAGTGCTGCACACGCAGCATTCTGGTGTAGCACCCAGGTTGCTGTATATTAGAGAAGTTGATGGGTGGCTCTTCCAAGAGAGATTTCCATTAGAAGTGTAAGTGCCATCCAGGCATATCTCGTATCTCTGTCTGTGAAAGTGTTTAAGTCTCGGAGCCATAGAGTAGAATCGGCTCGACGGTCGTCCTAAATATAATTGTTTTACTTAAACCTCTTACTAAGCTGGGATGACCAGATCTTATGCATGTCATGGGGTTAAAATAGTTGCTTTCAATGATACATTTGCAAATTTCGCAGGGGACCCCCTGGAACCCACTCCAGGATCTCCGGACACCCATTTAAGAAGAAGCACTGATCTAACACACCCTTCCTTTAGGTAAAGCTAATGTATAAGCTCTGTACGGCGGCCATGCGACACATTGAGAGCTTCTATAGGTCTGCAATGTCCGCTCGGCGGTGCCATCGTTACGACGATGACGACTTTGCTAGTGAGAATCAGAGCCAATAGAAGAGAGGGGGGGGGGGGGGCAGAAACCGAGCGCTGACCATGCAGCCTTAACCCATTCTGACCTGAGATCAGATTCTAAAAATGTCAGTCGTTCTTCGATTTTTCAAAAAATAGCAGACCTACAAGCTCGTATCGCGCCACTCGGTGGCGCGATATGAGCTTGTAGATCTGCTATTTTTCAATAGCTAAAGCATAACATGATGCCAACACCAAAATTAATAGGTGCCCGGTCAGAATGGGTTAACTGAGACAAGCTGGAGTTGGGAATACATTGTTTTCAACGAGGGCGGCGCAAATAAGAACAATTTTAGGCATGTGTGCAACATGTTGTTGTTGTCAAGTATTGTACAGTAACAACTAAAGTCTCTTTGATGTTTACGTTGTACTATTACTACTAAACTAAAATAAAGGGAGTTAAGATCATTAAAGCTGGGCGGTAGCCTGGATCCAATACATTTCTGCCTACTTCCGGTCCAGGACTTGTCCCAGTTGGTTGGCCCCATTCTCAATAGAAGTCTATGTAGGAGAGCCGCCATTGGACTGAAGCCCCATGAAGTGAACGCAGTTCGCGTAACTGTCTATATCTAAGGCTCTGGTGAGTATTACCCCTATATATATACCTCTATGACAGTGGTTCTCAACTAGTGATGGGAGATTAATACAACGGTATCTGCATCGGTTCGATTAATCAATCAGACCGATTAATTCAATGATCAATCAGTCTGATTAATCAGTCTGTCTTTACAGATAAACAAGCCCAAGGTGACGGCTTGAACAGATCTACAAGCTCACAATATAAAATAGAATGGTATTAAAGTTAAATCTGACTTGCCTAAGCATGCAGTGCAGACACCATGTTACATGGATATTTCAGAATGGACAAAGTTATTATAATCTTTCAATACAGAATGAGATATTGACATCGGTATATTGTTATCGGCCATGACAGCAATTAATTATGTCGGATATCGGCCAAAATGCCTCATCGGCACATCCCTGTTCTCAACCAGGGGTCCTTGAGGCAGTCCCAGGTGGTCCCCATACAGCTAAATGATGGAGAGTTGGTAACCAAATGGACCCTTATAGATATTTAACTCTTAACCCATTCTGACCTGAGATCAGATTCTAAAAATGTCTATTACATCCTGACAGTTTCATTATTAACCCATTCTGACCTGAGATCAGATTCTAAAAGTGTCTTCGATTTAAAAAAAATAGCAGACCTACATGAGCTTGTAGATCTGCTTTTTTCAATAGCTAAAGCATAATATGATGCCAACACCAAAATGGGTCCCCGTTCAGAATCGGTTAAACATCTGCATTACGTAATTTACAAGAAGTCTACACAATCAGAGAATGTACGGATTGTTATTTTGATCAACATTTGCCAAAAGCATGGAATTGTAGACAAAGTCTTATCCAACAACCACACAATATTCATTAGTTTTGGGTCTGAGAGGCGTAGTGTGTTGTTTTTGTTGTTAGTGTTGAACAGACCTGTGAAGATGAATATCCTTCGGGACAATAAAGATTATTATTAAATCACATCCGGTCCGTGGCTCAAATGCCACCGACCACCAAAAATGGGCCTTGATATGAAAAGTGTTGAAAACCACTGCTCTATGATTTATATTACTGCTTTGTATTTTCCTCATTCAACTTCTCCACTGTGGGCCAACTGGAGGCGAAATATGACTGTTTTGATGTTGGCATTAGTCGCCCGCTGCTAGAGGCGGTCGCTCCTTCAAAGACGTGGCACTGTGGCAGGGTTTATCTCCAAGGGAGCCCAGCTGTGACATTTACATTTCAGATTCCAGATACCTTTATTTGCCATTTGTGTATACACACACATAGGAATTTGTTTTGACATAACATGAGTGCATTCAATTTCTTAGTGTTAACATAAAAGTTATGGTGTCGTCGTCTTTCATTTACTTTTATTAGCGTCATGATCTCAGCAACTGTACGCAACACAGTGTTGTTTTCGTCGACTGCAACTAAGACGAAAAGTGTTCGTCGACTATACCTTTTTCCACTGACGAAAACTAAATGAAAACTAAAGCTATGATGACTAAAACTGAGACTGAATATACTGACGATTTCGTCAACAAATAAAAACTTGACTAAAATGTTAGGAAGGGTCTAGTGGACAAGAGATATAAGTCCTTTTACACTTGGTTGCATGCTGAAAATAGCCGATCTACAAGATCATCAAGGCCCACCAAAATACATTTTAGTCGACTAAATCAACTGTAGATTTAGTCGACTAAAACTAGACTAATACTAAGACATTCCATTCCAAAATTTGCTGCCAAAAACAACACGGATGCAACATAACCAACTCATGTGGCTACTAGTGCTAACTTATTATTAGGCGTTCCACCGTCTCTGGAAGTATATAAGTGTTGAACCTCTTATGCCTCTTAAAGGACAACTTTAGTTTTTTTCAACCATGGTTCATGTTTTAGGTTGTTATTAGAGAAAGTAAAAGATGAGTGTTATTTTTTCTTCATTTGCTGCTTTCTTTCGTTTTAGGGATTTTAGCGGTTTTTGACAGGGGCGGGGGCATTCGAGCATGGGGCTAAATATGTATTTTTTTCCAACATTTTATAGCGATTTTTTTATTATTATTTACTATAGTCCTACTAAACTCCAAGAAATTACATCCGACCACAAAAGATCACAGGATCTACTGAATGTGTCAAACTGACATATTGAGCCTATACACACAGTGTGGCTTCCCCCCAGTAGGCTACCTTCACATCCAGTAGATCCTGTGATCTTTTGTGGCCAGATGTAATTTCTTGGGGTTTATTAGGACTATAGTAAATAATAAAAAAATAAATCGCCATAATATTTTGTAAAGAAATACATATTTAGCCCCATGCTTGAATGCCCCCGCCCCCCTGTCAAAAAACGCTAAAATCACTAAAACCAAAGAAAGCAGCAAAATTAACACTTATCTTTTACTTTCTCTAATAACAACCTAAAACATGAACCATGGTTGAAAAAAACTAAAGTTGTCCTTTAAGCCTTCATCATGCTCTGATGAAGGCTGCATAGCCGAAACGCGTAAGCGTTCCTTTTCAGTATGTGCCAATAAAGAAATGGAAATGTTAGTAATTTGTCCAGCGCTTGTTTAATTTTTGGATGTGCTACCTTTTTGGAATTTTTTTTATTCCAATTTATTTTTATGTATACTGTATTTGGGTTTGGCACCACTGCTGATTTGCAACCTCTCTTTCTCATACAGAATTGTTGTATTTGTCTCTTACTGACCTGTACACCCTTATTTTGAGGGATCAATCTAATTCTAAGTCAAATATACATATAATGCTAAAATACAGGTTGTTGTCTAAAATACAAATTGTTTCAAATCAGATTATATCTGTTTACTCGACCACATCTCGGTAAACAAATAATGCAATCAGCTGAGGGGCGAATGTCTACGTTTTGACTTTGTTTTGTTGCACATGGCTGTCATTTTGCATTACTGATGAGAACACATTCACCGTTGAAAGGAAAACGGTTGCTTTCCAAGAGATCGGGCTGCGCGCGCACGCACACACACACACACACACACACACACACACACACACACACACACACACAGCTAAATGACTAGAGGCAAGAGGCTGTCACCTTGTGTTAGCACATGATGCAAACACTTCACTGGCTCTGCAAGTTAATCACCATTTTGATCAAACATGATGCACACATACACTTGAAGGCAAATTAGACTTTCAATTGTTTTTCACAACCTGTCGTCTGGAACTATAAAACATGCCATACAAAAGCATTAACTAGTAGCATATATGAGCTGTATTTTATACATGCATGCAATAAAGTTCTCATGCATTCTGACCTGAGATCAGATTCATACGAGGTTTCCGCCGGACAAACACTGGGTCTGATGAACCCATTCTGACCTGAGATCAGATTCTAAAAATGTCAGTCACTCTTCGATTTAAAAAAAATAGCAGACCTACAAGCTCGTATCGCGCCACTCGGTGGCGCGATATGAGCTTGTAGATCTGCTATTTTTAAATAGCTAAAGCATAACATGATGCTGACACCAAAATGGGTGCCCGGTCAGAATGGGTTAAGGAGATTTTAGAATTGTTCAAACTAGCATTTGAATACATCTGTTGCTTAAATGTTTACGTTGATGATTTGCATGTACCTATTCATGTACCGCTATTTGTTTAATGTGTTTAATTCGCAGTTTTTTAATAATTAAAAAGAGAGCGGATTTGTTTGTGGACCTGGTGACGAGGTCGTCGCGTTATGATGAGTGACAATCGAAAATCAAGCCATGCTCTCATGGGCTGCTAGGGCTTCTGGGAAAATGAGTTCAATGCAAGTGAACGGGCCGTTTGTTTGGACTACAACATGCTGTGCAGGCTGTGTTAATTTCGCATCGCAATGGCGACATGTTTTTCTCTTCAACAACAAACCATGGGACTATTTTCCGATCAAAGCTGCAAATACTTTGGCGTTATGCTCCAAAGGTAATAGATCGATCCTGGCAGCCTAGATACGATGGATAGATTAATCTAAGGCCCCCGAAACTTAAATAGTATCACTTTGGAGATTTTTTTATATTCTATTTTATGGGTCCTTTATTGGGGTATCATGGATGCATTTTTGGCTGCTCTGTAATTGGCATGTATGATGTAGCTTTGAAGTGTAATCTTATTTCTGCCTCTTGGCCAGTTCCCTCTTGTCAAAGTCGTTGATCCAGACCTGTAGCAGACCTGTCTTGGATCCAGGCAACAACGTGTTGCGTTCCTCGCTCCCCGTTATTGCAAGGGCCCTTAAAACTAAAATCTAAATCTGCTGTCAAACTCAACACTGACACTAGAGCCCTCAGGCTGGAGTGCATACAGTATATCTATGTCTATATACAGTATGTCTTCTTCTGCCATGGCCCATGAGTCACACACTCCCATCTCTACACACATGTGACAGACAGTCAACATCCGTCCTCATTTACAAGCTATTAGCTTTGTCAGGAAACTGTCCCCTGCTGCTGCCATGCTTCACTGTACGGGAAAATCATTATTCAGTGGCTTCATTCCTGCCATGCAGGTCCCAGTGCCCGTCTCTCCCTGCCAAGCAGTGTTGTTTTTGGCAGCAAATTTTGATTTTAGTTTTTAGTCATAATGAAGTCTCTTGAATAGTTTTCATTTTGTTTTAGGCACATTTTAGTCACCTGGTTTTTTGTCGACTACATATAGGATTTTAGTCGACTAAATCTACAGTTGATTTAGTCGACTAAAATGTACTTTGCCAGGCCTTGATGCCGTCGTAATGACTGATTTTACGCTTGCTGAAAATTGCCGATCTACAAGCTTGCCGATCTTTCAAAATTGCCGATCTACAAAATTACCGATCTACAAGCAGATCGGCAATTTTCAGCATGCGACCAAGTGTAAATGACGAAATTGTCAATATATTTAGTCTTAGTTTTAGACATCATAGCTTAGTTTTCATTTAGTTTCCATTTAGTTTTCGTCAGTGAAAAAAGGTAGTCGACGAATATTCTTCGTCTTAGTTTTAGTCGACGAAAACAACAACACTGCTGCCAAGGACACCAAGCGGTTCATTCCTGTCATGTGTGTCCCTGTGCCCGTCTCTCCCTGTGCCCGTCTCTCCCTGCCAAGGACACCAAACGGTTCATTCCTGTGCCCGTCTCTCCCTGTGCCCGTCTCTCCCTGCCAAGGACACCAAACGGTTCATTCCTGTCATGCGTGTTCCTGTGCCCGTCTCTCCCTGCCAAGGACACCAAACGGTTCATTCCTGCGTGTCCCTGTGCCCGTCTCTCCCTGCCAAGGACACCAAAACGGCGGCGGCTGTCCCCGCGCCTCCGACAAAGGTCGCAGATATATGCCAATTAACCTATTGAGGCCGATTAAAAAGTCTTCTAAATCCTGAAAAACCTACCGTATGTTTCTATGTCAGTAGTGCCCCAGAATGATCTGTATTTGGCTGCAGACGTACCCCCCCCCCATGTGAAAATATTTAGTTCCACCTCCCAGAAGCAAATTAAAAACATTCGCTCTGGAAGATTTGTGCCACATATTCACGATTTTTCAAAAATTGCAGATCTCGATCTGCTATTTTTCAATAGCCAAAGTATAATAAAAAGCAAAGCTTTTGCACACCTACAGGCGACAGGTGCGTAGGAGAGGGTACGGTGTCTGTAATGCCTTCATCAGGCTATCTTTATGAACCAACTTTAATAGGGAAACCGCAATGGTTCGGCCTAAGATAGTCCTTCATCAGGCTATCTTTTGAAAAGATCTATCTTTTTCTAAAGATAGCCTGATGAAGGCCGCACAGACCGAAACGTTGCTGTTTCCCTATTAAAGTTGGTCACTTCATTTGAAGACTGTGTGCGGGTGTTTGTTCCTTTTTCAATAGCCAAAGTATAACAATGCTTAAAACACCAAAAGGGGTTCCCGTCCAGAATGGGTTAACCTGGGAGACGGAGAGTCATCAGGAGCAAGTCGTTGTGTTGTGTTCTGTTGCTGAGGCTGTAAGTAGATTGGGACACAGGCGAAGGTCAGTGTGTTGTAAGTAAGGCTTTCATCCACACTAATGCGTTTTCAGGACCTGGGAATTGTCGCGAATCTCGGTAGTCACTATAGTCGTAATTGTGTTATGCAATACTGACATACAATGTCAGTAATGCCTGGTAGAGTCAAAATGTCCATTATCTTCTTCCTGGAAAGTGTTAGGGTTATGAAAGGGTCATGTTATGACCAATCGGGGCAGGCCATATAATACCATCAGTTAGTGAACCAGTTAGGGTGCCTGTGTCATCCTTTGTTGTGTTTAGGATTGAATGCTTTATTACAGTGGTTCCCAGAGTGGGGTCCGGGGACCCCCTGTGGTCCTTGAGGGAGCTCCAGGGGGTCCCCTGCTAAATGATAGTTTGGAACCAAATGGACCCTTATGGGTCTGTAACTCTGAGAGTCTACAAATGTTCCATTTGTACACTCTTGGAGTTAAATTATCATTGATGTTACAATATAAATTGGGGTCTCAGAGATAGAAATGCCATTAAATGGGGTGTCTGTAGACTAATGCCTGTCAAACATGGGGGGTCCTTCAAATTAAAAGGATTGACAATGACTGCTAGAGCCGTACACATCTTCTCTCATGGGGCATATCTTCTCACATGGGGGTCCGCTGGCTAATTAGTGTCAATTTGGGGGTCCTTGACATGAAAAGGTTTGGGAACCACTGCTTTATTAGACAGCACGGAGGCACAGTAAGACATTTTAGGCTAGAAGGATAGCACAAAAAGGTCCATTGAGGTCCTAAATAAACTTTTCACTCACCAACACTTGAAAAACATTCCCTGATCCCTTATGCATTCTCTGCAATAAAACCCTATAGAGACGGCTGTGCATGGCCAGTCCTAGGCCAGATGTTGCCTGGGTGGTCATATTTTGACGGCAGCAACTGCCTGTCATGATTTCCCTAACTATTTTCTGGACAGTATTAGGTCTATTAGGATGTTGATGTTCATTTTGTAGAGCCAATAAAGCATGAGTGTCCATTTCAAACAGTGGGTTTTTTTTGACTGGGGAGTCATATTTTGACCGCAGAGACTGCCTATCTAAATATTTGACCGTATTAGTATGTTGATATTGATTTTGTATTAATTTAAATGAGTTAACCCATTTTGGTCGGGAAACCCTTTTGGTGTTTTAAGCATTATGTTATGCTTTAGCTGTTGAAAAATAGCAGATCTACAAGCTCGTAGCGCGCCACTCAATCGTGATAATGTGCACGCAAATCTTTGAATTCTTCGGAGTGAACGTTTTGAACTCAAATCTTTGCCTCTGGGGGGTCCCTGGAACAACATATTTTCAGATGGGGGTCGGCGGCCAAATTCAGATTATTCTGGGGGTCCTTGACATGAAAAAGGTTGAGCACCACTGACATAGAAACATAGGTTTTTCAGAAAACTGTCAGGATTCAGAAGACATTTTGTAGAAAAAATGTGTTAAATGCCATTGATAATGAATGGCCAGTTTTACGTCATTGTCCCAACACAAACATTAAAGAAGCCATATTGACAATGAATGGCCAACCAATGGCTTGCGTAGACGCGAGCATTGGAGACGAAGGTGAGGACGCAAATTCTAATTGGCCGGAATGACGGAATGCTGTATGATGATAAGAGCGCCACTCACTTCACACGGGTGTGATTTTTGAAAATGAACTGTTTCGGACAAACCACCACACGCACAGAAAGGAAGACGCGCATGCAGTAGGACACACTTTCTCATGCGTGCCTGCGCGCACGCACACACACACACACACGCATACACGCACAACAATCCCAGATATAGATGGAGTACACTCCCACATAACACCTTTCAGATTGTGAGAGGTCAATCGCACCTACCTGAGATATTTGGAGTGTGCGGGTTTATGTAATGGCATGACTGTACTAAAGACATTGAGTTACATATGGTTTATGTAATGGCATGACTGTACTAAAGACATTGAGTTACATATGGTTTATGTAATGGCATGACTGTACTAAAGACATTGAGTTACATAATCCCACTCCAAGTACAACTGATGTGTAGCTTGCGGAGTTAGTTCCGTCAGGTATACATACTCGAGGTACACTCGGGCGGTTTCATGAGTTAGTTCCGTCAGGTATACTCGAGGTACACTCGGGCGGTTTCATGAGTTAGTTCCGTCAGGTATACTCGAGGTACACTCGGGCGGTTTGGAGTTAGTTCCGTCAGGTATACTCGAGGTGCACTCGGGCGGTTTCATGCTGTGCTCAAGGGCGCATACATATACTCGAGGGGTTAATATGCTGCATTACTATGTGGGTGGATTCAGTGTTTGCGAGACCCACATGTCATCCGCTGATGTGACAGTCCGCTGACCATTTGGGCGGGGAATTTAAGCTCACCTATAGACTGCATGCGTCTTCCTGCCTTCCTTCTGCATTATGGTCCAAGAGGCACGAACTCCACTGTACTTACTGTCCTTATACTGTCCAATATGGGCCTGTAACGATATGAACTCCACTGTACTTACTGTCCTTATACTGTCCAATATGGGCCTGGAACGATATGAACTCCACTGTCCTTACTGTCCTTATACTGTCCAATATGGGCCTGGAACGATATGAACTCCACTGTACTTACTGTCCTTATACTGTCCAATATGGGCCTGGAACGATATGAACTCCACTGTACTTACTGTCCTTATACTGTCCAATATGGGCCTGGAACGATATGAACTCCACTGTACTTACTGTCCTTATACTGTCCAATATGGGCCTGGAACGATATGAACTCCACTGTACTTACTGTCCTTATACTGTCCAATATGGGCCTGGAACCATATGAACTCCACTGTACTTACTGTCCTTATACTGTCCAATATGGGCCGATGTATGGATGGACAAGCAACAACACGCATGGGAGACAACATGACTGCTGTATGTGTTAATGTTTCTGTCCACATTTCCCCTGGGATTCTCACAGTGGTGTGGAAACGGGCAGAAACGGGCATTCTTTCGCGCGCGCGCACGTCCATAAGTATAGTAGGATTTGAGAAATATGCATTATGAGGAGTCGGTCCATTTTGCCTGTAGGTCATGCATAAATCGTATGTTTTCTTTGATACTGTAGGCTGGATGACATTATGTCCACTTCTGAGAGCAGCAAAGATTTGGACACATTTTAATAATAAAGACCCCGTAGAGCAGTCCCTCCATAGCTGGCACCAAATATCTTCTGATGGAGGTCCGCGGCCAAATGCATATTAATTTGGGAGTCCATGAAAAAGAGAATCGGTGTATTTAGACGTCACATTAGCGCATTCACAGGAGCGGAGACATGTGCCGCAAACATGAAAGGAAAGCACTGCGGCTACTCGGTCTGTTAGATGCCTTTTTTTACATTTTGTTTCAAAGTATAAAAACCAGACTGGAGCCTGGAGTTGGTCCAGTGCTGTCCTTTTATCCTGGTTTGGTAGTAGAGGCTGCCCGACCCCGACCCCGACCCCCCCCCCCCCCACCCCCCTGTCTGCTAGAACAGGCTGAAGGGCTGTGCTCCATTTGAACACATTAGACCTGAGAACAGATTCTACAAAATGTCTTCTAAATCCTGACAGTTTTCTGAAAAACCCATGTTTCTATGTCAGTGGTTTGAGAACCACACAAAGATTTGAGTTAAAAATGTTCGCTCTTTGAGTCACATTTTCACAATTTTTCAAAAATAGCAGACCTACAAGCGATTAATGTATTAATGTAAGGCCAATGGCTTCTATATTATATCTCCCAATGTACAGTATGAATGAATGGACCATTGTAAAGCACTTTGAGCACTTGGAAAAGCGCTAAACATTTTAATAGCCAAATTGGATTCCTCATCAATTTTGTCACTGGTAGGCAGATTTCGGAACTGTACACAGCCCTCCTTTTATTACACACACATGGATGGGGGCATTCAAAAATAATTATATAAGTTGATGAGTTGAATATGGATCCTTTTATGATTGAAATGTATGATAATAATCGTCACGTACAGCAGTGGTACCTGAGGGAGTTCCAGGGGGTCCCCAGCTAAATGATAGTTTGGAACCAAATGGACCTTTATGGGTCTGTAACTCTGAGAGTGTACAAATGGAACCAAATGGACCCTAACGGATCCATTTGGTTCCATTTGTACACTCTCTGAGTTAAAAACATTGATTTTACAATATAAATTGGGAGTCCCAGAGATAAAAAATGCCATTAAATGGGGCCCCGTAGACTAATGCATGTCAAACTGGGGGTCCTTGAATATGGGGACAATATGACGTAAATCTTCCCTTCATTGTCCAATGGCGTTTTTCAAGCAAAATTCAAGCATGCCTTCGGGTGGCGTCCAGTGTTGTTTTTGGCAGCAAATTTCTATTTTAGTCTATAGTCATAGTCTTTGGTTTAGTCACATTAGTCACAAGATTTTAGTCGACTAAATCTACAGTCGATTTAGTCGACTAAAATGTATTTTGGTGGGCCTTGATGCCGTCGTAATGGCAGATTTTACACTTGCTGAAAATTTCAGAATGCAACCAAGTGTATAATGACTTATAGTGGATCTCTTGTCCACTAGTCCCTTCCTAACATTTTAGTCTAGTTTTTATTTGTTGACGAAATTGTCAGTATATTTAGTCTCAGTCATCATAGCTTATAGTTTTCATTTAGTTTCGATTTAGTTTTCGTCAGTGAAAAAAGGTAGTCGACGAACATTTTTGTCTTAGTTTTAGTCGACAAAAACAACACTGGTGGCGTCTCATTACGCCATGGAAAGGTCAGAGTGTGAATCCTTATCTCTGGCCATGCAGCCATAATGCAGGCCTTTCTTTCCTTTTTTAATCTTTATCCCACGATTTTTCACCCCTGTGTCAATTATCTAATGTGATCCTGGGCTCTACACAGCCTCCACCAACCTAGTCCCCTGGGGGACATGGAGAGAGCAACGGACTTGAACTGCCCGAGTGTCCAAGTTCCTCCTTTACACCTGACAGGGGGGAGATTCCCTGTGAGAGAAATGGTAAATGGTGCATTTATATAGCGCCTTTAATTATCCAAGGCGCTTTACATAGATTGTGCATTACATTCACCCATTCACACACACATTCATACACCGATGGCAGCGGAAACCATGCAAGGCACCAACTAGCACATCGGGAGCAATTAGGGGTTCAGTGTCTTGCTCAAGGACACTTCGACAGTAACTCTGGGGGAGCCCGGGTTCGAACTGGCAACCTTACGGTTACCATCCAGGCACTCTACCCCTGAGCCACCGCCGCCCCATATAAACTGTCAATGTTACATCAGCAGAAATGGAGGGTGGACAAAAGGCGAAATTAAGATGTTATATTCAATTTAAAGAGGACTACATGACTGAACCTTATGTTGCATTTAATTTAAAAAGAGGACAGAGGTCCCTCTGTGCCCAGTTAAGATCTGGTGCTTTACCTCTGGCAGTTGAGGTTGGCAGATATACTGGCGTTCCTGAGGAGCAGCGACTGTGTGCTCTTTGTGACCAGGGAGTTGTAGAGGATGAGTTTCATTTTGTTTTCTATTGTCCACTATACCATGATTTAAGAACCGTTTTATTTGAAAGAATTCAGGATAAGAACCCAGATCTGTTTTGGATGTCTGAGTGTTTTATGTTAAATTGGTTGTTCAGTAATGAAGTTTTTGTTTTTGGAAGATTTATAGAGAAGGCATGGCAGTTACGTTGGAGAACGATGTATCCATGAGTAACTGTCTATTTGTGTATATGTATTATTATATAATTATGTACAATTTTGTGAGTGTCTTGTAAGCCCATGTAAGCTGGGCATCTTATGATGTAGGACACTTTAATAAAAACTCTATCTATCTATCATACACCGATTGCGGCGGAAGCCATGCAAGGTACCAACCAGCACATCGGGAGCAATTTGGGGTTCAGTGTCTTGCCCAAGGACACTTCGACATGTAGACAGGAGGAGCCGGGATTCGAACCGCCGACCCATGGATCATTGGATGACCTGCTCTACCTCTTGAGCCACAGTCACAGTCAATTCACTTCTGTCTCTCTCTCTGTCATTCCCCCCTCCTCCTCGGAGAGCTGACCTGCCCTGTCCAGAGACATTGATTTCTCATGGATTAATAATGCATGCTGCACGCAGAGGAGGAGGAGGGCCCAAGGCTTTACTTTCACCCATAGTACAGTCATATAGGAGGCATTGCTAATGCTACTGTATATTTCACCAGTTTCAATTGATTATATGCACACGGCTGCCATCTTGCGAGCAAGGTGCTACCTAGGTGAAATTTCACATAGACAGCCCATTCATCCAAACAGAAAAGTCCTATTTAATTGTAGTCGCACACAAAGCGTGAATTTTATTTACTATCGGCAAAGTGTTTGTTTCATAATAATCCACCGTAGACATGTTATGAGCTACTTCCTTTAAAGACTTTCCTGTGTCAGAGTTTGGAAGCACTCGTTATCAGTAAAGCAACCTCCTGCTGCCTCCTGCATTATGTGCACATTCTAAACAGGTGGTACACATGGACTGTTGAGTGATAGTCAACGAGCACTTCCAAACTCCAGCACTTAAAAATAAATCATCTGCAAGGAATTTCTTGACAGGGAGTAGCTCATTATATGTCTATAGTGGATTTTTATTAAACAAACACATTGCAGATAGAGGATAATTCAAGCTTTCCGTACAGCTGCAATGTCGGTGAGTTGATAGGACTTCTGTTTGGATGAATGCTGGCTGTCAATGGGAAGTTGCACCTAGGTAGCACCTTGCTGGAAAGATGGCAGCCGTGTGCATATGCCTTCTCTGAGTGCTTGAAGATCTGCTATTTTTGAAAAATCGTGAAAATGTGTGCAAATCTTTGAATATATATATTCTTTCCTAGTGAACGCTTTTAACTCAAATATTTGCTTCTGGGGGAGGTCCCTGGAACAACATATTAGGGGTGCCTACACTTTTTTGACTTGAGAGCTACTTTCAAAATGATCAGCTCAACAAGATCTACCCACCTAAAGAATTATTAAACCATTGGTGAAAATAGTTTAAATATGTACCTGAGGGGACTTTGGAATAGCGGAGCTAGTGTTACATAATTATAGACAAATGTGCTTGGAATTGGAAATAGAGGCAGAGAAATGGAATACCGGTAGGTAGGGTTTTTTGTATTCAATTTGTAATGCTACCGACCTTTGTGCACAGCAACACTCTTGAAAACAAAACATTGCATTGTGGGTTTGAGCTGACAGGCCCTTTTATTATATATCAATCAATCAAGTCACCTTAATTCAAGTGGTAGATGCCAAAAATATCTATCTATTATTCAATTAAATATTATTTAGGGTGCTTGTGGTCTATCTGCACAGCCTTTGTGATCTACTGGTAGATCGCGATCTACCTCTTGGGCCCCCCTGGAGGGCATCCGTCAGTCTGTCAGTCAGGCACCTCTAAGCACCATGCAGGCATCTGTGTGCATGCCGGGAACATAACGTCTGACAAAGCAGCTGTCAGCTGGTGAAACGCCTCAGATGTCAGACAAAATTCCGTGGGTTGTCGGTCAAAACCATCCTCAAAAAAAGGTGTTATACTCAGACAAAAGAGGAAAAGAAATCCATCAGCCCATTACGTAACAAAGCGCACTCTCGGTCGTGACACAACTCCCACGCTGTGAGCTTGTATCGATGTAGAGGTGTGAGCTTGTGGAGGGAGTTTTGTCTGACAAGTGATGGATGTCCTAATATTATGTCCGACACTGTATGGCTGCATGCCTGTCCCTGGACAGAAATACAAGCGAAAGCCTTACCTACAAACTCAATCACTTAAAGGACAACTTTAGTTTTTTTCAACCAAGGTTCATGTTTTAGGTTGTTATTAGAGCAACTAAAAGGTGAGTGTTAATTTTCTTTCATTTGCTGCTTTCTTTCGTTTTGGGGAATTTACAGTTTTTGACAAGGGGGCGGGGGCATTCGAGCATGGGGCTAAATATGTATTTTTTTACAAAATATTATGGCGATTTATTATTTTATTATTTACTATAGTCCTAATAAACCCCAAGAAATTACATCTGGCCACAAAAGATCACAGGATCTACTGAATGTGACAAACTGACATATTGAGCCTATACACACAGTATAAGCCTTCCCCCAGTAGGCTACCTTCACATTCAGTAGATCATGTGATCTTCTGTGGCCAGATGTAATTTCCTGAGGTTTATTAGGACTATAGTAAATAATAAATAAATAAATCACCATCAAATTTGGTAAAAAACATACATATTTAGCCCCATGCTCGAATGCCCCCACCCCCCTGTCAAAAACTGCTAAAATCCCCAAAACGAAAGAAAGCAGCAAATGAAAGAAAATTACCACTCACCTTTTAGTTTCTCTAATAACAACCTAAAACATGAACCTTGGTTGAAAAAAACTAAAGTTGTCCTTTAACAAGGAATCGTAACAGGATATATCTACTAAAAAGCCTACTAAAAAAAGCCTACTAAAAAAAGCCTACTAAAAATAAGAAAATCCTACTAAAAAAGCCTACTAAAAAGCCTACTAAAAAGCCTACTAAAATAAGTCTACTAGAGAAAATGTACTTTCCACCACTGATATACTCAGCCACTTCCTCAAAAAAAAGCCTAGAGAAAAAAAAGCCTACTAAAAAAAGCCTACAAAAAAAGCCTACAAAAAAAAGCCTACTAAAAAAAGAAAAGCCTACTAAAACAAAAGCCTACTAAAAAAAGCCTGCTAAAAAGCCTATAATATGTATTTCCAATACTCTTACTTCTATACTATACTTTTTATTTTTACTCCACTATAATTATTTGAAAACTTTAGTTACTAGTTACTTTGGAGATTTAAATTTTGATTAGAAAACATACATTAACCACTTCAACCCTATTATATACATTTCGGCCTTTTGAAAATAGCAAATCTGCAAGCTCACAATGTGTCGCATTGCATCAGCTATTTTCAAAAGATTGTGTACACATTTTGAACTTGTGAAATGGGACATTCTGCAATATGAGTAGGCCTACATTTACTTTTAGTACATTTTGATGGGATTGCCAATTTGTTTGTACTTTTACTGGAGTACTTTTTTAATACGGGACTTCTACTGTGTGTGTGTGTGTGTGTGTGTGTGTGTGTGTGTGTGTGTGTGTGTGTGTGTGTGTGTGTGTGTGTGTGTGTGTGTGTGTGTGTGTGTGCGTGTGCGTGCGTGTATCACCCACAGAGACGCTATATTTAGCTCTTTGTCGACTCATTCTCTGACAACTTTGTGTTGGTATGTGATTAAAGCTGCAGATACCTGGAGTTCGGCGCTGGGGAAATGAAAGCCATGTAACAAAGGTAAGAGAGAGAGAGAGAGGTGAGAGAAGAGCATGTAGGCAGTCAAAGGATGCTGGGGGAAGTCGACTGATAAGCGGTGGTGGAAAGTAACTAAGTACTGTACTTAAACCGCCTTGCCGCCAGCATGAAATTGCGCATTTCCAAAGGTTTTATCCATAACCACATGTTACAATGACAGAATGCTGTGTGTGTGGTGTCTTGACCGGTTGTTGTTGTTCTCTCACTCGGTACAGAAAAAAAACAGACCGCGAGTATCACAGCGCCTGCTGTCGGCCATTGAAAAACCATGTTTTTTTTAATCAGAAAACGACATTCATTGCGCCGATTTGGAGATACAGGCATTTGAACGCGGACAATTGAATGCAAGTGAATGCGCACGCATCTTCAAAATGCAGTCACTGTCCCACTTGTGGCTGTGGCCGGACGAACGGTGGCTAACGATACGATCGGATCAAAACATGGATTAAAGAATATAAACCCCTGGATAACGTAGCTACGTGTCTGGCAGGCTAGACGATTAATGTAACACCATTTTCTATGGTTCTGGCGGGCTGCGTGTTAAGTAGTCTGAAAACCCACCTCTTCAGACTCCATCTTAGCCCAGAGCACTTGCCGTAGTACTTGCCCTATAGCCTGGACGACCTACCGGTGTATGCATAGGCTCAACTTCTGTAACTTAAATAGACCTACCGGTGTATGCATAGGCTCAACTTCTGTAACTTAAATAGCACTTTATGTACACATAGCACTCTATAGTGTATAGCCACGAATATCTGCTATTTTCAAATGATTTTGATGTTTTAATATTTTTATTGGTTTTTAAATGTTTTCATGTACAGTTACTTACTTTACAAACCTTTACAAAGGAAAACATATAAACAAAAAAAACAACAACATTAGGACAAGGGGGGGGGGGGGGGGGGGGTTCCTCCAGTGCATCTACGCCATCATCCACACCATACCATAGGAAGCAAAACAGAATGAAATGCATACGCATCAAAAGTGGCGGGTTGGCTGGGACGTGCGTACGGCGCAAAATAACCACAGTATACCGCTAATCAACTTACAAATTACATATACATACTAGTATATATGTACAGCTCTCAATGATGACGTAAGAAATATGTGGATTAAAGGACCCAATGCCAGAGTGTAATTGGTTTTCGATGGTGACGTAATGACGATATGTTTTAGTCTTGGGAGGCACTGATTGACATATACGTCACCATCCAAAGTCGTCACTTACGTATTCATTACAACATTAAGTTTCTGAAGTGTATAAAAACAATTACCATTGTTTCATTCTGGCACCACTGCCGTATCAGGCACAAGTAGTCATTACTGAGATTTGACAGTTTGTAGCGGTCGAAAGTACTTGTCTTGCGCGCTCTGCTTGCGCACTAGTAGGCCATTTATGGCCTACATGTATTGCACACTAGTGTGCAACAAGCAAGTATGCATGCACTCGACAGAGTGCAGTTCTAGTTTGTATTTGTTTCTTTTAGGTTTTCTGAGCTCAATTGCACCCCAAAAACCTGAACTTAACATTCAGTAGATTTTCTTGTGGATTGGTGTTTTCTGGCTCAAACAAGTGCTCTGATTTGCCTGTGGCAAATAAGCATTGGGGTGGGGTTGCTTCAGACTGAGTGATTTTAAATATAGATGAAAATAAACATTTGCTTATCAGAAGTATCTCGGAGGCGCCATACAAGACAATAGACATTTCTTTACCACATCTCACTCTCACCAAGCCTCAAAAGCTTTTGAGTTGGCCAGCTATAGGTCAATGCAGTATTTTACCACGGAAGTCTAATTTTACCGTTTTCAATGCAACAACAAAGCTCTGATTTGCCTGTGGACTGTGAGATAAGAGTCTGAAATATTTAAGGATATTTTAATGCCAAATGATGCTTTCGTACTTTTACGCAGTAAGTACATGTTGAATAATGAACTTATACTGTACAGTAAGTATATAAAACCTGTGAGTACTTCTTCCAACACTTGAACAAAAGTAAGAGAGACGGAGAGCAAAATCTGAAGGCAGACAGAGCTGTCAAAGGATGCTGGGGAGGTTGACGGATACGTAATGACTACGGCTGGAGGAAGCAGACAGGTATAGCCTGCAGTTAGTACCGACTGCCACATAGCATCCATTTATACCAACTTAGTCATACCATGGCGTCAAGCAGACCCTGTACATAAAGCTCCTGCAGGTGCTTGCAGTGGATCTGCTGTATTTGTGGCGTGTGGGTCGGCGGTTCGAGTCCCGGCTCCTCCTGTCCACATGTGGAAGTGTCCTGACCTTCATGGGCAAGACACTGAAGTGTGTGTGTGTGTGTGTGTGTGTGTGTGTGTGTGTGTGTGTGTGTGTGTGTGTGTGTGTGTGTGTGTGTGTGTGTTGCTGTGCTAAATAACTCGTTTTTAGGGGTTAGGGCAATGTAAAAAAAAAAAGGCAAAATATATATTTTTTAAAGTCAAAGAATTGGGCGCACAGGATTCCCTCCTGGGGTCAAGTTCAAACTACGCCCATGTCTAGCTGGCCACCTCAAAACCTTTTGAGGCTTGGTGAGATGTGTGTACAAAATGAACATTCTATTGTCTTGTATATGGCGCGGCGGCGCCTCCGAGATACTTCTGATAAGCAAATGTTTATTTTCATCTATATGTAAAATCACTCTGTCTGAAGCAACCCCACCTCATCTGATGCTTCTATGTCTGTTACTGTGGATTCTTCATCCCTTCTAAATCCTGACAGTTTTCTGAAAAACCCATGTTTCTATGTCTGTGGTGCTCAAACATTTTCATGTCAAGGACCCCCAAAAATATATGTAATTGGCCGCCGACCCCCATCTGAAAATATGTTGTTTCAGGGACCCCCCAGAAGCAAAGATTTGAGTTAAAAACGTTCTCTGAAAGAATATATTTAACTTTTTCAAAAATAGCAGATCTACAAGCTCATAGCGTGGCACTCGGTGCAACACTATATGAGCTTGTAGATCTGCTATTTTTCAACAGCTAAAGTACAACATAATGCAAAGGGGTTCCCGCCCAAAATGGGTTAAATAGATACCAGAATGTGAAGACGTTGTCGTTACTGCAGGCTGGTGGCGTGCTGCGGTCAGTACAGGGGTCAGAGCCTCTGGGCTCACACGGGCCGGAGGATTCTGCCTTTGTCTTTGTATTTAATGGTCAACCCTTCGAGGACATGCTCTCTCTGCCTGTTTCTTGGATAGTTAATTAAGGATTAAGAAGTGGTGCTTAAGATACGACAATACAATTGATGGAAAGGTTAACACGTACGCCCGCTCCTCACTTCCATGATGTAGAGAGTTAGAAGTGCTGTGCGAGGCCACTACAGACATTTGTATTTGACATTTATATAGAATTGGCTCTAGTAAAGTATAGGATTTGGCATGTGAGAGAGCCTGATTTATCAGCAGTAGTCGTGTCAGGTAAGGGCATGGACCAAGAATGATATAGAACTTCTCTACAACTAATTAGTAGTAAAAGCTCCTCCGGACGTGACAATGTATCGACGTGAACAGACCACCGCCATCCTTCACTTTTAATGAGGTTGGATTAATTAGATCCTTTTTTTGGAACACAAAAAAGTGACTAAATGATTAGAGAAGGAGACTTCAGAAAATAGATTAATTGTTTTTGTTTGTTTTGTTTTTATCCGCTGAGCCCACAAGTTCAAAACTTTTAATCCCTATATCTGATCCGATTTTTAACCCATTTAGGTCTGACGTCGAACATTTTAAAATATCTTCTAAATCCTGACACATGTTTCTATGTCAGTGGTGCTCAATATTTCAGGTCAAGGACCCCAAAGGTTATATGTAATTGCCGCCGACCCCCATCTGAAAATATCTTGTTCCAGGGACCTCCCTAGAAGCAAAGAGTTTAGTTAAAAACATTTGCTCTGAAAGAATATATTCAAACATTTGGATCACATTTTCACGAGTTTTCTAAAATAGCTACAATACCTACAAGCTCGTAGCTTGTAGATCTGCTATTTTTCAACAGCTAAAGTACAACATAATGCTTAAACACCAAAAGGGGTTCCCGTACAAAATGGGTTAAATCCAATATTTTGTGATCCATGGATCAGACAATCCAGCCAGATCTTGTCTCAGGAGTTCAGATAAATTCAGGATAGGATCACCTTGATCCAGACGGTGTTGATTTCGTCGACTGATACTATGACGCAAAATGTTCGTCGACTACCTTTTTTCTCACTGACAAACTGTGTCCGACCAACTCAATACCGGGCACTGCACTCCCTGCGGGGGTGTGAAGCGGGTGTGTCCAAGTTTAAGACAGTGGGCATTACAACCGTACACACACACACACACACACACACACACACACACGCAGACACACATACAGAGACGTGGCACATTTATAGTAGAATTTTCATACCAAATAGTTTTGCACTTTTACTCAAATTAACGTTGATTACCAGCTGACTTTTACTTATAACAGAGTGTTTACATTGCATCATTGATACTTCCGCAGTCAGCGGCCCTCCCTCCCTCCCTCCCTGCCTGTCAGTCTCTCTGCCCTGGACATTCATCAGTTGTTGGCACAGACGTCACACAACATTACATTTATCGACCGTGTGTGTGTGTGTGTGTGTGTGTGTGTGTGTGTGTGTGTGTGTGTGATCTGACACAGTGCCACATTTATTGCACTGGCGGGTTGGTTGGGCTGGCCCATGTGACTTCCAATCAATATCACCGTTATTTCAAAGTAAACATTTTGTCTTGAATCATGATTAACGAACGATTATATAAAAAATAACTAATAGCGGAAATAGCCAATCTACAAGCTCACACAACGATGTGACACGTTGTGAGCTTGTAGACCGGCTATTTGCGACCTTTATGTATGCCACCATTGAATGACGAAGCAAAGCATAACACAGGGGCTGCGTGGTTCACATGACATCATTTAGTTTGAGGATCTAAACAGCAGCAAGTATCGATAAAAACGAGGAACGCCTTTATTGAATAAAAAAGGCAACTGCCAACATGTTTCGACCCTGATGAAGACCTTGTTGGTACAGTACACTGCTGTCAATCACAGCAGTGACATCAGTTCCTACACTTTCTACTCCCACCTCTGTTATGATTCTCTGTTCTAAGTAATGGACCCTCGTCTGGTTCTGGTGTGTGACGACCTTTGGCATTTCCATGGGCAAGACGGACAGGCCGGCCCGGGAGAAGATATTAACATGACGCGAGGCTTGGTCACATTAAATCATTCACACAGTTTATTACACATACAGAATCATATATAGCTTGGATACTTCATGTCCTAGTAATGACGTCACTGACTAGACATCACAATCACTGCCTGCAGTACGCGGCCTTCAGCATGCCCTAACACAGCTCTAAAGTTTGTTACAGTTCATGCAGTGCACCATACATATAAGTACATTGCATATTCACGTACAAGTACCAAGTATCAGTACACAGCATGTTGTATATTACAACAACCTCCATTCCAAGATGGCCGAAATGTTTGGCAGCATGCATGGCAGCAGCTTCTGAGTGGTGCTTCTTCTACACTCCTGTACTAGCCCTTTGTTACTCATCGGTGAGTCATTTTAGGCTTGGTGTCTTCATCAATCAACTAGTTAACTGTTTTGAAAGTATTTGATTTGAGTATGAGATGATGCATAGTGTTATTGTTTTTTTTTTTTTTTTAGAAAAGTCTCCAACAAATCATGGGACTGTTTTCAAGCGGATTTTCATGGATCTTTCCTTACATTCATTTATAATTCTACTCCAATTCAGTATACAACTCATTATTGTAATTTCTACTAATATAAATTATTTACCAGTTCGAAAATAGCTCTGCGATGTGATCATACATTGATAAACCTCTCGTGGTCTAGAATGTATTACATTTGTTATTTCCTTCCAATTTAGAAAAAATGCTGTTGGCATTTTGATGTGCTGTATTTGTTCTTGTTGATATGCATCTCATGCACAAGGAAAGACATCAATTTACTCTTGCTTTTCCCCCGTTACACGAGAGTATTCTTAGATGCCTGGATCTGTTGTTGATGATATCGCCCACATCAACAGTTTATATATTGCATAAAATTACATTGGCACATTTGTCGGCATAATGTAGAGTGCAAGTTTATGCCCTTCTCCATTGATTTCTGTAATTATTTGCTCTAGCCTCCTCCTCCTTTCTGATAGAGGCTCCGGGAACTAAGCAAAGATTAAGGTGGGATAAAAGGGTCTCTCCGGTTAGGTCTGTTTAAACAGACTGAATCTCTCCGGTAATTTATGAGCCATCTATAACTCAATTCGAGGAACCTCTTGGTACCGAGCAGCTATATGAGAAGCCACCCGTCCTTACTTTACTTACTGCCCTTTATAAGGATCTCCACTTCAGTCTGTCCTGGGCCAGCATCTGGGCCAGCATCTTTATAGATCCCCAGGTGTGATGCAGAGTCTTCAACTCTCCCTCCACTGTCCTACGCCATGTGTTCTTGGGTCGGCCTCTTTTGCGTTTGCCCTCTGGTGTCCAGTGAAGTGCAGTTTAGGTGATGTTGTCCTGTTCTCTACGTATTACATGCCCAATCCATTTCCACCGCCTTCTCATAAGGATGGTATTGAATAATGGTTATTTCCATCAACCTTTGCCTGTTATGTCTCCTCATGGAACCACGTCAATACAGCATGGAGTTGTGGACAGTATTGTGTCTGAGAGGCCACATCTCATCAGATGGTGGTCCGTGGCTCAGATGGGTCTGAGAGGCCACATCTCATCAGATGGTGGTCCGTGGCTCAGATGGGTCTGAGAGGCCACATCTCATCAGACGGTGGTTCCGTGGCTCAGATGGGTCTGAGAGGCCACATCTCATCAGATGGTGGTCCGTGGCTCAGATGGGTCTGAGAGGCCACATCTCATCAGATGGTGGTCTGTGGCTCAGATGGGTCTGAGAGGCCACATCTCATCAGATGGTGGTTCCGTGGCTCAGATGGGTCTGAGAAGCCACATCTCATCAGACGGTGCAGGTTCCGTGGCTCAGATGGGTCTGAGAGGCCACATCTCATCAGATGGTGGTCCGTGGCTCAGATGGGTCTGAGAGGCCACATCTCATCAGATGGTGGTTCCGTGGCTCAGATGGGTCTGAGAGGCCACATCTCATCAGATGGTGGTTCCGTGGCTCAGATGGGTCTGAGAGGCCACATGTCATCAGATGGTGGTTCCGTGGCTCAGATGGGTCTGAGAGGCCACATCTCATCAGATGGTGGTCCGTGGCTCAGATGGGTCTGAGAGGCCACATCTCATCAGATGGTGGTTCCGTGGCTCAGATGGGTCTGAGAGGCCACATCTCATCAGATGGTGGTCCGTGGCTCAGATGGGTCTGAGAGGCCACATCTCATCAGATGGTGGTTCCGTGGCTCAGATGGGTCTGAGAGGCCACATCTCATCAGATGGTGGTTCCGTGGCTCAGATGGGTCTGAGAGGCCACATCTCATCAGATGGTGGTTCCGTGGCTCAGATGGGTCTGAGAGGCCACATCTCATCAGATGGTGGTCCGTGGCTCAGATGGGTCTGAGAGGCCACATCTCATCAGATGGTGGTTCCGTGGCTCAGATGGGTCTGAGAAGCCACATCTCATCAGACGGTGGTCCGTGGCTCAGATGGGTCTGAGAGGCCACATCTCATCAGACGGTGGTCCGTGGCTCAGATGGGTCTGAGAGGCCACATCTCATCAGACGGTGGTCCGTGGCTCAGATGGGTCTGAGAGGCCACATCTCATCAGATGGTGGTCCGTGGCTCAGATGGGTCTGAGAGGCCACATCTCATCAGATGGTGGTCCGTGGCTCAGATGGGTCTGAGAGGCCACATCTCATCAGACGGTGCAGGTTCCGTGGCTCAGATGGGTCTGAGAGGCCACATCTCATCAGATGGTGGTCCGTGGCTCAGATGGGTCTAATTCATGGTCCTTGACATGAAACGGGTTGAAAACCACTGTTGTAGGAGAAGATGCTGTAGGGCAGTGGTGGACAGGACTCTCCTAGGGTCCATCATGTTTGCCTGTTGCTCGGCAACCGAAGCAGTGAGGCTATTGTGTGTGCGTGCATCATCTAAGCAAACATCTGACTATTGCTTCCCTGACTCACTGACCTGTGTGTGTGTGTGTGTGTGTGTGTGTGTGTGTGTGTGTGTGTGTGTGTGTGTGTGTGTGTGTGTGTGTGTGTGTGTGTGTGTGTGTGTGTGTGTGTGTGTGTGTGTGTGTGTGTGTGTGTGTGTGTGTGTGTGTGTGTGTGTGTGTACTGTACCTCTGTATGTGTGAACGTAACTCTACAGTAGATGCACGTTTTGGATGCCATGGATGTTTAGAATAACTGGCATGGCGTCCATCACTGGTGTCTGAACGGCGGTGTCAAGATAATGTTGTCCACGTTACGTATCCCCTTTCATTATATGGCTGTCCCCGTTGTTGTGTATTGCACTGCTCTCACTGAACTGAGTGCTGTGTCTGTGATGGGGCGGGAGGGAGAGCAGGGAGAAAGAAAAATCAACCCATTCTGACCTGAGATCAGATTCATACGAGGTTTCCACTGGACACATACTGCAGTCTGATGAACCCATTCTGACCTGAGATCAGATTCATACGAGGTTTCCACTGGACACACACTGGGTCTGATGAACCCATTATGACCTGAGATCAGATTCATACGAGGTTTCCACTGGACACACACTGGTCTGATGAACCCATTCTGACCTGAGATCAGATTCTAAAAATGTCAGTCGTTCTTCGATTTTTCAAAAAATAGCAGACCTACAAGCTCGTATCGCGCCACTCGGTGGCGCGATATGAGCTTGTAGATCTGCTATTTTTCAATAGTTAAAGCATAACATGATGCTGACACCAAAATGGTTGCCCGGTCAGAATGGGTTAAAGATGCATAAATGCATAACAATCAAGATATGCATGCACAGACACTTGGCATAATAAGACCAGCAGATACAGTATGTGTAAAAGTGGTAAGTTGGTCCATGTGTTTGCAAAGGGCCTATAGTTATTTTACATGCCCGTAAATGTCGACCCTTTTTCATATTCCATCCTGATTGGCAATATTGACTTCCAAAGTTTGCAGGAGCTGTCTGTTTTGAACCAACATCATGCTTCAAATCGTGAACGCAGCGTGCGATTACTGTGACACTTTGCACACACCGTGCCACTGGGCCATGGAAGAAATGCCACCCCTTTCACATTGGCCTGTTATAGCACCACCAGCAAGCCAATTTTTGCTAAAACTATTGCTACACATTTCTGTTCAAATATCACATAAATCATAAAATAACCTGTCCTGCCGACTCAGCAGTGATGAATTGTATCAAATGGGCTTCCGTGGCCTATAGTCCATATCAACCTGGGGGGGTCATTGAAATCACTGAAGACCTGAGGCCAATTCTACAAATGAATTATAAATTAGCTGTGGTTTGTGCCAAAGACCCCCAATATTACTATTTTGCCGTGGACCCCCCATCTGAAAATGTTTTGTTCCAGAAGCATTTTCAAACACTTTGAGACCGTGTTTGTCGAGGTCTGTCCCAGGCCACTCCCACTTTCCATTCCACACTGCAGTCCCATTTACTCGCCTGCCTCCAACTCCCTCGTCATCCCACCTGTGAACACTTCTCCAATCAGCCTGACCCCTGTATCAGTGGCGTGCACAGATAGACACTAGGGGGTGCTAGAGCACCTTTTAAAAATGTGCAAAAAAAAAAAAAAAGAAAGAAAAAGTTATTTTTTTCTTACTTTTTAGTGTGTGGACCATGCGGTGACATTGATCAAATCTTGATAAAAAACGCTTCTACTATATTATTTAGGCCCCCACAATCTAAAAGCTATGTTTCTATGTCAGAGGTTCTTCGATAATAATAAAAAATAGCAGACCTACAAGCTCGTAGCGCGCCACTCGGTGGCGCGCTATGAGCTTGTAGATCTGCTATTTTTCAATAGCTAAAGCACCACAATGGGTTCCCGCCCCAAAATGCGCTGCTCAAGGTGCCCTTTTTTTCACTTGAGCACCTGCCCCTCTAAATGTCTGTGCACGCCACTGGCCCCCTGTATAACTGGACTCATTGCTACATTCTTTTTCAGTTCATAGTTTGTTGTTACCGATGTATTATCTATTCCTCTGTTGACTACTTTATAACGTCGTCGGATTCCTGTTTCCTGCGTTCTACTCAAGTGTGAGATTTACTGACATGCGTGTTGTTTGAAGATGTTAAAAAAACCGTTAAATAGTTGTAGATAATAGATAAAATGGATGTACTAACCTATAGCCTTGGATCAAGACTATATAGTATTTGATCGAGTATGACTTTTACTTTTCATATCCAGTTAGACTTGGTCTATAGCAGTCTAAGTGAAGTCACTAGAAGCCCATACTTCTCTGTACATGTAAAGAAAAAAATAGTTTGAGAATGACTGACATATAGAAACATGGGTTTTTCAGAAAACTGTCAGGATTTAGAAGGCATTTTGTAGAACCGTCCTCGGGTCTTTAACACATTGTATGCTAGAGTTTTCTATTTGCTCAGGCTTGCTGGTGCTAAGCGATTAACATTGGACTTTTGAACTTTTTAGGGGCCCACAGCGAGGGGCCTCTTATAGCTAGAATCACATCGCATAAATAAAAAGTAGGCCAAACATGTCCACTTCAATTTAAAAAAAAAATTATGATTCTACCATCTTCCATTCTGGAGATATTGACCTTTTTCTAAAACCTGCTTTTGAAGGCACGCTGCTCGCTTGAAAAAACAGCAGAGATATGGAAGGTTGAAGTTGACAGACATTGACAGACAGATATAAAAATGAACACAAATAATATCATATACATACTACACACTGAATGAAAGCCCTGAATGTCTACTTTTAGGAGGAAAACAAATACACATGGTCCCATGTATAGTTTGTCAGTAATTGGCTATTGAATGCAGCTTGCGCCCACCAGAGAGGATTTCAGAAAATGCATGGACCAGAAGAACTATTATTCACAAAATAAGGCCTATAGCGAAATGTACATACTATATACCGTATGAAACAGAAGACTCTCTGCTTTCATAAGAAAAATACTTCTACTGTAATAATAATAAAATCACACCCCTGTGAAGTGAGCAGTGCAATGTTGCACTGCTCACTTCACATGGGTGTGATTTTTATTATTATTACAGTAGAAGTATTTTTCTTATGAAAGCAGAGAGTCTTCTGTTTCATACGGTATATAGTATGTACATGTCGCTATAGGCCTTATTTTGTGAATAATGGTTCTTCAGGTCCATGCATTTTCTGAAATCCTCAGAGTATTTTAGACAAGACAAGGAACTGACAACTAAATATTCACAAAATAAGGCCTATACATACTATATACCGTATGAAACAGAAGACTCTCTGCTTTCATAAGAAAAATACTTCTACTGTAATAATAATGAAAATCACACCCCTGTGAAGTGAGCAGTGCAATGTTGCACTGCTCACTTCACAACATTGCACTGCTCACTTCACATGGGTGTGATTTTTATTATTATTACAGTATTAGTTTTTTTCTTATGAAAGCAGAGAGTCTTCTGTTTCATACGGTATATAGTATGTACATGTCGCTATATGCCTTATTTTGTGAATAATAGTTCTATAGGTCCATGCTTTCTCTAATCAGACCAGTGTGTGTCCAGTGGAAACCTCGTATGAATCTGATCTCAGGTCAGAATGGGCTAAAGTTCTCTCTGAAAAAGAGAATTTTATAAATGAAATGGATTCAATAGTCTAGTATTGACAAACAGTATATGGGATATGTGTATTTTATTTGTTTTCCTCCTAAAATTAGACATTTAGGGCTTTCATTCAGTGTGTAGTTGATACTTTATTTATGTTTATATCTGCCTGTCATGATAACGTCATGATGATGATGATTCTATGCACATATGTGATCATTGTCTCAGTAAACAAAATCAACAGATCGTTTGATAGCATAACAGTGACTTGAGAGGTTGACATGTCTGGACATGAACCACAGGAGCGACTCAACTCGCAGTGGGGGGGGGGGGGGTTCCACGACATGTCTGGACATGAACCACAGGAGCGATAAGCGTAGCCAGGCTGGCTGTGATTTCGACAAAATGACAGACAACACGATGGCTTCCGCAGCTTAGGATTGTATTAGTTATCCATTACAAACGGGTCGATTACGTCCCAGACGCCTTATCACTGCAATTGGCTGGCGAAGGCGCTATGGCGATTATGGTGATCAACTGCCGAGAATCTTTTTTCCGAGAATGAGAGTAGCATTGCAAACTGCAAAACGATCGATCGCAACTCGCAGTGTGGGGGGGGTTCCACGGTGTGATATCTGCTAGCCTAGTATACTGCTTCTTTGTCCAAACATGGCTGACGCGACGGCGAAAAAAAGACAGTTGGTCAGATGTATACTGCTTCTCCTATGGCGGTCCTTCGAGAATACGTCATTCGTTTCGCGTATACCTGTCCGTGAAATGGCGATCGACCGTTGGAGATTATTATTGGTTTATATACGGGTTTATATTTCCGAGAATGAGGCGGCAGACCGGTGAGTTGTCGTTGGAAAGAATTAGAGAGGGCTGTGTCGGCGGTGCAAGGCGATCGCAAGGCGCAGTGGGGCCTGGGGGGGGGAACTCAAACTGCCAAAGCGATCAAGAGACTCCCCCCACAAAGCTTCCTCGGGAGAAACCATGTAGAAACAGGAGGGGAGGGGGAATCGAGTGTATTCACAGACACTAGAGTATGGGTAACTCCATTTTAGATGCCCTGACATCTGCGTTGGTCTATGCCGTTGCCGTGCAGACCCATACGTGTAATGGAGGCATTGGAGGAGGGAGCGTCTTCGCCACAGACAGACCTCTTTTCAGGAGGGAGGGGCTTTTTACTCCCGGATCACATATTGGAGCTTCCTGGAGACGAAAGCTGTTATTTTCTTCGGTGTCCTGGAGCATAGGACGTTGATGTACAGTAAGCAATAAAAAAACGTATAAAACGTATACATACGCTTCGCGCGTACGGCGTTCGATATTAATAAAGCGTATGGATACGTTTCCAGCATTTTTTGTGTTAAATGGTTATTTCACCACACATGGAAACACACAGGCTTGCAGGCCATGTCATGTTAGTACGAAATAATTGATGACTCACAGACCTGTGTTTCTTTGTATTACTCACTGGGACAGATGCTGTCTGTCTGTGTCTGTCAGTCTGTCTGCCTGCCTTATCCCGTCTCACAGCGTGTTCTGCACACACCTCTCACGCTGGGCAGGATTAGGCCGACCAACGCCGTATCTTCCCACGCAGGAACATTTTGTTGTACCCTATAATCCTAAAGTCATGTTTTGAAAAAAGGAAGGAAAAAATCATCCTTTACATTATCCTGAATGTCACCATATCTAAAACCAAAGGCAGGGATTGAGACCATGTATTTGAGACCCAGGTGACGAACTGGTGTACGTTATATAAAACGTACACCGTTATCCTACGTTAAAGTTTGACAAATCAGGATATAATTAAAGACATGGTTCTCCTGTGCACAGCCGAGACACTTACTCAAATCTCACCCGTGTGAAGTGAGGGGCGCTAACATATTAAAGTCTAACTCATGTTGATTAGGTGATGTAAAACAAACATTGAACTAAAAACAAACATTAAATTATCTTTATTGTTTGTTAATGGCATTTAATGTTTTTTGTTAGGGACAAGATGTCGGTAGACTCTTTTAAGAGAGGACTCAAAAGTTTCCTTTTTACCAAAGCATTTTTATAGCCTTGCCCTTATGTATTAATGTTCCTGTTCTTTTAGAGGTTTTTAATGGTGTGTTGTTTCTTTTGCTTTTATTCACTGCTGTAGCACTTTGAGATTCTTGCAAATATAAAGTGCGTTATAAATAAAATCCATTATTATTATTATTATTATATTTTCCCTTGTCAATGGCGTTTTTAAAACAAACATTGAACTAAAAACAATATCGATGTCAGTATGTCAATGCATCGTTATTTTGTTGACTCATGTTTAGGCCTATAGTGTATTTTTGTACACAACATTTTGTCAACATTTATTCCTCTAGTCTACATGTGTTCACATCTACTGAGTAATAATTGATACATTTTCATTTATTGAACTGACCTAGTAGGCTACAGTTTATTAAAAGTTGCGCTCAGAAGGTTGGAGTGTCTGCTCAGACCGATGAAAAATTTAATGGAACATTGGCTTGCATAATAAATTAGAGTAATAATAAAGTAGATGGTTAGTACTGTATCCTACTTTAACCCATTCTGACCGGGCACCCATTTTGGTGTTAGCATCATGTTATGCTTTAGCTATTGAAAAATAGCAGATCTACAAGCTCATATCGCGCCACCGAGTGGCGCGATACGAGCTTGTAGGTCTGCTATTTTTGAAAAATCGAAGAACGACTGACATTTTTAGAATCTGAGGTCTCAGGTCAGAATGGGTTAATCAGACCAGTGTGTGTCCAGTGGAAAACCTCGTATGAATCTGATCTCAGGTCAGAATGGGATAAATGCGCCACGTCTCTTTCTGCGTGTGTGTAATGCAGGTAACTTGATAACAATTTTCCCCACCGACTTCACATTCAACACACGTGATCCACACCCCCGCAGGGAGTGCAGTGCCAGATATAGTCGCGGTCAGACCCACAGTTCTCCAGAACCACCACAAAAGGCTCTGGTCTGGCTCTGCCAGTGCAGTGGGCCTAATGAGGCCAACTCCTTTCACCTGGGCCAGGCTCTGCCAGTGGGCCTAATGAGGCCAACTCCTTTCACCTGGGCCAGGCTCTGCCAGTAGGCCTAATGAGGCCAACTCCTTTCACCTGGGCCAGGCTCTGCCAGTAGGCCTAATGAGGCCAACTCCTTTCACCTGGGCCAGGCTCTGCCAGTAGGCCTAATGAGGCCAACTCCTTTCACCTGGGCCAGGCTCTGCCAGTAGGCCTAATGAGGCCAACTCCTTTCACCTGGGCCAGGCTCTGCCAGTGGGCCTAATGAGGCCAACTCCTTTCACCTGGGCCAGGCTCTGCCAGTGGGCCTAATGAGGCCAACTCCTTTCACCTGGGCCAGGCTCTGCCAGTATAGGCCTAATGAGGCCAACTCCTTTCACCTGGGCCAGGCTCTGCCAGTGGGCCTAATGAGGCCAACTCCTTTCACCTGGGCCAGGCTCTGCCAGTGGGCCTAATGAGGCCAACTCCTTTCACCTGGGCCAGGCTCTGCCAGTGGGCCTAATGAGGCCAACTCCTTTCACCTGGGCCAGGCTCTGCCAGTGGGCCTAATGAGGCCAACTCCTTTCACCTGGGCCAGGCTCTGCCAGTGGGCCTAATGAGGCCAACTCCTTTCACCTGGGCCAGGCTCTGCCAGTATAGGCCTAATGAGGCCAACTCCTTTCACCTGGGCCAGGCTCTGCCAGTGGGCCTAATGAGGCCAACTCATTTCACCTGTGCAATTTCCAGCCTCTGCCTCAGCCAATTGAGGCTCAACCAATCAGGCTCTGCCAGTCGGCCGGATTGATTGCCAAGTACACTTTTCACAGTCAATGTGCAGTCTTCACACACAGGCACATACACAGATATCCATGTGGGACACCGGCTGACGGGTGCTATATGACAACGGATATCATTAGGTTCCCAAAGATGCATCATTCCCAAGTGGGCCGGTGGCCGACTGCGACGGGCACGTACAGGTCTAGTATCTATTAACCCATTCTGACCTGAGATCAGATTCTAAAAATGTCAGTCGTTCTTCGATTTTTCAAAAAATAGCAGACCTACAAGCTCGTATCGCGCCACTCGGTGGCGCGATACGAGCTTGTAGATCTGCTATTTTTCAATAGCTAAAGCATAACATGATGCTGATGCCAAAATGGGTGCCCGTTCAGAATGGGTTAATTGGTTCTGTGTTAGGTTACCACAGCTCGAAATTCCCACACACATTCCTAGTGCTGGCATTATGGATCGTATAGGCAACAGGAGCATAATTGGCATGCATGAGACAGTCTGACCTTGACACTGAACCTGCAAATGCCTAACGAGCATACAAGGGAGGTCACCTCACCTCAACTGGTTGTGAGCGAGACATGAAAATCAATAATCAGATCATGGGGGTTGGGGTAATTACAATAAAAACAATGATCCTTCCAATTGCTAAATCAGAAAGAGTTGGGGGGGCGTGTAGATACACAGACAAATCCAGTCGTGGTTCATTAGTGCCTCACCAAGGCCAGATCTTTGGTCCCTTAAATAGATGAGTGAGTTTCACGAAGATCGGTCCAGCGGTGTCCGCGGTTAGATGGGCAGGGGGTGGAAATATTTTCTGCCGGTATTCCGACCTGGCGGAGATAATTCATATGTTGTCATTGGTTGTTAATACTTCCGTAAACCGGGTCTTGAGACAATTAAGACACTAATGAATGCATTGATTCCTTCATTCAGGCTTGAACATGCCCTGTGTGTGTGTGTGTGTGTGTGTGTGTGTGTGTGTGTGTGTGTGTGTGTGTGTGTGTGTGTGTGTGTGTGTGTGTGTGTGTGTGTGTGTGTGTGTGTGTGTGTGTGTGTGTGTGTGTTAAATGTATAGCAGTGGCAACTTGTAATGTCCTATATAACAGTCTACAGTCTGCATGTAAAGCTGCTGTTTGTTACCTCACCAGTTGTACTGATGGGGGGGGGTCCCTATGAGAATAGTAGCTGTAATGGCCAATAAACCAAAGTGAATCAATACCAGGAGATAAATCTAGTTGGGACAGCCGGTTCGGTTTATTTCTCAGTCCAAGGCGTGGCTGTTTTATTTGGCAGATGCACGTGTGTCACTGCTCGATCAATTCAATTCAACGTGGAGTCATTGGGCGAAACAGCCAGCGAAAACATTGATGACTCGCAATCCTAAAACCCATCCATGCTTGACTTGTATTGATTCCACTTCTCGGCTCATTGTATTACTACGGAGGAACACAGCAATCTGACGGTGTGTTTTGACTGTTTTCTGTAGTAATTCAGTACACTAAAGTTCCCAAGTTGTTTTCGTCGACTAAAACTATGACAAAAAACTACTACTTTTTTCCACTGACGAAAACTAAATGGAAACTACATGAAAACAAAGCTATGATGACTAAAACTAAGACTATAAATATACTGACGATTTTGTCAACAAATACAAACTAGAGTAAAATTTTAGGAGGGGACTAGTGGACAAGAGATCGAGTATATTACAGTTATTTTACACTTGGTTGCATGCTGAAAATAGCATATCTACAAGCTCACAACGCGTCGCAGTGCGACGCTTTGTGAGCTTGTAGCTCGGCTATTTTCACATTCCGTGACTAAAACTAAATTAAAGCTATTCAAGAGTCTATATGACTAAAACTAAAATCAGAATGTGCTGCCAAAAACAACACTGTTCTCAACCACTGGTGCCACAGTGGAGTCGCCCCAAAAAAGGAGGGGAAAAAAGACAAAAGTGGAATGAAATATTTGTATATTACTACAGGTGGTTCTTCTGACCAAGCAATTGGTTGAACTATAGGCTATCCAGCCGTGCTGAAATGGGCACGACAGCACAGCTAGCCGTTAATGGAAGGTAATTATTAATCACATTAGAAATATCATCAGTTGTACTGATTAGTGATTAGACAGAGTTTTGTCAGAGCAGCAGCATTATATTGACTTAGGAATGGAACAAAAAGGGCAGCTCCTGTATTTTAACTGACTAAATAAATGCATAAATAATGTTATTTATTAGGGTGGTACATGGAGAGCCAAATATTTTCTTTGGTGGTACTTCAGGATAAAAAGTTGGAAAGCCACTATGCCACAGCATTCTGATGTGACTCAGATAGCTGACACACACACACACACACACACACACACACACACACACACACACACACACACACACACACACACACACACACACACACACACACACACACATACACATACACACACAGGCTGTGGTAAAAGTCTACAATGGTGGGCTGAGCCAACTAAGAGTTGCCGTTTTCTATTCTTCTTTTTCTAATCAACTCCTAATTAAGGCCACGGCACCGTGGCCAATAGGAAGCTCTGGTAATTGAGTAACATTGGGATGGAGTCGATCAGAGAGCCGGAGAGGTGCAGCTCGTCCGTCGGGAGACCAACTCATTTCCATATAAATGGGCTGTTAAACGTAACCCCAGCACAGTATTGGCTGAGAGCCCACATCCTGCAACGAATATCTTCCTGCTTTAAGTCCATATCGCAGCACAGTATTGGCTGAGAGCCCACATCCCGCAACGAATATCTTCCTGCTTTAAGTCCGCAAGAACGACTTTTCTCATTTTCTCGGGCAAAACGACCGTGTTTGAAAGTTCCGCTAAAGCGAGGAGCGCCAGTGGAGACCCTTTTACCAGGAATCATGTGGGAAGGAGGGAGAGAATATGATGGCCCGATAATGGCGAGATGTAAGAAATGCATTCTGCTGTGCCTCTGACTGCCTCATGTAAATAAGTGCCAGCACCAGTTGAGGAGGTGCATTGTCTACATCACTGGTTTAAAAAAGAACTGCAGGACGGGACCCTGAGGGGGTTTGACTTAATGTGCAGCATTGTTTTCTCACTCGACAGTAAAGCACAACAACATCTGGTTGGTTTTGTGCTTTCTTTACAGCATGCTACCGGAGGTTAAATCTCCCAAAGATTTGGCGCCGCGCCTGTGTGTGTCATAGCTCTGCCGAAGCCAAATAAACACAATGTTGTTTGTTTATGCATGCCACAATGTTTTGGGCCAAACAAATTAGAAAGTACAAAAAAAACGGCAGGTTACAACACTTTCTTTGTGGTTTTTCTTCTTTATAATTATTTGTTTGGTCCAAAATATTGTGTTTGTTGTCATGATTTGTCACAACTCGAGTTGGCTTTGTACGACGCTTAAAAGGTCTTTAAATAAATACTTTTTGAAATGTCTATGGGAAAAATGCATTGGGATTCATTTCCAACCTGCTCATCGGTCGCAATAGAGGGTATGCACGTGACATCATCATCAAACCAGGAAGTTATGCAGGAAGGCCAACTGAGTGGCAAAAAAACGACTTTCTGGCCTTGACAGCCCACACATCCACACAGAAAAGTCATATCTGATTGCATTAAACAACGTTAAACAATGTTAAACTCACTTTGCATGTTGCTTTGCCACTCGATGTGCCATTCACTTTACGCATGCGCATACCCTCTTTTAGGGGTTCAGACAGAGTCGTCCCGCTCAAGGTCCAGGACACTTCGAAACTACCTCTGGGGGAGCTCGGTTCGAATTCCCATCGCACGCACACGCACACACACTCTGTTGTCTCAGATATGTGTTCCTGTGGTGGGCAGAGAGCGCCTTTAAATTTCTTTGAAAAACATGCTAAACGACCAATTTAAACACTCGTTTAACCGTTTAAACTTGGATTTTCTTGGCCGTTCCTAAGTTTAAATTAGTTTAGCACTCTGGTAGCTCTTCACTTTTTGGATTCATTGTGCAGAAAAGGGTAAGAAGCGTTCCTTTTGGAAACCATGCTCCGTTTCTGAACCGTGGTGGGAGCTGCCGTGGGTGTGACCTCATCTCGGAGCTACAGAATGAGCGTAGGGACTGAGGGAACATATTGGGGCTATACGTAGGACATTGTAATGCGTGTGTGTATAGGCCAAGCCCTATATATATATCTGCAGTGGAGCAGTTCACCTATTTCAAGAGTTACACAATGTGTTCATAGCTTCAGCGTGGCTTGCCGTGACGAGATCAGTCAATAGTCCGCTGGCAGGAACAACCTTGAGCAGAGCAGAGGGGGAATAACTTGACAACGAAGCAGAGAGGGGCAAAGAAATAACAGAGAGAGAAAAAAAAATGATAATACTAGTTAAACCACTGTGTACAGTACTGTACGTGGGAGGTTGAATCGATGGAGCTGAGGAGCTGAAAAGCAGCGCTCCAGAAGTGGATGCAGTATTGATTGAATGGCTGCTGGACGGATCACGTACTGTTTGCTCATTCCACCCTTGAGTTGAGGGAAGAAAACCGGGACTCGTCACGCTCTGGATTTGACGGAGGATGTCTGTCGAGGCAATACGAGTTGCTGTTGTTGCAAACGGAAACAAGTAAATAAACCTTTTTTGCCGTTTCCCCAGGCAACTAAACGAGGCACATCATCGCACATGTGTGCACACCCGTGAGCACGCAACGAGCAGACTAATTTCCTTGAGGTCAAGTCATGTTTATCATTAATCTATCCACCGGTGCCAGTGCATGGAAATAAGGTGGGATTGGCAGGTCTAATTGGGTGGTTGTTTGCAGACGGTAACATTCCACTACTTCTCTATCCAGTAGGCCTGGCGTTGAGAGTCAACACAACACGGCACTTGGAGGTTGGAGGTTGGTCACAACGAAGCATCCTCAGGCTCAGAGTGACATGTGCTTTGCTGCATGTGACGTGTGTGTCTTGGACCGAAAGAATAGCAGAGCTGCATGAACTCTGAAGCCTATAGATGGTCTTTTTCAGTGTGCCGCCAGTGCAGGAAATGATGCGAAGCCTGTGGCGCTAGTTCAGGCAGGCAACTCGTGAGCGCGCCTATACCTGATCAGGTGACTATACTATGTCTCATGCACTCTTTACCTGATCAGAGCGGCTATTTAAACCTACCTTCCTGGCTTCTCTCCCGCCGTGCTGAAGTGCGTCTCCCTGCCTCGCTCGCTGCTAACCTGCTGCCCTTGAAGTTTTTGCAAATCCCACCGCCTCCCCAGCATCCACCTGTATACAGGCTCTGTTTCTAGATCCCCCCCCCCCTGCATGGGGCTCTTATTATTTCCCTGTAATTCTACTTTGTTTATAATTTACAACTAAAATATGAAGAGAATGAATAGGGACAGATCCCTGACGCCAATCTATGCTTCATATATATCTATGCTCAATTATGCTCAATAAATATATTTTCTAAATTTGTTCTCTGACTGAACTTAGTTTTTTGGGTTATTTGAGTATATCAAAGGTCAAATTAGCCTTTGTGATTCATGCGGATAAACAATGACCTCAAGAACATATTTACACTTAAGGGCTACATCTTGCGCCACCTTTATCTCTTATCCCTAAACTTATTTGCCTTTTTTTTTACTATTTTGAAAATCATTTTAAAATAGTTAATAACTAGCCCATCTACATGTTGTGAGCTTGTAGATCAGCTATTTTAACTATTTTAAAAGGTTTTTTAAATAGTAAAAATCACAAATAAGTTTAGGGGTAAGTGTAATATCACTTATTTGCCGATATCTCATTTATTCCAGCGTTTACTTAAGCAATATTACACTCGAGGGTGTGGTTTAACGTGATTATTGCCACGACAGTGATGCAGTCTTCGTCTCGTTCCGCAAGCGCCACTACGACCACAAATGTCCCAAGAAACTAGCTAGCCTAGCCACCGAGTTTGCTAGCGCTCTGGTAAAAGCCTTTGTAAAACTTTGTTTTGATTAGGTGGTGAATGGTGCTGGTTTGATCCACGGCTAGAAGCCGTTTCAACCAATCAGATTGCTTCCTCGAAATGACCTGTTATAATTCCTAGTAGTGAGGTTTAGTAATCTCTTAGTTCCTAGTATTCCTATAGTGTTTTGCTTCTGTGTGTTTCCTGCAGCTCAAGCTCCTCTCCTCTCCTCCAGAACCCAGCTCTCCTCTCCTCCAGAACCCAGCTCTCCTCTCCTCCAGAACCCAGCTCTCCTCTCCTCCAGAACCCAGCTCTCATCTCCTCCAGAACCCAGCTCTCCTCTCCTCCAGAACCCAGCTCTCCTCTCCTCCAGAACCCAGCTCTCATCTCCTCCAGAACCCAGCTCTCCTCTCCTCCAGAACCCAGCTCTCCTCTCCTCCAGAACCCAGCTCTCCTCTCCTCCAGAACCCAGCTCTCCTCTCCTCCAGAACCCAGCTCTCATCTCCTCCAGAACCCAGCTCTCCTCTCCTCCAGAACCCAGCTCTCCTCTCCTCCAGAACCCAGCTCTCCTCTCCTCCAGAACCCAGCTCTCATCTCCTCCAGAACCCAGCTCTCCTCTCCTCCAGAACCCAGCTCTCCTCTCCTCCAGAACCAAGCTCTCCTCTCCTCCAGAACCCAGCTCACCTGTTCATCTGCCTGCCGCCTGTCCTGCCTGCTCTTCTCAGCCTTCATGTTTGTTTTATGCTACCTTCCCATTCACTTATTGTGAATAAATACCTTAACTTGGTTCCTGTGTTTGGCTCTGCTTGTGGGTTCAACTTTCTGCAAACCATAACACAAGTTGGCCCAATGAGAGTTGTACATGTGTGTGTGTGTGCGCGGTGCAGTATGTGCACGTGTGTGCTCTTTCATTGGGAAACCATAGAGCACCAAAGTCTGACGTCACTTTCAGTAGAGGGCGCCAATACACAGGTTCATGTATTTTTTTATTTGCATTGTAATCCCCATAGGGCGATTTTAGGTCGCTTCATATAAGAACTGTGTTTGAAAAATAAAACGAGCACCCCGGCCTTTCTGTCTGTGGCTGTGCATCGTTAATGATGTCCATTTATATTTGATACAGCCAGTTTCTGGAGAAATGGAATTAATTTGGCCGCAAAAGCCTTGAAACTACATATGAAGGCAATGTCGCTGCTGCTAATATACGTCACGCCCAGCTCAACACATTGCGTTCCTGAGATTCCTCGTTGACTTAAGCTCAGCTGGTGGTGACTCGACTCGTACTAACCGCGAAACATTAAATATCAATAACATAACATTTTAAATAAACTTAATTAACATTCAGTTTCTGTTGTGCGACGGGCAGATGCAGCAACCCCGCCTACCCGGAAATGTAGTCTCTGGGTTGTTCGACTCGTTTCTATAGAGCTTATTTTGTTACTCTTTGGGTATATTTGTACATTTCCACCTCCAGTCGATGCTTCATATCCATATGAGTGAAAAGGCTGGTGGTCAGTTCTTATATGAGGCAATCTAATATCCCCCTATGGAGATTACAATGCAAATAAAAAGTACACAGACCTGTGGACTGACGCCCTCTACTGACAGTGACGTCAGGACTTCGGTGCTTTATTATCTTCTCTGCAGTGAATATGCCTTCCTGCCTGTTCCTCCGCTCGCAGCCTCCCACCGGGGGCTGAAGGTCAGGGAAAGTCGACAGAAATCAATGAGAGGTACTCCTCATACGTACGAATGCAGCCATAGAAACGTGAGCGCACAGGTGTGTGTGTGTGTGTGTGTGTGTGTGAACACATTGGTGCATGTTAGTATATGAATGTGTGTGCACAACAGTCTCTCTATTCCGGTGCAGGGCCCAAGTGGTGTGCCGACGTGAGACAAATCCTCTGTCAGAGAAAACCACACATTATATAATTGCATTTCCTTTCATGTACTAAATCGGTACTTAGTGTGCACCCAGTACAGAAGAAAATGTGATACGCTTTACCATGCACTTTCAACTCGTTTGTTTATTTAAAAACTGTCAACACATTTTTCTTTTTAAATATCAAAAACAGCTGATCAACAACCTCACAATGTATTTGTCCTCCACTCTTTACACAATCTATAGCAGTGTAACTTATTGTAATGCAATGAGTAATGACTCATTCAGAATGAAATCATGCCTTGTTTTTTCTTCTTCTTTTTTTGTCTGTCTTATTTTGAAAAAAAAAAAACGTAATAATGTTAAACCAACAACCACACAATGTGTCACATTGCTTGTAGATCATCCATTTTCGCTATGAATACATCGATTTGGACTTGGTCTATTGTGCCTCGGGCACAACATGTTTGAAAGTGCTGTAGATTAAATAATCTTCCAAAGATGAAGGATTGACAAAGTTCTTCAGGGTGAAGTATTGAGAATGGATTGAATTTACAATTTCAATTTAGGCATTTAGCAGACGCTCTTAATCCAGAGCGACTTACATTAAGCAAGAACAAAAAGCATGGGAATACATCACAAAAAAGCATTTATCATAAAACATGCGTAAGCTAAGAAAGTAACAGTGGAATATCTATATTATGAGACTATACATATAAACTATATATATATATATATATATATATATATATATATATATATATATATATATATATATATATATATACTACACATATGTACTATGGCGTGCTATGACTATATGCAATGCAATTATAGTGCTGTCTACATAACATGCTATAAGTCTGTATCAGATGCTATCTAAGTCAACAGAAATGCTATCTAAGGGGTTAGGGTAAGTGCTATGGGCCATGATGGAGTCTGAAAAGGTGGGTTTTCAGACTACGGCGGAAGATTGGGAGTGATGCTGCAGTTCTGACTGCAATGGGAAGTGCATTCCACAGTTTTGGAGCCAGAAGGGAGAAGAGTTTGGGACGTGTGGAGCGTTGTCCCAGCGTTTTTAGTGAGGGTACTTCCAGCTTCCCTGCGTTGGCTGAGTAACAACATAAAGAGAGTGAGGAACAGGCCTCCTTGCCTGTTCCAGCAGCCCCTCCAGGCGCAAGCCTCCCCAACCCTATTCTCAGACAGTCCTTATAGTCTAGTCTTAACAGAGATGAGGGTGACACACAAATAAGTATACCTTTGCTGACAGCGTGGAGGAGTCAAGTCAGCTGTTAGATTGACAGCTGCAGTTGAGTTAGACGGAGAATGCTTCAATGAGACTGAATGGAAGGCAGAGAAATACACAATGCATAATATTTGGCAGTCTATTTGGCATTCTAAAATAGCCATTACAAAAGCCACCACTTTCATCCTTGCATCCCTAATTTGGAGTCACATGCCATAGGCCACATGAAAATTGCAGATCTATAAGATCACGTTGCAAACTTGTACATTTTTAAATAGCCAAAGCATAAACAGGGCTCTCGGATAAGTCTGAGAGCTGTGCACTTGTAATGCCTTACAAATAGATACATTAAAGATGCAGTGCCGTAATATTCTTCCACCCTAAAACATGATCATCAGGTATTATTATTATATAAGGAGGAGATAAGATTATTAAAAAAAAAAAGTGTACCGTATTTGTTAAAATGTTGTTTTTATGTGGACACACCCACCAGTTCATTAAAGGACAACTTTAGTTTTTTTCAACCAAGGTTCATGTTTTAGGTTGTTATTAGAGAAAGTAAAAGATGAGTGTTCATTTTTCTTCATTTGCTGCTTTCTTTCATTTTAGGGATTTTAGGTGTTTTTGACAGGGGGGCGGGGGCATTCGAGCATGGGGCTAAATATGTATTTATTTACAAAATATTATGGCGATTTATTTTTTTATTATTTACTATATAGTCCTACTAGACCCCAGGAAATTACATATGGTCACGGAAGATCACATGATCTACTGAATGAGCCACACTGTGTCATAGGCTCAATATGTCAATGTTTGACACATTCAGTAGATCTTGTGATCTTTTGTGGTCAAATATAATTTCTTGGGGTCTAGTAGGACTAGAGTAAATAATAAAAAAATTAATCGCTATAAAATTTGGTAAATAAATACATATTTAGCAACATGCTCGAATGCCCCCGCCCCCCTGTCAAAAACAGCTAAAATCCCTAAAACGAAAGAAAGCAGCAAATGAAAAGAAATTAACACTCATCTTTTACTTTCTCTAATAACAACCTAAAACATGAACCTTGGTTGAAAAAAACTGAAGTTGTCCTTTAAGTACGCCTAGTTTGCCTGCAGTGGGTGGTGATCCACCTGAACTGAAGCTGCACCCACATACAGGGGGAGGGGGTGATAGTGTGATGTCAGAATACGAGAGGACTCGACCCGCCGAGTCTTCTTCACCTTTGGCGAGATTTCTTCCCCTTTTGCTGAAAGTGCCCCGAAAAGTGAAGAAAAATCGGCAGAATGTGAAGAAGCGTCGCCCCCGCGGCGACGCTTCTTCACATTCTGGCGGGTTTTTCTTCACGTTTCGGCGATTTCTCAAGATAACTCGCCAAAAAGGGTAAATGTGGCGAGTCTTCTTGTTACCTGATGTCACTATATCACTGTTTTTTTTTCCATTTGCACGTTTGACTGCAGCCTCAGTCAAAGGTTCCATGCAGCCTACAGGAAGAAACCCTAAATACAAAGGGAAGACGTCATTGCAACATAACAACCACAACCTAAGGGGTCTAATGAAGTATTGTCACCTCATAAACGCATGAAGAAATACAAAAATCACTGCACTTCATCTTTACCATTGATGATTCTTATACTGTGTATAGACTGTATACTGTGTATACTGCATCTCTTATATATGTTTTTCTTTGACAACCCATTGGATGCATGCCCTGTGTGTACTCACTGTAGTCAATTCAATCCATTCCTGTAAATCACTTTGTCAATCAGAGCGTATGAACACATTCATCTTCCTCGATCCTCCTCGTCTCTGACTGAGGTCAAGCGCAGCCCGCCAACACAATCTATACCCTGCACGCCTCCGTATTTAGTAGAGTGAGCTTTAATTATCGCCGTGGCCTTTGGGCTGTCTTTGATTGCACAGCCTTGCCTGTTGGTGTGTACAGTGTGCGGTGAAAGGAAAAGGGCACAGTATTATAACAGGACCGTAATAAATATGCAGGCGCTTTTCTCTCTGGCAAAGTGACGATTACATTAGAACAATTGCTGCGCTCCAAACCAAATGAGTGGTGACTGCATCGACGGTGAACCCATCTGACACACCGTTTTGACGCGTGTCCTTCATTAAATGCATTTTTTTTTTAAAGCCGCGAAATGACATTGAGGCATTGTCTGATCTGATGCGGTTCTGAATAAGCTCAGAGGAATTTGTTAGCTTTTGAATATTCAACGCCGGGGCCTTATTATCATATTTTCCTGAATAGGGGGGGGGGGGGGGGGGGGGGGGGGTTGGTGCGCGCACGTGCGGATGCAGCTGATGAATTGCTTAGATTGGCGGGACATTGTGAAGCAGCTATATGACACCCTGCAACCCTCAGAAAATTTCGCACTATAGACAAAATGACCCTGCACCCTGTGATGAGGCATAACATCATTGCATTAAACGGTTGGTACTTTCAAAGCAGGCATCCGCAAGCACACTTGTACAACGAAGTATAGGACACTACTTTTTTCCCCCTCACGATGTGTTTTGAAAATGGAGCTTGATTCCTTGCTGAGGACGCTGAGTGAGCACTGCACCAAAGCATTATGGGAATTGTAGTCGAGGAAGGAAGTGAGCCCAGTGTCCATGACGTTGTGGACACTGCTAAAATCCAACATATCTAAAACCACAAGAAAGTGTTCTAAATATTGTAAACGTCATTAACATATACGTTTTTTTTGCAAAAAAGGGTGAAGTGTCCCTTTAAATGTGCTTCATAACATTTGACATGACTTAATGACTGTTGATTGTTTTGCATTCCTGAAGTGAAACTGAATCACTTCATGAAATACAAAATGCATGCAGGCTTATATATACTCGTCGTCTCAAAACCGTAACATGATTTATATAGACCTCTTCATTCTTGCAGAAACTGACGGAAAATATCATATTGCACCGTGAAGGAGAAGGAGAAGAAACTATACAGTGAAAATAGTGTTCAGACTTGATAACAAGAATCTTCTCACTCATGATAACATGAAGTATACAGCCCAGGGCAGGCTGATGGTGATGTAAGCACTTATACAATTATACCGCCTGACCTGGGGCCAGTCACTTAGAGGCTCTCTCTCTCTCTCTCTCTCTCTCTCTCTCTCTCTCTCTCTCTCTCTCTCTCTCTCTCTCTCTCTCTCTCTCTCTCTCTCTCTCTCTCTCTCTCTCTCAGCCCACACTAAATATTTGAAGATGTCAAATGTAAAGGTCTCTGAGTCATAAAGCCTATACCTCAGTGCATGGTGCAGTCAATTGCATATTATCTGAGAGATGTTGACGTATCATATCAAACATATGCCTTCTGCCATTATTATGCACGGCGTGTTTTGCTGTCGTAATGTACAGCACATAGGGGTTTGTTTGTGTGCCATTCCATTCAGTATATTTTACTGTACGTTGATTTAAAGCCCTCATCCAATCGCTGGCGAGGGGAGGGCGGGAGGAGGAGGAGTGGCCCCGGCTGGATGTGTTTCAGCACCGCGGACAGCTCCCCTCCGCTCTGCAGGGGAGAGAGAGAGAGAGAGAGAGAGAGAGAGAGAGAGAGAGAGAGAGAGGTGACGAAAACAACTGAATGAACACCATTCCACCTCGACAGGCACGACTATAGATTAGTGCCAGTTCTCAACCCCGTCACTTCTGAAGAGCTCCTACTTTGGCTTCATTCGATTATATATATATTTGTAGTTGTTTTTGATGCCTCCAGTCCAGACGCGTTTAACCAATCATCAACAACATCACCACCAGCTCTTCTGCGTCTATGCTATGGTTTACAGTGCCGTGAAGTATAGGGTCTTTTTTTAATGCCATTGGAATGGTCTACATATAGCCTATACGTCAAGTCCTTGTAAAAATAACAATTGTGTGTATATCAAACCGCACTCACTCACCACCACCACCACCACCACCCCGTCGCTATAGGGTCGCTGATTATGTTGAGATAACCGGATTGCCCTGCATGCAGCGTGCACCGTGCACGCCATGAAGTGGCTGTGGCTCTAGCGTGGCAAAGAAAAAGAAAAGAAAAGAAGAGAAAACAGAAACATGAAGTTAAGTAGTTTCGACGGACAGCGGTGAATGCTGCGGTTTGACAATCGATCGCCTCGCCGTGCATCTGCAAATTGGCAAGTTATAATTCCGAACAGAACGGAGTCATTTATTGTTTTCCTGTTTCTTTTCCTCCTCCATCACCCGAACGGACGGCTCGTCTCAGCAGCCTGCAGACGGACAAGATGAGGTCCTTCTGTGACTTTTTAAATCCTTCTTAAAGAGAAGCAAAGGAAACGAACGAAGCACCAAAAAGGCTTTATATACTGCAAGAAAACAAGGATAATAAAAAAAAAAAAACATTGCATTTATTTTATTTTCATTCCAAACCTACTCGCGTCGCCTTTCATTCAGAGACAGAGGAAGATATATAACGTCTTTGGAGGGTTCTTAAAAGAGTAGGCTATACAAATCTGCGTTTATTGGGTCAACCACAACAACAACAACAACATGAAGAAGTTTCGGAAGGTGCTCGACGGGCTGACCACCTCCTCTCCGACGGGGGGGTCCATGGGGTCGCCCTCGGGGTACGGCAGTGCGGCGGGGACCCCCACCCCCCGAGACGTGGACATCCAGGAAACTTTAGTCTCGGAGAACTTTCAGATCAGTAAGGTTAGTAGCATGGTGTGTGTGTGTGTGTGTGTGTGTGTGTGTGTGTGTGTGTGTGTGTGTGTGTGTGTGTGTGTGTGTGTGTTATATGATGATATGACGGAGAAGACAAGGCTGCCTAACTGAGTGTGGTCTTAATTGGCTTGGTTTGGCTGAAGGCGAAACGCGCCTCGACGCTTTAATAACCCATGCAGTGCTTTGGCACCGTGCACACCGCTGTGTGTGTGCATGTGCACAGCTGGCCCATACGCGTTGAGTTGACTCACGGTTGCACAACAAATGTGTGTGTGTGTGTGTGTGTGTGTGTGTGTGTGTGTGTGTGTGTGTGTGTGTGTGTGTGTGTGTGTGTGTGTGTGCGAGTGCGTGCGTGCGTGCGTGAGAGAGATGAAAGCGGCATCCGGTCCCAACCGTGCACCTTGCCATCTGTGTGTACCAATGAGTATAGGCTACAGTATGTCTTCTGTCTATGATGTGGAACAAAAACATGTAGATGACAACAGCCTGGAATGAGAGCGCATGTGGAGTACACAGTCTTATTGGAACAAGAAGATTATGGTCAGATGTACACAATCCATGTGGCTTAGTTTGCATAACAGATCATTTATCTATGACAGTCTTTGATCCAAGGCTATAGCCTATAGTGTGCGTGCGGCACAGGAACAGTCTATACTCTAGGCTATACTTCAATAAAATAAAGAAACAAAAGTGAGCCATCCCAAGAAGTATCGACACTGCAGTCCTACCTATCCTATCCTATCCTATCCGGCTGATGTGATTTTCGTGGGGGTTGGTTGTCTATTTATAGCACCCCCCTCGCCCATTGCAGGCTATAGTGCCGGACGCCCACTTGGAGGGAGGGAGAGAGAGAGAGAGAGAGAGAGAGAGAGAGAGAGAGAGAGAGAGAGAGAGCTGACTGCAGCCATAATTTCTCACCCGAAAGAGAGGAGGTGAATTTTTGGATCGGATATCGTGAATATTTCATGACGTTGCATAAACTTGGGGGTATGTTGTCGTGGAGCTGCCTGTGCTGTGTGTGTGTGTGTGTGTGTGTGTGTGTGTGTGTGTGTGTGTGTGTGTGTGTGTGTGTGTGTGTTCTCAGAGTCACAGACCCATAATGGTCCATTTGGTTTCTAACTATCATTTAGCTGGAACTCTCTCAAGGACACCCTGGGGGTCCCCGGACCCCACTTTGGGAACCACTGGTTTGACCTTATATCACTGTAGAGCTTCTGTTCTTGACGGCGGCGGTGGCTCAGCGGTAGAGTGGCCGGAT
>NC_139707.1:9009054-9011554 GCF_964188405.1 Protomyctophum parallelum
TGTTGTTGTTTTATACTAGTATAGGCTGTCTGGGAGAGTGTGCATGTTGTTGTTTTATACTAGTATAGGCTGTCTGGGAGAGTGAGCATGTTGTTGTTTTATACTAGTAGAGGCTGTCTGGGAGAGTGTGCATGTTGTTGTTTTATACTAGTAGAGGCTGTCTGGGAGAGTGTGCATGTTGTTGTTTTATACTAGTAGAGGCTGTCTGGGAGAGTGTGCATGTTGTTGTTTTATACTAGTATAGGCTGTCTGGGAGAGTGTGCATGTTGTTGTTTTATACTAGTAGAGGCTGTCTGGGAGAGTGTGCATGTTGTTGTTTTATACTAGTATAGGCTGTCTGGGAGAGTGTGCATGTTGTTGTTTTATACTAGTAGAGGCTGTCTGGGAGAGTGTGCATGTTGTTGTTTTATACTAGTATAGGCTGTCTGGGAGAGTGTGCATGTTGTTGTTTTATACTAGTAGGCTGTCTGGGAGAGTGTGCATGTTGTTGTTTTATACTAGTAGAGGCTGTCTGGGAGAGTGTGCATGTTGTTGTTTTATACTAGTATAGGCTGTCTGGGAGAGTGTGCATGTTGTTGTTTTATACTAGTAGAGGCTGTCTGGGAGAGTGTGCATGTTGTTGTTTTATACTAGTATAGGCTGTCTGGGAGAGTGTGCATGTTGTTGTTTTATACTAGTAGAGGCTGTCTGGGAGAGTGTGCATGTTGTTGTTTTATACTAGTATAGGCTGTCTGGGAGAGTGTGCATGTTGTTGTTTTATACTAGTAGGCTGTCTGGGAGAGTGTGCATGTTGTTGTTTTATACTAGTAGAGGCTGTCTGGGAGAGTGTGCATGTTGTTGTTTTATACTAGTATAGGCTGTCTGGGAGAGTGTGCATGTTGTTGTTTTATACTAATAGGCTGTCTGGGAGAGTGTGCATGTTGTTGTTTTATACTAGTAGAGGCTGTCTGGGAGAGTGTGCATGTTGTTGTTTTATACTAGTAGGCTGTCTGGGAGAGTGTGCATGTTGTTGTTTTATACTAGTAGGCTGTCTGGGAGAGTGTGCATGTTGTTGTTTTATACTAGTATAGGCTGTCTGGGAGAGTGTGCATGTTGTTGTTTTATACTAATAGGCTGTCTGGGAGAGTGTGCATGTTGTTGTTTTATACTAGTAGAGGCTGTCTGGGAGAGTGTGCATGTTGTTGTTTTATACTAGTAGGCTGTCTGGGAGAGTGTGCATGTTGTTGTTTTATACTAGTATAGGCTGTCTGGGAGAGTGTGCATGTTGTTGTTTTATACTAGTATAGGCTGTCTGGGAGAGTGTGCATGTTGTTGTTTTATACTAGTAGGCTGTCTGGGAGAGTGTGCATGTTGTTGTTTTATACTAGTAGGCTGTCTGGGAGAGTGTGCATGTTGTTGTTTTATACTAGTAGAGGCTGTCTGGGAGAGTGTGCATGTTGTTGTTTTATACTAGTAGAGGCTGTCTGGGAGAGTGTGCATGTTGTTGTTTTATACTAGTATAGGCTGTCTGGGAGAGTGTGCATGTTGTTGTTTTATACTAGTATAGGCTGTCTGGGAGAGTGTGCATGTTGTTGTTTTATACTAGTAGAGGCTGTCTGGGAGAGTGTGCATGTTGTTGTTTTATACTAGTAGGCTGTCTGGGAGAGTGTGCATGTTGTTGTTTTATACTAGTAGGCTGTCTGGGAGAGTGTGCATGTTGTTGTTTTATACTAATAGGCTGTCTGGGAGAGTGTGCATGTTGTTGTTTTATACTAGTATAGGCTGTCTGGGAGAGTGTGCATGTTGTTGTTTTATACTAGTAGAGGCTGTCTGGGAGAGTGTGCATGTTGTTGTTTTATACTAGTATAGGCTGTCTGGGAGAGTGTGCATGTTGTTGTTTTATACTAGTATAGGCTGTCTGGGAGAGTGTGCATGTTGTTGTTTTATACTAGTATAGGCTGTCTGGGAGAGTGTGCATGTTGTTGTTTTATACTAGTATAGGCTGTCTGGGAGAGTGTGCATGTTGTTGTTTTATACTAGTATAGGCTGTCTGGGAGAGTGTGCATGTTGTTGTTTTATACTAATAGGCTGTCTGGGAGAGTGTGCATGTTGTTGTTTTATACTAGTAGGCTGTCTGGGAGAGTGTGCATGTTGTTGTTTTATACTAGTATAGGCTGTCTGGGAGAGTGTGCATGTTGTTGTTTTATACTAGTATAGGCTGTCTGGGAGAGTGTGCATGTTGTTGTTTTATACTAGTAGGCTGTCTGGGAGAGTGTGCATGTTGTTGTTTTATACTAGTATAGGCTGTCTGGGAGAGTGTGCATGTTGTTGTTTTATACTAGTAGGCTGTCTGGGAGAGTGTGCATGTTGTTGTTTTATACTAGTATAGGCTGTCTGGGAGAGTGTGCATGTTGTTGTTTTATACTAGTAGGCTGTCTGGGAGAGTGTGCATGTTGTTGTTTTATACTAGTAGAGGCTGTCTGGGAGAGTGTGCATGTTGTTGTTTTATACTAGTAGGCTG
>NC_139707.1:9014054-9089054 GCF_964188405.1 Protomyctophum parallelum
GTTATGGACTGTAGGCGACTGTAGACGGACTGGGGCGGCTGTGGCTCAGGAGGTAGAGCAGGTCGTCCAATGATCCATGGGTCGGCGGTTTGAATCCCGGCTCCTCCTGTCTACATGTCGAAGTGTCCTTGGGCAAATACACTGAACCCCAAATTGCTCCCGATGTGCTGATTGTTGCCTTGCATGACTTCTGCCGCAATCGGTGTAGGAATGTGTGTGTGAATGGGTGAATGTAATGCACAATCTATGTAAAGCGCCTTGGATAAAGGAGCTTTATAAATGCACCATTTACCATTAGGCTATAACTATAACTTAGGCCATAGCGTTAACCCCCTAAGGCTTTTTGCTTCAACGGGCCGACTGCGTGGAACAAACTCCCACACATTTTGTGTTATTCATGTCCTCACTGTATTGCATTACTGCTATTATTTTTTTTATGTTTTATGCCTTGCTTTTCTTTTCTTTCTTTCTCCATTGCTCTGTAAAGCACTTTGAGCTGCATTTCAAGTTTTATTATTATTATTATTATTATTAACTTATACTTTCAGAAATATGGCTGTGGCTTGAAAAAGTCAAAATGTAAACGTGACATTTAGATTTGTCTTGTGAGTAATCAGTATGTGGTACACACACACACACACACACACACACACACACACACACACACACACACACACACACACACACACACACACACACACACACACACACACACACACACACACACACACACACACACACAGAGTATGTTGATTCATGAATCATGACTGCTCAGAGAAACCTTTTATTTTCCGGTGAACTGAGTGCTTTCCAGTCTCGAGATAAATTGTCAGGGGAGTTTGGTGTGGGACAAACCTGCACGCACGCAAGCATGCACGCACGCACGCACGCACGCACGCACGCACGCACGCACGCACACACACACACACACACACACACACACACACACACACACACACACACACACACACACACACACACAGACCTTTAGAATTGATCTGATTCATGAAAGGCTGTTTGTTACACAGCACAAACGAACGTGTTCATTTATCCATTTGAACACATTTGGAACACAGAGAGAGAAATGTAACCAAATAGACCCAAAGGAACGCTCAGGATTTTACAGTGTGCTCTCTCTCTCTCTCCCCTGACCTTTTCTCTCTTGGCAGTATTAGTCCAAGAAGTATGAGCTCACATGCACCGCAGAAAAGCCTCCGTAAGGCTATCAGTACACAGAGTAGATTAAACCGTGTGTGTGTGTGTGTGTGTGTGTGTGTGTGTGTGTGGGAGGGCAGGGGGGGGGGGGGGGGGGGGAGTCGTGGCAAACGTAGTCGTGACATTATCGTCTTCAGCAAGGCAAGAGAGCCACGTGGGAAGATATCTTAACACATTTCATTTAGATATTGTACTCTGTACAGTATGTGTGTTGTAGAAGGTGTTTATATGGAACACAGTGGTAAACGTGCTCCATTAAGGCACCAACCTGCTCATCGGGAGCAATTAGGGGTTCAAAGTATTGCTCAAGTTGAGCAACTTCCATTGAAATGAATAGCTTGGGGGCGGGGCTAGCGCTCCGGTTGGGTCTCTAATCCTTTTATTACTCGATGCGTTCCTTCAGCACTTCGGCTCAACTTCCTGCCTTCAATGGAGACGCGTCGCTCCAATGACCTACAGCGGCCTGTGAGGCATCGATGTTTGAGGGGCGCTAGCGCCTCCTATATACAGCTTGTCGTCACTACACTCGTGGCACATTTTGCCATTGACAAATGAAAGGAGAATTTACATCATATGTGTCTGAACACATGAGCTTGTTGTGTCAACACAGTGGCCGTTGGAAGGTCCCATGGCCCCCCCCCCCCCCCGCGCGCCACCACCGAACGGGACCGTAAATACCACTTCGGACTAAACCCCTGGCTAAACGTGGCCCAGTTGCAGCAGACCGGCAATGAATACACAGGTTGCATATTGAAAATCACGTTACATGTTGAAATGTCCATAACCATTCATTCCTGACGGAGCTAATCAAATACTGGAGGGTGTAGGGCTGCTACTCACTTGTGCCTGCCGTCTGTAGGCTACTGTACATGGCTGTGATGAATGGGACAGCTTCGGGATTCGGGAAAGTTGATTAAATAGTCTCTTAATGTTTCAATTCAAGTGATAAAGTTCACGTGGGTATATATCCGTCCATCTTTATGATTAGGTTACTGTTGTTGTCTTGGTATTCCTTTCATGCGACTTCACTCACCTCCAGTGCATGTGGATGGAGCTGCTGCTGTTGTGTTTGTATTCCACCTTTACTCCATCTATCTTGCCCTCTTTTGCCTGTGGTAATTTTATGCCTTGTTTATGACTGTTCAAAGAATCAAAACTCAACTTTATTGCGAGTTTATTGGCGATTGCAGAGCAGGGCTAACAACTGTATACAGCCACAGCGGACAGACCGGAGCAAATCCATCTACTCTAGTACTCTAACGTGCAGCCAAGCAGCCCAGGTTAAACCCTCTATTTCCTGCCTGCGCCGTGAAGGGCCCTTCACAATAAAGCGTCTCCCTTTAACTCCCAATGAACTACATTTTACACTGCTTATTATTGACAGGAAATGTAGTCTTAGTTGCGGTAACTTAACAGCGTGTTTGTGGGAGAGAGAGCCAGAGAGAGAGAGGGTGAGAGAGAGAGAGTATACAGTTTACTACCACGCATCGGAGCGGCCGGCCGGCCGGGCCCCCCCACCCTCCCGGGCCCTGAGGCGACTGCCTCGCCTGCCTCGCCTATATCGCCCCCCCCTGTGTCAACACAAACATTAAATGCCGTTGACAAAGAAAGGAGAATTTACTGAGCTTTGCTAAGACACACATTATGTCTCTGAGCGAAGTGGCTTTTTAAAACACAGTGCAACTGTTTTTGTGTTGACGAGCAGGCACAAAGCGTCTGCGCGGGGGGACAAGTACGCCAGGACTTATGCTATTATTATAATAACATCTATAGAAAATAAGGGGTGCATACTTAGTTTAGACTAGTCATGACTAGTCATTAGACATGGGTTAAGGTTAGGTTTAGTGTGCTGCCCTATGGGAGGTTAGGTTTAGGGTAAGGGTTTGAGATAGGTTGTAGTTGTAGGACTAATGACTGGTCTAACCAATGTCTAGTCTAAACCAAAAACTGTCTAAACTAAGTACTGTACCCGCGAATAACTTTAACCCATTCTGAACGGGAACCCATTTTGGTGTCAGCATCATGTTATGCTTTAGCTATTGAAAAATAGCAGATCGACAAGCTCATAGCGCGCCACCGAGTGGCGCGCTACGAGCTTGTAGGTCTGCTATTTTTTTTTAATCGAAGAACGACTGACATAGAAACATAGCTTTATCAGAAAACTGTCAGGATGTAGAAGACGTTTATAGAATCTGATCTCAGGTCAGAATGGGTTAAGACAGAGAGACAGACAGACAGACAGACAGACAGACTGACAGACAGACAGACAGACAGACAGACAGACAGACTGACTGACTGACTGACTGACTGACTGACTGACTGACTGACTGACTGACTGACTGACTGACTGACTGACTGACTGACTGACTGACTGACTGACTGACTATTGTAATTCAAAAGAGGCCCATTATGTCCCCATTCCCTCTGCTCTTATTGGCCCCTGCAGAGCCACCTGTTGTTCCCTTCATGGATAGAGATATATGTGAGAGAGAGAAGTGCCCTTCAGTCTGGGAATATATGCCTATATAATGATGCTAATCCCCCTGTCATCTCCCACTGCTTCCTAGTAACACGCATGTCTCTTTGTCATGCTATTGTATGAAGCCGTCATCTCTCACCTCACTTATTCCCATAATACGCATGCCGTACAAAGCCCTTTGATTTGTGTTTGCTTTTCCTCCATAACTATTCATGCGTGGTCAGTGGTGGTGGTCACCTTTCTATATTGCTGGGGTGTTTGCCGCCATTTATGGCTATTATTTGAAACGATGGCAAACTTCATCATCAGTGTCATATGAGCACAATTCTTTTCTCATTCAATTTTTATTTGTTTTCTGAACAAGAACACAGCATAATCATTTTACAGTGTACAACATTGAACTCAAAACATTCACTCTCACACGCATACTCATGTGCACCCACGCGCGCACGCACGCACGCACGCACGCACGCACGGTATGAGCACAAATTAATAATTCAGTTATTTTTCTTCTGCTGATTGATGCAATGTTAAATTCGCACTTCCATAATGATTAGATGTTTGCATGGGGAGAGGAACGGCCGCTTTAGCTTTTTGCCCGCTAACACTCCGCTCTGTTTAGCGCTGGATATCATCACAGGTGAACCACTGGGATTTATTGACCTCATTCCAATGTCTAATCATCTTTGATAATTCTTCATCTCAAATAGCGAGGCTTAATTACCCAAGCATCCACTACAATCCCATTCTAAACTAGACAATGTAGTGCAGTGGTTATCAAAGTGCATGGGGTCCAGATAGAGACCCTCCGGGGTCAACAAAACAGTGTCACTGGGTATAGATGTTAGCCCAATTAGTGGCATAGCTTACTTCTGTACTACATTATTATTATTATTATTATTATTATTGTACTACATCAAATGCAACAACAACAATCTCTTATGTGGGTCACTGGCACAAAACTAAATCTGCCTTTAGTTCAATTCGGCATGAATAGAGAACCGATACACTATAGCACATGGATCTCTGCTAATGGCAGTTTGTCTATAACCCATTCTGACCTGAGATCAGATTCATACGAGGTTTCCGCCGGACACACACTGGTCCTGATGATTTTTAAATAGCTAAAGCATAACATGATGCTGACACCAAAATGGGTGACCGGTCAGAATGGGATAAGGTGCTTCTTTTGGCTGATATAACTTCATGAAACATTAATATTACTTTGCACATAAGATACTGACACAGATACTGTCTCATTAAAATGTTGAGAAATATTACTTATAGCAGCTTTAAGGCCCATAACATGATGTGGGATGTGATGTCCTGATTTGACTTATTTTGTGAAGCAATTGTTTAACTGCTATACCAAATGGTGAGTTTAGTCATGTTTATAGTTATGATGACTATGGTTAACATGGCCAATGTGAAATCGCACAAAGACACAGACTTAAAGGTATATTCAGTGATTTCACTCAAAAAACCTTAGGTTTCGTTTTTGGCTGTGGGACACAGCCTTTCGTCCAATCAGGATAGAGAGCCAAAAACGAAACCTACGGTTTTTTGACCCCCAGGGGTTAACTGGGGACAGGGAGGAACTCCTTATATGGCCAGCACACTCTATAGTAGGGAGGATTATCACAACTAAACAAAAAAATAAGTGATATTTGAATTAAGTGAAATCACTGAATATACCTTTAATATTTAATCAAATTTGCCCTATATTTAGAAACAGCTGTACCCCCCCCCCCCACCCAGGAATCCTGTCAACAGCCCTTGATCACAGCTGAACGGCGTGAATACAAATCCATACTAAAATCTATAAGCTACATGAAGGTGCATGTCAGTATCTGCCAGCGTAATAGCAGCAAACTGTACTGTATATGGCTTTTATGTCTTTATCATTGACAGGACAGTAGGCTGAGAGAGACGCGCAGCCAGCGGCCCAGTACATATAACTTCTGGGGGTTCTTGACATGAAATAGTTTGAAGAATCACTGATATAGAAACATTGGTTTTTCACAAAACTATCATGATTTAAGACGACATCTTGGCTACTGCCTGCATGCTAGGCGTGGGGGGGGGTGCGTGTGGGAGGGTGATGTCATTGCTTTCTCTCTCTGCCAACAATATGACCGCCATGGCAAACTTTCTGGCACGGCGATCTGAACTTCATCCCGAGATCGGGCGGTGAGTCATCGGGAGGCGAATGAATGCCAGCCAGCCGCTCGCTCTCACATTAGCATGTTTCTGCTGCCTGTCGGAGGCCTTAGAGTGTGGGATCAATTAGGGATGAGTGTACAGTATGTCGGCAGCGAGGGGAGAGGACTGGGAACAGAGGAGATGGGGGAGGGATGAGATGCTCTGGTGATAGCTAGGCGTCTCTCAGAGAGTGAGGTATAGTGGATCAAACATTTTCAGCAAGTACACCCTGACCCTGTGCTATGTGATATTTCGACATGATCCGGTACGCAATGTTAGCCTATACTTTGCTCGCCTAGATTACTTTTTTTCCTCCAGTGGTGGAAGAACTTAACAAATAAAAGTATTGTACAAAAGCATTGGCATCAAAGTATCACGATTGTTTAATCACGGCGTTTGTTGAATTATATATGGATGTGCGGGGATGTGTTATCAGAAGTGTGTTAAATATATTTAGGTCATAATTATTGATCAACTATTTCACACTGATGAGACTGCAAGGTAGAACATGTAGGTCTCTCAGAGCACATTCCATGAAAGCAACCACCATTGGTAGGGGGTTGTGGAAATCCTTATCAGTGCCAGTCAAGGGAACAAAGGGATTTATGACCTGGCAGGAAAGACATCTGAGACTCTGAAACTGAGCAGAACATGTAGAGGGAGAAACCATGGTCTGGTAATTCTTTCTTTTCATTGAGTAAAATGTGTTCTAAATGTAACCAATATTATACTGGGTTAGTAAAGCCTAGATAATATAAGAATGTAATGATCTACCAAGTTAATCTAGACATTTGATCTAGAGATAAGCAGCAGCTCACTTGACAGGAAGTGATAGGAGCATGTTGCGAGGGGCTGATGTCAGAATCCACAGGCAGAGGTGTCTGTGGCTTCTCATTGGCTAAAGGACGGGGGCAGAAAAACTGACCCTGTCATTTGATTGGCTGCAAAGGCATTCTCTTTGGTCTAAGTACACTGTTGATGGAAAGTGGAAGTTAGATTCTACACCGTACCACCGTGACAAGATAGAGACCAGCATGAGGCCAGCGGTAAATATAATCATATGATATGTGCATTATTCCATAAATATGTTATAAATGTGTAATGATAATTAGATTGTAACCAAATGTTTATATGTGTTCTTGTCTCCAAATCAATAATCTTGAATGGTAGATTTAAAACCACATAGGTGGAAGTACCACATAGTTAAAAGTGGCACACACAGAAAAGTGGCACACGCCACACATAGTTGGAACTACCAACTACCAAAAGTGTTCAATAAACCACACTTCACCAAATGAGAGTAGGTTAGGCATTAGACTTTAAGGGCGTGCCAAATGCACAGGATCCAGGGTACTATTGTCAGTCTGCATTGGGGAAGTTTGAACAAATGTGTGAATGTTATATGTGTTTTATGTTTAAAGAATGAACTATAATAAAAAACCCTATAAAAAGCATATTTGATTCGTAAAACAAGGAAATTATTGAAGCATTAAATAAATCAATTGTGCGTATTGAACGTAGCTTATCTGCTGTATCTCTTGGGAATTCGGATCCCGGCAAATCTCACCAAAAACCGGACAGTTTTAAATCGCTGCCGTGCACTAATCAGTGCACAGTCGCGATTTGATGCGCTATTAGAGCGCACAAAATCACGGCCGGTTAAAGACCCGACCGTTCAAATAGTTTAAACCGCAAGCGAATAGTTTAATTCGTTGCGTGGCTGTGCACTGGGAGTGCACAGTTTAAACCGCTGCTACAGCAGCAACTCGAATTGAAACAGTCAAACAGAATAAAATATTCCAGTTTCAATCCGATGCCGTGCGCTAGTGAAGCGCACAGTTTTATACTTGGTGGGGCTGCTAAAGCGCCCAATTAATACCAGGTTTAAATCAGGCTGTACAGTTGGATCGGGTGCGGTTAAAAGAACCGTCCGTTAGTGCAGTTTGAACCCGCCGCCGTGCGGAGTATATATCTCGCCGCCGAGCGAGCAGTCTGGTGCGTGCGCTGGGCTCAGCGTACAGTCGGGTTATGCCCGGGCAATTTAAGACATAATATGGTCTAAACAACTGGACATATTGCAGTTTAAATTGCTACCGTGTTCGTGTTGTAAAGGGCTTTAAATCAGTGTTCACTACAGTGAGCACGATTTAAAGACAGTTTATGTTGTGGCTGGGCTGTTGAAACTAGAAACAGCGTCGGTGAAGTTACTAAAGTAACCACAATCTAAACAGATAAAGCCGTGAGTGGAGACCGCGGCACACATATAGTTTGGATCGTGCCCCACTAACAACCCTCAATTCAGATCGTTCAGGTAACGACACACTGTTTGTGGATTGTTTGATGTGGTTAAATTCAGACGAATGTGAAGCCGTGCGTAAAAGCGCATGGCGATCGATGCGCACGTTAGTGTCTACATATCAAACGCGCAATGCGTCTGATTTGGGCTAACTAAATGCGACACCGTAAAAAACCCGTTGTCATATAGATATGGGTCTATGGAAAACGGAGTTAAACACAGCCACCCCAAATGAGTGACTGGTTTAAACAAAGTTTGGCATTTAGTCATTTGATCGATTAGAGCAGATGACTCTCTATCGGCGGTCAGTAGGAACTGATTTGAGACTATTTGAACCAAACATAAAGTTTTAATTGTGCCGGATTAAGAACCGACCGTTAAAATAATAATAGTGCTTTTATCTGTGAACCACACAATAAAAGTAGGCTATTTGCTGGGTGCTCAGGCAGCACAGAGGACAGCAGTTTGTTGCGTGTGGGGGAGGAGGGAAACCCCCATTTCTCACTACGCACCAGTTTGAGTGCATGTGAGGAGGAAATCCCTTTTCTCACAGCGCAAAGTGACTTTTGTCATGTAAATGTGCCCTGCACTAAAATAGTGCAAGGGACTTTGAAAGCAGTCCGTCTGACACGAGAGTGACAGGGGACTGGTTTGATAAGCCGTGTTAACGTGATGTAATTAAATAGTTAAAATCAAATAATGTTTTAACACTGCAAAAGCGTGCTTTCAAAGTAGGTAAATCGCATCTAAGGACGTGTCAATATATAACCTGGTGCCGTAAGCATCCACTATTATGAATAGTGCTATAGTAAAATCTGGGAGATTTAATAATGCTATAGAGTAGACAGTCCGCGGCTAATATACATCTGGTAGTAGACTACTAATAAAAGATTTATTAGCTAAGGTATTGATTACGGGATTTATGGGATCCTTTTAATTCATACAGATAGTTATGCATATTAAATTAGCATGGTGAATGTTAATCATAACTATAAACGCGACACTAACACGGTAACCAGTGAGGCATTTATTGTGGACCCGTCAAAAGGACGGCCTTCCTGGTAAAAAGCATAAAATCGTTGGACCCGTTAGAAGCTGTTGCCTTGTCAAAGGCCAACGCGACAGCTCGGAAAAGTTGCATGCTTATTTTGCTCGTAGACTGAGGTCTCGGGAGGATAAAAGACTGTGTGGAGATCACGAAATACGTAAATACGAATCGTGAAACGCCCGGTAAAAAGAGGGCACAGTGAGTGTCCTAGAGTCCAAGTTAATATAACTATTATTAACTGGGCGAAAACTAACCATTTGCAATTGTGTGAATGAGTTGTGAAGTCAATTAACCACTAACCTCTGTCTACTAACCCTATTAACAAATTGTTAACAGTGGAGGAGGAGGGGGTAAGATGGCTTTTACAGAAAATTGGCTTAAGCAGCTACAGGATGGCTGTAAAGAGTCCAAACTTCGTTGCTGTAATATGGCGCTTAGTTTGGGAGAGAGCCTCAAATGGGGCTCATTAAGCAGTATTCCAGATCAGGTAATTGAACTGCAAATTGAAAGAGGAGATGTGAGAGATCTCTCCGCATTCTATATCAAAAGATTAGAAAGCGTGGGCAGGTTTGATATTGTTGAAAAAGAGAAGCAGGACTTAGTATCTTGTTTAAAAATATGCTCTGTATTTAGCTTCGAAAAAATAATGGAAGCTCTAGAGTTGAGAAGTGTTAGGAACACAGCAGGGAGCCAGATAGGCCCCTGTGATAAGCCTGCAGAATGCAGGGAAAGCCGGCCGAGGCTGGAGAACATGATCCTTCTCTATCCCAGGGGAGAAGTGACGGAGATGACCGGATGTGACATTCCGGAAGCCACGTGGACGCCAGAGGGGCGGGAAGCCACGTGGACGCCAGAGGGGCGGGAAGCCGGGCCACCGATGCAGCCTGTCACCACGGAGCAGCCTGGTACCTACAGTAATCCTGCAGAACCAGAGCCCTCCACCGTGGGCAAATCCACGGGCCCAGCGGGAGAGCTGGGGATCGAAGCCATGCCAGAGGCGGACGCCGCTGGCGAAGGGCAAGTTCCTGTGGGCGACACAGAAGGGACGGCGGCAGCAGCGGAAGCAGCAGAGCAGTCGTTCATCATACCCACGTCGGTGACAAGCTTCGCTGGCGTGGGACTTCCTGTGGACATCGCAGAAGAGACAGCGCAGCTGACTACAACGACGGGACCGGTGAGCCTGCCAGGGGTCCAGAACGTGGAGGAAGTCACTTGCTCGTCCATCGAGGTCCAGCCAGTGACGGACGTCGCTGGCGTGGAGTTTCCTGTGGACGACACAGGGGAGACAACCGCCACAGTGCAGTTGTCAAAAGGAGCAGAGGTGAGAGGCTGGCCAGGGATCGAGACCCTGGAGCATCACATCACTTCCTCAACAGGAGCGGGGGGGTCAGAACCAACTGACACCACCTTGCCCATCAACGCCGTGCCAGCGATGGAGATCGAAGGCGGGGCCAAGGAGTCAAAGCACCTCATCACAAAGACGCTGAATGGTTCGATGGATGGCATTATCGGTGCCAGTCTTCGCGTTCAGTCAGAGGTGCAGACATCCAAAACACACACACTCACAGCCCGGGGATTGACCATCATAGGGGGTGGGCCCAAGGGGAAAGAGGCCAGACCGGTCTTAAACGAGTGTGATGATGGAACCCGGGGATTCACCACCATAGGGGGTAAGTCACCTCACAAACCAGGGGTGACGAAGTCCAGTGTGGTGCAATCGGGGCCGTCTGGGCCACAGACAAAGAAGCTGACCACGGTGCCAACACAGGTATGCGCCTGTGGGCTTGTTTGTCATTGCAAAGCCTGTCGATCAGCTCACAACCCTGGTATAAACAAAGTAAAATGGAAATGGAAAAACGTTTTTGCCAGTTCTGAGTCAGCGAGATCAGGGGCTGACGCAGCCAAAGAGGAGAGCAAGTGATTTGCTCTCCCCCCCCCCCCATTGTTCTGCACACAGCGGGAAGTGGGGATGCAGTGACAATCAGGTGTCACGATCTGCAGTCAGCACACACACACACACACACACTCACACGGACAAATGTGTGACTGAACTGTGCATTTAAAAAAAAAATGTGGTGTGTAATTGTGTTGAAGAATGCTGAATAATGATTTACTTCTCTTCAATGAGGGGAGAGAAGTTTAGTGCACGTGTGAAGAGGTGGTGTTTGAGCGCGTGCGCGCGCACAGGCACACACACACACACACACACGCACAAACAACCACATGTGTGGAAAACACATAGTGTGGTGAGAATGTTGCAAACTTGCAATTTTCAATTGGGTTGCTTTAAAGTTAAAGTTAAAAAATCCAAAAGGTTGAAAGAAACCAAATTGATTGAAATACAAAATAGGTTATTTGTTCAATTACAATTTGGAATGTCCCTAACAAAGTAGCAAGGCCAAAAGGGTTTTGTGATCAGGTTAGTTAGGTAATAAACTGCATTTGTGTAAACTGTGTTTATCCAATGTCCACATTCTGTGAACAGACAGATGGGGGTGTTGAGATAAGGTTAGCAGACGCGACTGCTTATTCTCCTCCAGCTTGACCAAGTTAAGCTAGAGGAATGTGTAGATAAAGAATTAACCTTTTGTCCAGGCAGGAAGCCATAAAAACGGACAGGAGGTGAAATAATGCCATGGCAATCAGGTTTGACTGTTATAGTGTTATAAGTGTTATAAGAGGAGGAACTAACCAAATATAGTTCACTTCCAGCAATCACATTATTAGTACAAACATTAGGTAGCATTGATTTCTAATGAGTTGATGTGTTGTGTTATTTAGTGTGTTTTAAAAGTTGTATAAACGTTATAACTTAAAACCATGTTAGACGCCCGAATAGAAAAATCGCTCAGATATGGAAAATTGATCAAAACCATATCAATTTTTCATATCTGCATAGGGGGTGTTGAATTATATATGGATGTGCGGGGATGTGTTATCAGAAGTGTGTTAAATATATTTAGGTCATAATTATTGATCAACTATTTCACACTGATGAGACTGCAAGGTAGAACATGTAGGTCTCTCAGAGCACATTCCATGAAAGCAACCACCATTGGTAGGGGGTTGTGGAAATCCTTATCAGTGCCAGTCAAGGGAACAAAGGGATTTATGACCTGGCAGGAAAGACATCTGAGACTCTGAAACTGAGCAGAACATGTAGAGGGAGAAACCATGGTCTGGTAATTCTTTCTTTTCATTGAGTAAAATGTGTTCTAAATGTAACCAATATTATACTGGGTTAGTAAAGCCTAGATAATATAAGAATGTAATGATCTACCAAGTTAATCTAGACATTTGATCTAGAGATAAGCAGCAGCTCACTTGACAGGAAGTGATAGGAGCATGTTGCGAGGGGCTGATGTCAGAATCCACAGGCAGAGGTGTCTGTGGCTTCTCATTGGCTAAAGGACGGGGGCAGAAAAACTGACCCTGTCATTTGATTGGCTGCAAAGGCATTCTCTTTGGTCTAAGTACACTGTTGATGGAAAGTGGAAGTTAGATTCTACACCGTACCACCGTGACAAGATAGAGACCAGCATGAGGCCAGCGGTAAATATAATCATATGATATGTGCATTATTCCATAAATATGTTATAAATGTGTAATGATAATTAGATTGTAACCAAATGTTTATATGTGTTCTTGTCTCCAAATCAATAATCTTGAATGGTAGATTTAAAACCACATAGGTGGAAGTACCACATAGTTAAAAGTGGCACACACAGAAAAGTGGCACACGCCACACATAGTTGGAACTACCAACTACCAAAAGTGTTCAATAAACCACACTTCACCAAATGAGAGTAGGTTAGGCATTAGACTTTAAGGGCGTGCCAAATGCACAGGATCCAGGGTACTATTGTCAGTCTGCATTGGGGAAGTTTGAACAAATGTGTGAATGTTATATGTGTTTTATGTTTAAAGAATGAACTATAATAAAAAACCCTATAAAAAGCATATTTGATTCGTAAAACAAGGAAATTATTGAAGCATTAAATAAATCAATTGTGCGTATTGAACGTAGCTTATCTGCTGTATCTCTTGGGAATTCGGATCCCGGCAAATCTCACCAAAAACCGGACAGCGTTAATAATGTCAAAACGCCAACATGTTTCATCTCACAATGGAGTCTTCATCAGGGCCAGTAGGGCCTACTTGCCCATACTCAGTGGCGTGCACAGACATTTAGAGGGGCAGGTGCTCAGGTGAAAAAAAAGGGCACCTTGTGCAGCGCATTTTGGGGCTGGAACCCATTTTGGTGCTTTAGCTATTGAAAAATAGCAGATCTACAAGCTCATAGCGCGCCACCGAGTGGCGCGCTACGAGCTTGTAGGTCTGCTATTTCTTTTTAATCGAAGATTTGATCAATGTCAACATGGTCCACACACTACAAATTAAGAAAAAAAATTAAACGTTTTTTTTTTTTTTTTTTTTTTTTTAAGAGCACATTGCCAAAAGGGCAGGGGGTGCTCTAGCACCCCCTAGTGTCTATCTGTGCACGCCACTGCCCATACTGGCCCTTCAGCATTTCAGTCCCTTTGATCTCTGAAGCACCAGCCGACCGTTTAAACCTTTCCTGCACCTCCATTGAGCACCTAGTTGATGTTCTATTTTCGCTTAGCAAAAACTATATGCCTCTACAGTATATCCTTTGACCTTGTGGATTACACACAGTGCACTCTTCCTCTCTCTCACTACTCTTATCTTCTTCTCAGTGGCGTGCACAGACATTTAGAGGGGCAGGTGCTCAAGTGAAAAAAAAGGGCACCTTGTGCAGCGCATTTTGGGGCGGGAACCCATTTTAGCACGCCACCGAGTGGCGCGCTACGAGCTTGTAGATCTGCTATTTCTTTTTCTTCCACTGACATATAGAAACATAGCTTTAGATTGTGGGGGCCTAAATAATATAGTAGAAGTGTTTTTTATCAAGATTTGATCAATGTCACCATGGTCCACACACTACAAATTAAAGGTTTTATGACATTCATTTTCATTTATTTTTATTTTCATTCTTTATTTTAGGTTTTATGACCTCAATTACACCCAAAAAACCTGAACTTTGAACATTCAGTGGATTTTCTGTGGTCTGAAGTTTTCTTTGGGGTTTTTTGGGCCTTTTGAGCTACAATGAAAACAGGCAACACAGTGAAACAGTGACATCTGCTGGCAAATCCCATTGACATATATGGGATTTGCAGTAAGTGATGTCACTTACTGCCGGCAAATCAGAGCACCTGTTTGAGCCAGAAAACCCCAGATCACAGAAAATCTACTGAATGTTAAAAGTTCATGTTTTTTGGGTGCAATTGAGATTAGAAAACCTAAAAAAAAACAAGAACAATTCCAAAACCTTTTTTTTAATGTCACAATCCCTTTAAGAAAAAACGTTTTCTTTCTTTCTTTTTTTAAGAGCAAAATTGCCAAAAGGGCAGGGGGTGCTCTAGCACCCCCTAGTGTCTATCTGTGCACGCCCCTGCTTCTTCTTCAGGCATCAACAAAGTTGTCCTTGTTGTGCAAGTGTAGATGGTGTGCGAGTCACTTTATTTTAATCTAGGTGTCGCCATTCATAATAGTAGGCAACGGTGTGTGTGTGCGTGTGCGTGTGTGTGCGTGTGTGTGTGTGTGTGTGTGTGTGTGTGTGTGTGTGTGTCTCGGGGTGGCTCATCAATGGACAAGTGGGGCTCAGCTGCTCAGCCCTCCCTATCTTATGGAGTAAAGATGAGAAATTATTATTAAAATGTTTTAGAATAGAATACTTTTATATTCTGGTATAATCTAAAGCAGCAACAGCATCAAATAGTTACAATTAAGAAAAACACAAAATAGGTCAAAATGGGCTGATGTTTTTACACCCCAAAAGGCTTCCCATTGGCTTTCATTGCGTTGAATGATTGACAGCTGCCAAGACACGCCTGCTTAGTTTACTTGCCATTGGGACTAAAATCTCTCAGCCCCAGAGCCAGCCAATAGAGGGCTGTGCTCAGCCCTAAAGCCCGCCTCAGACCGTGAGGTCATTGGCTTTTGATCAATCACAGCACCTGCTCGTGTCATTGTTTATGTTGTGAAAGCATGGCGGGTGGTAGTATTTTAAATGAAATAAGTTTATTATTTACTTTATAATCCGTTTTGTCCCGTGTCCGTGGAGGGGGAAATGACTGGAGCATATCGTCCATTTTGGATAAAACAAAAGGAAAGGAGAGAAAAAACGTTTTGTGAGTTATAAATTCTTCCTTGGTGCAGACAGCAGACCGCACACCAGACCCACAGAAAGGTATTGTGGTCTGCTTCATTCATTAATTTCACAAAGTTAAGAAACATACTCGCTGGTTTAATCACATTGAAAGTGGCTCAAGCTCTTTTTGAGTTGGGAAGAGAGAGAGAGAGAGAGAGTGGCTGTGTTTGTGTGCGTTTGTTAGTGTTGACTGTGTTGTTTCGGTGCCACGCGCGCGCGTGCGTGCGTGCATGTGTGCGTGCCTTGCATTCCATTTTGTTCGGTGCCGTTTGCACCAGTTGCGCCAGTGCGTGTGTGTGTGCGTACTGTCACTATTAATGACAGTAATAAGAGCATCTATCTACATACAAATACAAACAATGTTCAGTGGAGTGTTTGTTGTGGGCATGCACTTCTGTTGTTGTGGAGCACTTGCTGTAACAAAGTATAGGCCTGTAGTAGTGTGTCATTGCTGTACTTTGATATCTTGAATATGAATGATGCTATGCTATTGCTGCAGGCTGTGAAATAGACAGCGGGAGGCGGTACCTAGCGGGGCAAAGTTAGCTGGGTAGTAGCATAATATAGTATAATGGTTGTCTTATAGCCCCCCCCCCCCCCCCCCACACCCAAAACCACTGCCAGCCGCCAGTGTCGCCATTCATAAACGTAGGCAACAGTGTGTGTGTGTGTGTGTGTGTGTGTGTGTGTGTGTGTTTGCGTGCGCGTGTGTGTGTGTGCGGCGCGCATGCGTGTGCGTGTGCGTGTGTGTGTGTGTTTGACTGTTTGTATAGCGCTTAACACACACGTGCGCCATGTACTGCCCACTCCCCTGAGATAATCAGGCCACGGCATATCTACAGCATTCAGCCAGTTGTTTATTGCACTTGCAGTCATGTTCTAGAGTGCAGTCATGTTCTAGAGTCATGTTCTAGTGTACAGTCATGTTCTAGTGAGCAGTCATGTTCTAGAGTGCAGTCATGTTCTAGAGTCATGTTCTAGTGTACAGTCATGTTCTAGTGAGCAGTCATGTTCTAGTGTGCAGTCATGTTCTAGTGTACAGTCATGTTCTAGTGTACTGTCATGTTCTAGTGTACAGTCATGTTCTAGTGTACAGTCATGTTCTAGTGTACAGTCATGTTCTAGTGTACAGTCATGTTCTAGTGTACAGTCATGTTCTAGTGTGCAGTCATGTTCTAGTGTACAGTCATGTTCTAGTGTGCAGTCATGTTCTAGTGTACAGTCATGTTCTAGTGTACAGTCATGTTCTAGTGTGCAGTCATGTTCTAGTGAGTCATGTTCTAGTGTACAGTCATGTTCTAGTGTACAGTCATGTTCTAGTGTACAGTCATGTTCTAGTGAGTCATGTTCTAGTGTACAGTCATGTTCTAGTGAGCAGTCATGTTCTAGTGTACAGTCATGTTCTAGTGTAGAGTCATGTTCTAGTGTACAGTCATGTTCTAGTGTACAGTCATGTTCTAGTGAGCAGTCATGTTCTAGTGTACAGTCATGTTCTAGTGAGCAGTCATGTTCTAGTGAGCAGTCATGTTCTAGTGTACAGTCATGTTCTAGTGTACAGTCATGTTCTAGTGTACAGTCATGTTCTAGTGTACAGTCATGTTCTAGTGTACAGTCATGTTCTAGTGTACAGTCATGTTCTAGTGAGCAGTCATGTTCTAGTGTACAGTCATGTTCTAGTGAGTCATGTTCTAGTGAGTCATGTTCTAGTGAGTCATGTTCTAGTGAGCAGTCATGTTCTAGTGAGTCATGTTCTAGTGTACAGTCATGTTCTAGTGAGTCATGTTCTAGTGAGCAGTCATGTTCTAGTGAGCAGTCATGTTCTAGTGAGCAGTCATGTTCTAGTGAGTCATGTTCTAGTGAGCAGTCATGTTCTAGTGAGCAGTCATGTTCTAGTGAGCAGTCATGTTCTAGTGAGTCATGTTCTAGTGAGCAGTCATGTTCTAGTGAGTAGTCATGTTCTAGTGAGCAGTCATGTTCTAGTGAGCAGTCATGTTCTAGTGTACAGTCATGTTCTAGTGAGCAGTCATGTTCTAGTGAGCAGTCATGTTCTAGTGTGCAGTCATGTTCTAGTGAGTAGTCATGTTCTAGTGAGCAGTCATGTTCTAGTGTACAGTCATGTTCTAGTGTACAGTCATGTTCTAGTGTACAGTCATGTTCTAGTGAGCAGTCATGTTCTAGTGTGCAGTCATGTTCTAGTGAGTAGTCATGTTCTAGTGAGCAGTCATGTTCTAGTGTACAGTCATGTTCTAGTGTACAGTCATGTTCTAGTGTGCAGTCATGTTCTAGTGTGCAGTCATGTTCTAGTGTGCAGTCATGTTCTAGTGTGCAGTCATGTTCTAGTGTACAGTCATGTTCTAGTGTACAGTCATGTTCTAGAGTCATGTTCTAGAGTGCAGTCATGTTCTAGTGTGCAGTCATGTTCTAGTGTACAGTCATGTTCTAGTGTACAGTCATGTTCTAGTGTGCAGTCATGTTCTAGTGTACAGTCATGTTCTAGTGTACAGTCATGTTCTAGAGTGCAGTCATGTTCTAGAGTCATGTTCTAGAGTGCAGTCATGTTCTAGTGTGCAGTCATGTTCTAGTGTGCAGTCATGTTCTAGTGTACAGTCATGTTCTAGTGTACAGTCATGTTCTAGTGTGCAGTCATGTTCTAGTGTACAGTCATGTTCTAGTGTACAGTCATGTTCTAGTGTAGAGTCATGTTCTAGTGTACAGTCATGTTCTAGTGTGCAGTCATGTTCTAGTGTACAGTCATGTTCTAGTGTGCAGTCATGTTCTAGTGTACAGTCATGTTCTAGTGTACAGTCATGTTCTAGTGTGCAGTCATGTTCTAGTGTGCAGTCATGTTCTAGTGTACAGTACAGTCATGTTCTAGTGTACAGTCATGTTCTAGTGTACAGTCATGTTCTAGTGTGCAGTCATGTTCTAGTGTACAGTCATGTTCTAGTGTGCAGTCATGTTCTAGTGTACAGTACAGTCATGTTCTAGTGTAGAGTCATGTTCTAGTGTACAGTCATGTTCTAGTGTGCAGTCATGTTCTAGTGTACAGTCATGTTCTAGTGTGCAGTCATGTTCTAGTGTACAGTCATGTTCTAGTGTACAGTCATGTTCTAGTGTGCAGTCATGTTCTAGTGTGCAGTCATGTTCTAGTGTACAGTACAGTCATGTTCTAGTGTACAGTCATGTTCTAGTGTACAGTCATGTTCTAGTGTGCAGTCATGTTCTAGTGTACAGTCATGTTCTAGTGTGCAGTCATGTTCTAGTGTACAGTACAGTCATGTTCTAGTGTGCAGTCATGTTCTAGTGTACAGTCATGTTCTAGTGTACAGTCATGTTCTAGTGTGCAGTCATGTTCTAGTGTACAGTCATGTTCTAGTGTACAGTCATGTTCTAGTGTACAGTCATGTTCTAGTGTGCAGTCATGTTCTAGTGTACAGTACAGTCATGTTCTAGTGTACAGTCATGTTCTAGTGTACAGTCATGTTCTAGTGTGCAGTCATGTTCTAGTGTACAGTCATGTTCTAGTGTGCAGTCATGTTCTAGTGTACAGTACAGTCATGTTCTAGTGTACAGTCATGTTCTAGTGTGCAGTCATGTTCTAGTGTACAGTACAGTCATGTTCTAGTGTACAGTACAGTCATGTTCTAGTGTACAGTCATGTTCTAGTGTGCAGTCATGTTCTAGTGTACAGTCATGTTCTAGTGTACAGTCATGTTCTAGTGTGCAGTCATGTTCTAGTGTACAGTCATGTTCTAGTGTGCAGTCATGTTCTAGTGTACAGTCATGTTCTAGTGTACAGTCATGTTCTAGTGAGCAGTCATGTTCTAGTGTACAGTCATGTTCTAGTGTACAGTACAGTCATGTTCTAGTGTACAGTCATGTTCTAGTGTACAGTACAGTCATGTTCTAGTGAGCAGTCATGTTCTAGTGTACAGTACAGTCATGTTCTAGTGTACAGTCATGTTCTAGTGTGCAGTCATGTTCTAGTGTACAGTCATGTTCTAGTGTACAGTCATGTTCTAGTGTACAGTCATGTTCTAGTGTACAGTCATGTTCTAGTGTACAGTCATGTTCTAGTGTGCAGTCATGTTCTAGTGAGCAGTCATGTTCTAGTGAGCAGTCATGTTCTAGTGTACAGTACAGTCATGTTCTAGTGTACAGTCATGTTCTAGTGTGCAGTCATGTTCTAGTGAGCAGTCATGTTCTAGTGAGCAGTCATGTTCTAGTGTACAGTACAGTCATGTTCTAGTGTGCAGTCATGTTCTAGTGAGCAGTCATGTTCTAGTGAGCAGTCATGTTCTAGTGTACAGTACAGTCATGTTCTAGTGTACAGTCATGTTCTAGTGTGCAGTCATGTTCTAGTGAGCAGTCATGTTCTAGTGAGCAGTCATGTTCTAGTGTACAGTACAGTCATGTTCTAGTGTGCAGTCATGTTCTAGTGAGCAGTCATGTTCTAGTGAGCAGTCATGTTCTAGTGTACAGTACAGTCATGTTCTAGTGTACAGTCATGTTCTAGTGTGCAGTCATGTTCTAGTGAGCAGTCATGTTCTAGTGAGCAGTCATGTTCTAGTGTACAGTACAGTCATGTTCTAGTGTGCAGTCATGTTCTAGTGTACAGTACAGTCATGTTCTAGTGTACAGTACAGTCATGTTCTAGTGTACAGTCATGTTCTAGTGTGCAGTCATGTTCTAGTGTACAGTCATGTTCTAGTGTACAGTCATGTTCTAGTGTGCAGTCATGTTCTAGTGTACAGTCATGTTCTAGTGTGCAGTCATGTTCTAGTGTACAGTCATGTTCTAGTGTACAGTCATGTTCTAGTGTGCAGTCATGTTCTAGTGTACAGTCATGTTCTAGTGTGCAGTCATGTTCTAGTGTACAGTACAGTCATGTTCTAGTGTACAGTCATGTTCTAGTGTACAGTACAGTCATGTTCTAGTGTACAGTACAGTCATGTTCTAGTGTACAGTCATGTTCTAGTGTGCAGTCATGTTCTAGTGTACAGTCATGTTCTAGTGTGCAGTCATGTTCTAGTGTACAGTCATGTTCTAGTGTGCAGTCATGTTCTAGTGTACAGTACAGTCATGTTCTAGTGTGCAGTCATGTTCTAGTGTACAGTACAGTCATGTTCTAGTGTACAGTACAGTCATGTTCTAGTGTACAGTCATGTTCTAGTGTGCAGTCATGTTCTAGTGTACAGTCATGTTCTAGTGTGCAGTCATGTTCTAGTGTACAGTCATGTTCTAGTGTGCAGTCATGTTCTAGTGTACAGTACAGTCATGTTCTAGTGTACAGTCATGTTCTAGTGTGCAGTCATGTTCTAGTGTACAGTACAGTCATGTTCTAGTGTACAGTACAGTCATGTTCTAGTGTACAGTCATGTTCTAGTGTACAGTCATGTTCTAGTGTGCAGTCATGTTCTAGTGTACAGTCATGTTCTAGTGTGCAGTCATGTTCTAGTGTACAGTCATGTTCTAGTGTACAGTCATGTTCTAGTGTGCAGTCATGTTCTAGTGTGCAGTCATGTTCTAGTGTACAGTCATGTTCTAGTGTACAGTCATGTTCTAGTGAGCAGTCATGTTCTAGTGTACAGTCATGTTCTAGTGTACAGTACAGTCATGTTCTAGTGTACAGTCATGTTCTAGTGTACAGTACAGTCATGTTCTAGTGAGCAGTCATGTTCTAGTGTACAGTACAGTCATGTTCTAGTGTACAGTCATGTTCTAGTGTACAGTACAGTCATGTTCTAGTGAGCAGTCATGTTCTAGTGTACAGTACAGTCATGTTCTAGTGTACAGTCATGTTCTAGTGTGCAGTCATGTTCTAGTGTGCAGTCATGTTCTAGTGAGCAGTCATGTTCTAGTGTACAGTCATGTTCTAGTGAGCAGTCATGTTCTAGTGAGCAGTCATGTTCTAGTGTACAGTCATGTTCTAGTGTACAGTCATGTTCTAGTGTACAGTCATGTTCTAGTGTACAGTCATGTTCTAGTGTACAGTCATGTTCTAGTGAGCAGTCATGTTCTAGTGTACAGTCATGTTCTAGTGTACAGTCATGTTCTAGTGTACAGTCATGTTCTAGTGTACAGTCATGTTCTAGTGTACAGTCATGTTCTAGTGTACAGTCATGTTCTAGTGTACAGTCATGTTCTAGTGAGCAGTCATGTTCTAGTGTACAGTCATGTTCTAGTGTACAGTCATGTTCTAGTGTACAGTCATGTTCTAGTGTGCAGTCATGTTCTAGTGTACAGTCATGTTCTAGTGAGCAGTCATGTTCTAGTGAGCAGTCATGTTCTAGAGTCATGTTCTAGTGAGCAGTCATGTTCTAGTGAGCAGTCAGGTTCTAGTGTACAGTCATGTTCTAGTGAGCAGTCAGGTTCTAGTGAGCAGTCATGTTCTAGTGAGTCATGTTCTAGTGAGCAGTTATGTTCTAGTGTACAGTCATGTTCTAGTGTACAGTCATGTTCTAGTGTACAGTCATGTTCTAGTGAGCAGTCATGTTCTAGTGTACAGTCAGGTTCTAGTGAGCAGTCATGTTCTAGTGTACAGTCATGTTCTAGTGAGCAGTCATGTTCTAGTGTACAGTCATGTTCTAGTGAGCAGTCATGTTCTAGTGAGCAGTCATGTTCTAGTGAGCAGTCATGTTCTAGTGTACAGTCATGTTCTAGTGTACAGTCATGTTCTAGTGTGCAGTCATGTTCTAGTGTACAGTCATGTTCTAGTGAGCAGTCATGTTCTAGTGTACAGTCATGTTCTAGTGTACAGTCATGTTCTAGTGAGCAGTCATGTTCTAGTGAGCAGTCATGTTCTAGTGAGCAGTCATGTTCTAGTGTACAGTCATGTTCTAGTGTACAGTCATGTTCTAGTGTACAGTCATGTTCTAGTGTACAGTCATGTTCTAGTGTACAGTCATGTTCTAGTGTACAGTCATGTTCTAGTGTGCAGTCATGTTCTAGTGTACAGTCATGTTCTAGTGTACAGTCATGTTCTAGTGTGCAGTCATGTTCTAGTGTACAGTCATGTTCTAGTGAGCAGTCATGTTCTAGTGTGCAGTCATGTTCTAGTGTACAGTCATGTTCTAGTGAGCAGTCATGTTCTAGTGTACAGTCATGTTCTAGTGTACAGTCATGTTCTAGTGTACAGTCATGTTCTAGTGAGCAGTCATGTTCTAGTGTACAGTCATGTTCTAGTGTACAGTCATGTTCTAGTGTACAGTCATGTTCTAGTGTGCAGTCATGTTCTAGTGTACAGTCATGTTCTAGTGAGCAGTCATGTTCTAGTGAGCAGTCATGTTCTAGAGTCATGTTCTAGTGAGCAGTCAGGTTCTAGTGTACAGTCATGTTCTAGTGAGCAGTCAGGTTCTAGTGTACAGTCATGTTCTAGTGAGCAGTCAGGTTCTAGTGAGCAGTCATGTTCTAGTGAGTCATGTTCTAGTGAGCAGTTATGTTCTAGTGTACAGTCATGTTCTAGTGTACAGTCATGTTCTAGTGTACAGTCATGTTCTAGTGTACAGTCATGTTCTAGTGTACAGTCATGTTCTAGTGTACAGTCATGTTCTAGTGTACAGTCATGTTCTAGTGTACAGTCATGTTCTAGTGTACAGTCATGTTCTAGTGTACAGTCATGTTCTAGTGAGCAGTCATGTTCTAGTGTGCAGTCATGTTCTAGTGAGCAGTCATGCTCTAGTGTACAGTCATGTTCTAGTGTACAGTCATGTTCTAGTGTACAGTCATGTTCTAGTGTACAGTCATGTTCTAGTGTACAGTCATGTTCTAGTGAGCAGTCATGTTCTAGTGAGCAGTCATGTTCTAGTGTACAGTCATGTTCTAGTGTACAGTCATGTTCTAGTGTACAGTCATGTTCTAGTGTGCAGTCATGTTCTAGTGAGCAGTCATGTTCTAGTGTACAGTCATGTTCTAGTGTACAGTCATGTTCTAGTGTACAGTCATGTTCTAGTGTACAGTCATGTTCTAGTGTACAGTCATGTTCTAGTGTACAGTCATGTTCTAGTGAGCAGTCATGTTCTAGTGTACAGTCATGTTCTAGTGTACAGTCATGTTCTAGTGTACAGTCATGTTCTAGTGAGCAGTCATGTTCTAGTGAGCACTGAGCAGTCATGTTCTAGTGAGCAGTCATGTTCTAGTGTACAGTCATGTTCTAGTGAGCAGTCATGTTCTAGTGTACAGTCATGTTCTAGTGAGCAGTCATGTTCTAGTGTACAGTCATGTTCTAGTGTACAGTCATGTTCTAGTGTACAGTCATGTTCTAGTGTACAGTCATGTTCTAGTGTACAGTCATGTTCTAGTGTACAGTCATGTTCTAGTGAGCAGTCATGTTCTAGTGTACAGTCATGTTCTAGTGTACAGTCATGTTCTAGTGAGCAGTCATGTTCTAGTGTGCAGTCATGTTCTAGTGTACAGTCATGTTCTAGTGTACAGTCATGTTCTAGAGTCATGTTCTAGTGTACAGTCATGTTCTAGTGAGCAGTCATGTTCTAGTGTGCAGTCATGTTCTAGTGTACAGTCATGTTCTAGTGAGCAGTCATGTTCTAGTGTGCAGTCATGTTCTAGTGTACAGTCATGTTCTAGTGTGCAGTCATGTTCTAGTGTACAGTCATGTTCTAGTGAGCAGTCATGTTCTAGTGAGCAGTCATGTTCTAGTGTACAGTCATGTTCTAGTGTACAGTCATGTTCTAGTGTGCAGTCATGTTCTAGTGTACAGTCATGTTCTAGTGTACAGTCATGTTCTAGTGTGCAGTCATGTTCTAGTGTGCAGTCATGTTCTAGTGTACAGTCATGTTCTAGTGAGCAGTCATGTTCTAGTGTGCAGTCATGTTCTAGTGTACAGTCATGTTCTAGTGAGCAGTCATGTTCTAGTGAGCAGTCATGTTCTAGTGTACAGTCATGTTCTAGTGTACAGTCATGTTCTAGTGAGCAGTCATGTTCTAGTGTACAGTCATGTTCTAGTGAGCAGTCATGTTCTAGTGAGCAGTCATGTTCTAGTGTACAGTCATGTTCTAGTGAGCAGTCATGTTCTAGTGAGCAGTCATGTTCTAGTGTACAGTCATGTTCTAGTGTACAGTCATGTTCTAGTGAGCAGTCATGTTCTAGTGTACAGTCATGTTCTAGTGAGCAGTCATGTTCTAGTGAGCAGTCATGTTCTAGTGTACAGTCATGTTCTAGTGTACAGTCATGTTCTAGTGAGCAGTCATGTTCTAGTGTACAGTCATGTTCTAGTGAGCAGTCATGTTCTAGTGTACAGTCATGTTCTAGTGAGCAGTCATGTTCTAGTGAGCAGTCATGTTCTAGTGTACAGTCATGTTCTAGTGAGCAGTCATGTTCTAGTGAGCAGTCATGTTCTAGTGTACAGTCATGTTCTAGTGAGCAGTCATGTTCTAGTGTACAGTCATGTTCTAGTGTACAGTCATGTTCTAGTGAGCAGTCATGTTCTAGTGTACAGTCATGTTCTAGTGAGCAGTCATGTTCTAGTGTACAGTCATGTTCTAGTGTACAGTCATGTTCTAGTGTGCAGTCATGTTCTAGTGTGCAGTCATGTTCTAGTGTACAGTCATGTTCTAGTGAGCAGTCATGTTCTAGTGTGCAGTCATGTTCTAGTGTACAGTCATGTTCTAGTGAGCAGTCATGTTCTAGTGAGCAGTCATGTTCTAGTGTACAGTCATGTTCTAGTGTACAGTCATGTTCTAGTGAGCAGTCATGTTCTAGTGTACAGTCATGTTCTAGTGAGCAGTCATGTTCTAGTGAGCAGTCATGTTCTAGTGTACAGTCATGTTCTAGTGAGCAGTCATGTTCTAGTGAGCAGTCATGTTCTAGTGTACAGTCATGTTCTAGTGTACAGTCATGTTCTAGTGAGCAGTCATGTTCTAGTGTACAGTCATGTTCTAGTGAGCAGTCATGTTCTAGTGAGCAGTCATGTTCTAGTGTACAGTCATGTTCTAGTGTACAGTCATGTTCTAGTGAGCAGTCATGTTCTAGTGTACAGTCATGTTCTAGTGAGCAGTCATGTTCTAGTGTACAGTCATGTTCTAGTGAGCAGTCATGTTCTAGTGAGCAGTCATGTTCTAGTGTACAGTCATGTTCTAGTGAGCAGTCATGTTCTAGTGAGCAGTCATGTTCTAGTGTACAGTCATGTTCTAGTGAGCAGTCATGTTCTAGTGTACAGTCATGTTCTAGTGTACAGTCATGTTCTAGTGAGCAGTCATGTTCTAGTGAGCAGTCATGTTCTAGTGAGCAGTCATGTTCTAGTGTACAGTCATGTTCTAGTGAGCAGTCATGTTCTAGTGTACAGTCATGTTCTAGTGTACAGTCATGTTCTAGTGAGCAGTCATGTTCTAGTGTACAGTCATGTTCTAGTGAGCAGTCATGTTCTAGTGAGCAGTCATGTTCTAGTGTACAGTCATGTTCTAGTGTGCAGTCATGTTCTAGTGTACAGTCATGTTCTAGTGTACAGTCATGTTCTAGTGTACAGTCATGTTCTAGTGTACAGTCATGTTCTAGTGAGCAGTCATGTTCTAGTGTACAGTCATGTTCTAGTGAGCAGTCATGTTCTTGTAGTGTACAGTCATGTTCTAGTGAGCAGTCATGTTCTAGTGAGCAGTCATGTTCTAGTGTACAGTCATGTTCTAGTGTACAGTCATGTTCTAGTGTACAGTCATGTTCTAGTGAGCAGTCATGTTCTAGTGAGTCATGTTCTAGTGAGCAGTCATGTTCTAGTGAGCAGTCATGTTCTATAGTGTACCGTCATGTTCTAGTGTACAGTCATGTTCTAGTGTACAGTCATGTTCTAGTGAGCAGTCATGTTCTAGTGTGCAGTCATGTTCTAGTGTACAGTCATGTTCTAGTGTACAGTCATGTTCTAGTGTACAGTCATGTTAGTGAGCAGTCATGTTCTAGTGTGCAGTCATGTTCTAGTGTACAGTCATGTTCTAGTGTACAGTCATGTTCTAGTGTACAGTCATGTTCTAGTGTACAGTCATGTTATAGTGAGCAGTCATGTTCTAGTGTGCAGTCATGTTCTAGTGTACAGTCATGTTCTAGTGAGCAGTCATGTTCTAGTGTGCAGTCATGTTCTAGTGTACAGTCATGTTCTAGTGTACAGTCATGTTCTAGTGTACAGTCATGTTCTAGTGTACAGTCATGTTCTAGTGTACAGTCATGTTCTAGTGTGCAGTCATGTTCTAGTGTACAGTCATGTTCTAGTGAGCAGTCATGTTCTAGTGTGCAGTCATGTTCTAGTGTACAGTCATGTTCTAGTGTACAGTCATGTTCTAGTGTGCAGTCATGTTCTAGTGTACAGTCATGTTCTAGTGAGCAGTCATGTTCTAGTGTGCAGTCATGTTCTAGTGTACAGTCATGTTCTAGTGTACAGTCATGTTCTAGTGTGCAGTCATGTTCTAGTGTACAGTCATGTTCTAGTGTGCAGTCATGTTCTAGTGTACAGTCATGTTCTAGTGTGCAGTCATGTTCTAGTGTACAGTCATGTTCTAGTGTGCAGTCATGTTCTAGTGTACAGTCATGTTCTAGTGTACAGTCATGTTCTAGTGTACAGTCATGTTCTAGTGTACAGTCATGTTCTAGTGAGCAGTCATGTTCTAGTGAGCAGTCATGTTCTAGTGTACAGTCATGTTCTAGTGTACAGTCATGTTCTAGTGAGCAGTCATGTTCTAGTGTACAGTCATGTTCTAGAGTCATGTTCTAGTGTACAGTCATGTTCTAGTGTACAGTCATGTTCTAGTGTACAGTCATGTTCTAGTGTACAGTCATGTTCTAGTGAGCAGTCATGTTCTAGTGTACAGTCATGTTCTAGTGAGCAGTCATGTTCTAGTGAGCAGTCATGTTCTAGTGTACAGTCATGTTCTAGTGAGCAGTCATGTTCTAGTGTACAGTCATGTTCTAGTGAGCAGTCATGTTCTAGTGAGCAGTCATGTTCTAGTGTACAGTCATGTTCTAGTGAGCAGTCATGTTCTAGTGTACAGTCATGTTCTAGTGAGCAGTCATGTTCTAGTGTACAGTCATGTTCTAGTGTGCAGTCATGTTCTAGTGAGCAGTCATGTTCTAGTGAGCAGTCATGTTCTAGTGAGCAGTCATGTTCTAGTGTACAGTCATGTTCTAGTGAGTCATGTTCTAGTGAGCAGTCATGTTCTAGTGTACAGTCATGTTCTAGTGTACAGTCATGTTCTAGTTTACAGTCATGTTCTAGTGTACAGTCATGTTCTAGTGTACAGTCATGTTCTAGTGTACAGTCATGTTCTAGTGTGCAGTCATGTTCTAGTGAGTCATGTTCTAGTGTACAGTCATGTTCTAGTGTACAGTCATGTTCTAGTGTACATTCATGTTCTAGTGAGTCATGTTCTAGTGTACAGTCATGTTCTAGTGAGTCATGTTCTAGTGTACAGTCATGTTCTAGTGAGTCATGTTCTAGTGAGCAGTCATGTTCTAGTGAGTCATGTTCTAGTGTACAGTCATGTTCTAGTGAGTCATGTTCTAGTGTACAGTCATGTTCTAGTGAGCAGTCATGTTCTAGTGAGCAGTCATGTTCTAGTGAGCAGTCATGTTCTAGTGAGTCATGTTCTAGTGTACAGTCATGTTCTAGTGTACAGTCATGTTCTAGTGAGCAGTCATGTTCTAGTGAGCAGTCATTTCTAGTGAGCAGTCATGTTCTAGTGAGCAGTCATGTTCTAGTGAGTCATGTTCTAGTGTGCAGTCATGTTCTAGTGAGTCATGCTCTAGTGAGCAGTCATGTTCTAGTGAGTCATGTTCTAGTGTGCAGTCATGTTCTAGTGTGCAGTCATGTTCTAGTGAGTCATGTTCTAGTGAGTCATGCTCTAGTGAGCAGTCATGTTCTAGTGTACAGTCATGTTCTAGTGAGCAGTCATGTTCTAGTGTGCAGTCATGTTCTAGTGAGTCATGTTCTAGTGAGCAGTCATGTTCTAGTGTACAGTCATGTTCTAGTGTACAGTCATGTTCTAGTGTACAGTCATGTTCTAGTGTACAGTCATGTTCTAGTGAGCAGTCATGTTCTAGTGTGCAGTCAGGTTCTAGTGTACAGTCATGTTCTAGTGAGTCATGTTCTAGTGAGCAGTCATGTTCTAGTGAGTCATGTTCTAGTGAGCAGTCATGTTCTAGTGTGCAGTCAGGTTCTAGTGTACAGTCATGTTCTAGTGAGTCATGTTCTAGTGAGCAGTCATGTTCTAGTGTGCAGGAGGGAGTAGAGCAGTGGGCAGTATAGCGTCAGGCGCACATCCTTTGGAGGGGGATTATCTGGAAAATACTACACAAACGGCCATTCGGCCCATTTTAGAACCATGGTGGTCCCTCGACATGACATTAAGAAACACTATTTATTGCAAAGATATTGCATTTCATTTGGTGGCGTGATAGGAGCCTCCTACAGATTGTCTGAGCAACGCGTGACGCACAGAACCTGAGATCACTAACCTTGCCTGCAGCAAAGCCTCTAAAGACAGAGTTGTTCCATCCATGGACCTCTTCAAAGGCGTACATACACGTATACAATATAACTAAGACGTCTGCTGAGTGTGTAATACCAAGTAGGGCATTTAAATCATTCATTATGTTAAGCTGCAGTCAGACCTGAACATAATTATACACGACAGTATACTGTAGGCCTCGGTTTGTACCGCGCCAGGTCGTGCCGCGCTCGTTCGCGCAAATCTCGTCTTTGCATTGACTTTGTATGTAATCACGCCACTCTATAACCACCCGAGTCTGAACGCACCTTTATACTTTAGCTATTGGAAAATAGCAGATCTACAGGCTCATAGCGCTGCGTGGTTGTGCGCTATATACGAGCTTGTAGATCAGCAAAAAAAAATTAATCGTGAAAATGTGTGCACATCTTTCAATATATATTCTTTCACAGTGAGCGTTTTTAACTCATAGCTTTGCATCTGGGAGGTCCCTGGAACAAAACATTTTCAACATGGGGGTCTGCAGCCAAATACAGATTATTCTGGGGGTCCTTGACATGAAAAAGGTTGAGAAACAGACTTTTTTTTAAAATCAGCCTCACGTTAGGTTTTTTTTTCTTTATTTACCCAGGGTAGTAGCTGATCACATTCTGTGCTCATTTTCAGCAACGCTGATGCGTGATAGTAAACTGTAAACTCTCTCTCTCTCTGGCTCTCTCTCCCACACGCTGTTAAGTTACCGCGACTATGACTACATTTCCTGTCAATAATAAGTAGTGTAAAATGTAGTTCATTGGGAGGTAAAGGGAGACGCTTTATTGTGAAGGGCCTGAAAGAGAGTGTTTAAACTGGGCAGCTTACACCGCACGTTAAGAGTACAGACGTATTTGCTCCGGTCTGTCCGGTGTGACTGTGAACAGTTGTTAGCACTGCAGACTCTGCAATCGCCTGGTAAAGTTGAGTTTTGATTCTTTGAACAGTCAGAGACCACAGACACACAGACAAACAGAGAGGGCAAGATAGATGGAGAAAAGGTGGAATTGGAAGTGGAACATTCCAGACTCCATGCACTGCACCGGCATGCCATTTTTTATGCCAACGGTTGATTCGCGGCTGGCTTTAGCCAGGCTAACGCAAGACTAGCCTCAGGTACAAATGGGTTTAAGTAAGATCTGTGATTTTTGCCAGACGACTAGCTGTCAGTAACAGTTGAAGTCGAGTCGACTTCTCGTTTGATGACGTCATGACATTGGCGGGGCTAAATGGTAAATGGTAAATGGTGCATTTATATAGCGCCTTTATCCAAGGCGCTTTACAGAGATTGTGCATTACATTCACCCATTCACACACACATTCATGCACCGATGGCAGCGGAAACCATGCAAGGCACCAACTAGCACATCGGGAGCAATTAGGGGTTCAGTGTCTTGCTCAAGGACACTTCGACAGTAACTCTGGGGGAGCCCGGGTTCGAACTGGCAACCTTACGGTTACCATCCAGGCACTCTACCATCCAGGCACTCTACCCCTGAGCCACCGCCGCCCAGGGGCTGCATGCAGGGAGGTTGTTTGGGGATAAAGTTATTTGCGCTTCTGTTTCGGACTTCTCTGGCACAGTGCAGTTTGCAGCCAGTCCAATCAGTGGGACAAGATTCAGCTGAGTGAGCAGAAGACGGCGTATCAAAGGCACAGTCACAGCCGCACAGAGGTTGTCCATTAATGGCTGAGACTTGAACTCCCGATGCAGTTGGACAAATACAGAATCACCCTTCTGTCCGTGACAAGAACCAATCCTGCAGTTTGAGTTCTGCACGCACGCATGCACGCACGTGCGTGCGTACATGCGTGCGTACATGCGTGCGTGCGTAGGAGTCGATTTGTCCCAATTAGGCCTGACATCGAAATTTAAAAATGTTTGTTTCTATATGTCAGTGCAGTGGTGCTCAATATTTCTGAAAATATGTTGTTCCAGAGACCTCCCAGAAGCAAAGATTTGAGTTTAAAACGTTCGCTCTGAAAGAATATATATTAAAAGATTTGCGCCACATTTTCACGATAAAAAAAAAAATAGCAGATCTACAAGCTCGTAGTGCGGCCCTCGGTGACTATTTTTCAATAGCTAAAGAATAACATAATGCTTAAAACACCAAAAGGGGTTCCCGCCCAAAATGGTTAATGAAGTCGACTTGTTGGTTAATGCCCTATATAGCTAGTAAGGATCACATGATGCTCATATTGTATTTTATATGTGGGCGTGGGAAAGGATGGACACACGGTCCACTCTCCTACCCCATGTGGTGCGTACGTAATTGAGTCTCAATCTAGTGGGCTTTCAATGAGCATTTCACTCTGCATTGCTTCATTATTTCTCATTCTCGATTTTCCCCCTGCGTTGCCTGATCAAAGTCAAGGAAGGCTCCCCTGTTGTGTATGTATGGTTGTGCGCAAACAGGTTTGTCTTTACTTTCATGGTGCGTCGTCATCTTTATTTGCATACTATGACTTGTGCATACTTAGTGCTACTTTCACCTTCACTTTCAACATAGAGAACACATTTATAATGAACAAAATATGAACAAAATAACTTTATAAATGGACTATTTTTGCTATTCGTCTCACGCCAAGGTATTTGCTGTATGGCTGAAATGGTTAAAGGAATTCAAATTGAAATCTAGATTGAAATACAAAAAAATGCTGGCGTGAATTAGGTCCTAATTTCTCAATAAATGGTAGCAGTCAATGGGTTAAGCTTCCACTAAACACCTGAGTGAAAACAAACCTTAATAACTAGACAGTGCCGTCGCTACCTATACGCGCAATACGCACAGCGAGTAGGGCAACACGCCGAGGGGGGCAACAAAATGTGCCAAGTTGACCTCATAATAACAATTTTCTCTGCGGCTCTGCCGCGTAATAACGAGCGGCCGTCGACTATTTCAGCAAACAGCTATTCGTGGTATAATGTTTCTAGCCAGCATGCTCTTCCTCAGACCTTAGGGAGCATCATACTGGTGTGTCGATTTTATATTATTTTTATATTATTTGTCTACAGAATCAGCTTCATTGTCACATCACAGGTTTGCATGTGTAAGTAAGTGAGGGAAATTGTTTAATTCATGCTCACTATTTCATCGGCTATTTCCGCTAAACAGCGGAAATAGACGATCTGCATGAGGAATAGGAGCCCTCTCGTCGGGAGGGGGGCAGCAGAAATATCCTACGAGTAGGGCAACCAAATGGTCAGCTACGTCCCTGTAACTAGATTTCATATTTTTATTGAAGAGATGCAGCCTCTCATTTTTGAGGGGATCCAATAAAACAGACACAGATACATACTGCGACAGAGCCCTCCTACCCTTGATGATTTGACAGTGGGACCAGTGTTGATTTCGTCTACTAAAACTATAACGAAAACCTAAAACTAAGACTAAATGTATTGACAATTTCTTCAACAAATAAAAACTAGACTAAAATGTTAGGAAGGAACTAGTGGACAAGAGATCCAGTATAAGTATAAACACGTTATTTTACACTTGGCTGCATACATGCTGCATACATGCTGACAAAGCAGATCTACGAGCTCACAGTGCGTCGCAGTAGATCGGCTATTTGTAAAAAGTGTCAAAGTGTCAAACAGCCAATACGGCGGCATCAAGGCCCGCCAAAATACATTTTAGTCGACTACATCAACTATAGAATTAGTCGACTAAAATCGTATGATATTTAGTCGACAGTAAAACATTCCGGGTGACTAAAATGTGACTAAAACTAAATGAAAGCCATTCAAGAGACTATTATGACTAAAACTAAAATAACTAAATATTTTTGTCAAAGTCGACACTGAGTGGGGATATAAGCCCTTGCTTATATATAGCCCTGAAATAAGCCCTTGCTTGCTGCAAGTACATGTATTCAAGTACAATATTGAGGAGGGGACCAAGTATAGGCCCCTGGGGCCCTGGGGGACTCTGGTCAACAAAGTATATAGGGGTTAAGTGGTTTAAATGTACATTTTGTAGCGCCATGGAGGATAAGGAGAGGCGCGGGACCGCTCTGTCTTCGACCCGACGTCCGGTAATTAAATTTGCCGGAGAGACTTTTATCCAAAATGGCCCTGCGGCAAAGCGTTATGAGAGTGGACACTGCATGTGTCCCAGGGGGACTGCATCTTGAATCCTTGAATCCTTGAATCCTTTAAGCATCGAGCTACGCGGAGCCATAAATCCCTTCCAGTGTAGCTCGCCCTCCTCGGCTGCACTTACTCTTTGATCCTCTCTCTCTCTCTCTCTCTCTCTCTTTCTCTCTCTTTCTCTCTCTAGAGAGAGAGAGAAAGAGAGATGGGTTAGACAAACCTTTCCACCCAATATTTTTCCGATATATATATATATTTTAAATAAATGTCACGCACATATTTTTCCAGTGCATACAGTATATACAGCAGGCCTTGTTTGTTGACGGTTTTGGAAGAAATGTTGAAGTTCTGGTTCCAAAAGTGAACCAGTATTTAATGTGTAAAATCCATGATTTTTTACATTGGAATGAATGAGCCCGGCTGGAAAGTGTCCAAGTGGGAGTGTCTTAAGTGTATCTGTCTCTGTTTGTGTCCCTTTATTCCTATATATGGAGTTCTGTGTCAGGCATGCCCAAATATGGAGTGTCAGAACAGGCCAGCTCCATATAATGGACCATGGGCAGAGCCCGGGCAGAGGCCTTTTGTGGTGGTTCTGGACAACCGTGGGTCCGACCGACACCGGGGCTCTGCACTCCCTGCGGTGGGGTGGAATGCGTGTGTCGAATTTGAAGTCGGTGGGTCGAACGGTTCATCAAGTTATACGTGGAGACTTGGTGCATTTATAGATCGATTTCGATACCATACGTACATTTGAATACCATTTTAAATCACAACTTAAAACATTTCTCTATTCACTTTGCATCACCGACATGATCTTGCACCTTTCCTTTTAGATTACTCTGTCCTATATGTGCCTGTTGTTCTATTATTGACGTCTTCTGCACTGAATTGTATTTTATTGTATTGTATTGCATACTGTACTCCACTATATTCTGCCTTGTGAAGCACTTTGGTACAATGAGAGTTGTTTTTAAATGTGCTATATGAATAAATAAATAAATTTGATTTGATTTGATTTATTTGTAAGTATTTTTTATACTGGGAATTGCTACTTTCACTTGAGTACTTTTTCCTCCATGCATCGCCGCTGCCTCTCAAGCCATTTTGCCCCTGCACTCTTTCTGCTGTTTCTGGTGTCACGCTGAATTCATCAATCTTAAGTGATGCTCCTTGTCCTGGAGAGATCATATCATGGCCATTTACAGGCCATGACGTGACGCCTTGTCCTGGAGAGATCATATCTCCTGTAAACGGCCATGTTGACGCCGCGGGTTCTGCAGCCAAAATTGACAATTGGAATCACGCCAGCCCAGAACCGGATACAGGCAACATATATGACGACAATAATACTATATACAGCACAATCCCATCAATTCCCATCTTAGATATCGTTGCTGTCGGACAGAAACCTCTCATCTCCATTATTTTAACTTTGTGTGTATGTTTTTTTTGAGTGGTGCAACCAATCCAAGGAACAGCAATGTCCGTGTCCGCCTAACTATGTGACGTTAACCCACCCATGCACCTATGTGACTGTGAGCACCAGTATGACTATTAGTACCAGTAAGGGGCGCTGTTGTGCCAGAAACAGAGAGAGAGAGAGAGAGCTGCACTGTTGCCTGCTAATGAGAGAGAGAGAGGGGGGGGCGGGGGGGGGGGGGGGGGGGGGGGGGGAGTTGCACCACTCAGTTCACATGGGTGTGATTTTTATTTTGTTTTTGAGTGGTGCAGCAACTCCAAGGAACAGCAATGTCTGTCTGTCTGTCTGTCTGTCTGTCTGACCCTATGTCTGTTTAGAGTACCAACAGGTGACAAAGTGGCGCTGTTGAGCTTCACACTGTGGACATGGTGCATGATCGGAAGCTGAGTTTTTAGCAGCCATTACGTGATTTCGGGTGAGACAGTTTACAGTGACAGTACAGTACAGTACAGTAGAGGGACCCCCTTGGGGACCCCCACACGGTAACTCATTTCTCGATCGTTTCGGACGCGGGCCGGCTCGCCGGAACCGGTGACATCTTTTGAGGTTGTAGATCTGCTACTTTCGATGTCTTTGAATGTGAATACTGAGTAACAAGTAACAGTTTTGGGCAAATTTGGACAGATGTGATCCTTAAAGCCATCAGCTGTCAGCATACTACCTGGGGCCCAAATGAAGCCACTAGGCCACATGAGCACTACACCGATACTTTACTTTATTCGTTTATTTAGTCGGGACAGTGTACAGTATATTGATGAACATTACATTAAAGATGCAGTGTAAATATACCAGATTTAGCAAAACATGATATTTTCCATCTGCAGTCCCCAGACATCAAACATCAAGCAATACAAACAGGACTGACATAGGCCTATAGCATACAAATACATAGTATTGATTGTAGCCTACATTTCAAACAATAAGACTAGTAAGAATAAAAAAAATAAGAAAAGATTAAACTATTATTAGGGTAGGTTTACTCTATTTTTGACTAAGCGTCATACATGATCACAAGACTGGTTATTTTTTTTAAACCATTGTTTTAATTGTCCTTTAAAAGCTGTGAAAGTGGGGATCTGTCTGGTGCATGGGAGGGGCCATGGGGGGTATATAGCTGCAGAGAATTGGTATTTTAGTCAGTCTGCTGCTGTTGGACAAGAAGCTGTCAGTCTCTGAGGAGATATTTCGGTCTCCTCTGTATTCGTAATGCCACTTTATTCTGCCCTGTTCACTTGGGGGAAAATAAACCATAACTTAAAACTCTGCACAACTGCGTTGCCTTGCCATATTTGACGTTTATTGGGTCACATACTATACCCTCACCTGAGACAGGGGTACATTGGCTATTTGTTGTGAGCTTGTAGATCTGATATCGTAATACAAAAATAATAATACAATGTTTTTAGATGGGGGACCGCAGACAAATGACAAGATTTTTATCCCACGATTTTGTAACCCGCATTTTTCGCCCATGTGTCTATAAGGTCTCAACGTGTCACACTATGATGGTGCGCTGTGAGCTTTGCTGATCCGCTATTTTTGATGACATGTCGCCAGGGACGGATTAACCCCCACGAGGGGGCGGTAATATTTGCAGGGGCCCCCATAGCGCGTGACATTTTTGTGTTTTTCCATGTTTTTATCATCTCTTTAACCTAAATTTAACTAAATCAACTGCCAGGGTGTCAAACCTAGTACCTCACGGTCCAATTTCTCTGAAGGGCCCCTGAGAGCCAAGAGCCCCTGGGCCTTGCCATGACTAATTTGTCCCTGCATGCATGTCGCACAACCAAGGATATACAGTACACACCCGCTTGATTATGGATTACTACGTGATTGATGACATCAAAGGTCATTGTCACTCCCCTGTCTCAGGTGAGGGTATAGTATGTGAGAATAAAGTGGCATTACAAATACAGAGGAGACCGAAATATGTCCTCAGAGACTGACTGAAATACCAATTCTCTGCAGCCCCTCCCACCAGACAGGACCAATTGATAGGGGTCAACATGTCAAATCTGCTTGCGATTGGCACAAAACACATCTTCATACATTTCAATTCATTTGAGCTTGTAGATCTTTTCTTTCTCAAGTCTTTAGTTTTCCAAAGTCCTCTTTTTAGAGTCCAGCTGTGTCCCTCTGTGACAAATGATCCTCCCTATCCACAGACAGGAGTTGGTTTGGCCCAATTAGTGCTCAGCTGTGCTTCCACCTATTTAAAGCCACAGAACCCGTTGAGCAGGTTTGATGGCTGAGCAGAGATATTGTGAGAGCAGATGGTGATTAGTTTATTGTTTCGTTTGTCCATACCCTACCTAACCAGTGCATGCTACTGACAGGTATGTAATGAGCAGAACAGTGACAGCTGGGTGGGGTCACACTGTCACAGTCATAATTGTCATTTGTGCTGAATGGATTTGCATTGATTGTGCCCATGTTGTCTCTCTGCTTAGCCCTGGAACATGACTGCCATGATGATTATCATGACAGTCATGCAGTAACTTTGCCCTGTTTTTTGCGCTCACTGCATTTACAAGATTTCCGTATATATAAACATTCAGATTTCAAATATAAAGTACTCACAAAGTGTCCCACGGGTGTTAGTTAGTAGCAGCGCCAGCGATTAGAATTGCTGCGTCCCGCATTGTTTAATAAAAAGCATTTTTGTCCGAGCTCCCCGGCTACTTTTTTCAAACGGGGTTCGTTTGGGAAATCCACAGTTGCACACCGGGAGCGCACTCACCTATTAGTCTGTATTGGCAGGGCGGTCAGCCTACCTATATCGAACACACCGAGTGCCACCCTCCTCCCGACCGATAGGGGCGCGTAGTTGAAAGCCAATGGCAAAATAACACCTCGGATAAAAATGCTTTTTATTAAACAACGCGGGATGCAGAAATTCTAATCGCTGGCGCTGCTACTAACTAACACCCGTGGGACACTTTGTGAGTACTTTATATTTGAAATGCAAATGTTTATATATTTTAATTATTTGTAAATGTAGCGTTCGCAAAAACCAGGGTGAAGTTGCGTCATGACTCTCGTATGAATACGAGAGTCATGAATCATGGCTACTCTCTGCTATGCTATCGGTCTGGATGCTAACCATGCTCTCTGCTGCTATGCTATGGGGTGCTAACCATGCTGTCTGCTGCTATGCTATGGGGTGTTAACCATGCTGTCTGCTGCTATGCTATGGGGTGCTAACCATGCTGTCTGCTGCTATGCTATGGGGTGCTAACCATGCTGTCTGCTGCTATGCTATGTGGTGCTAACCATGCTGTCTGCTGCTATGCTATGGGGTGTTAACCATGCTGTCTGCTGCTATGCTATGGGGTGTTAACCATGCTGTCTGCTGCTATGCTATGGGGTGCTAACCATGCTGTCTGCTGCTATGCTATGGGGTGCTAACCATGCTGTCTGCTGCTATGCTATGGGGTGCTAACCATGCTGTCTGCTGCTATGCTATGGGGTGCTAACCATGCTGTCTGCTGCTATGCTATGGGGTGCTAACCATGCTGTCTGCTGCTATGCTATGGGGTGCTGCTATCTTGCTGATTTGTAATTTTTGGAAGTGAGTTGAAAGAAACTAGCTGTTGTTGTACACTCTGCAGTGTTCAATACTCTTAACACTACTACTTATACTGCAATACCAGTAGGCTGTCTGGGAGAGTGTGCCTGTTGGTTGTTGAGGAGAGCTCCTATTATTATTATTGTCCAGCTGAGGGTTTGTGTAAACACAAACGGTCCCAGGCCAAGCTATTAAGCTAATAATAATTCCTGCGCGCACACGCACACAAAGTTGGAAAGTTAAAAAGAAAGAAAGAAAGTTGGAAAGAAAGAAAGTTAAATAGAAAGAAAGTTGGAAAGTTAGAAAGTTAAAAAGAAAAGAAAAATTGAAAGTTAAAAAGAAATTATTTTGGAAAGTTAGAATGAAAGAAAGTTGGAATCTCCTCTTTCCTTCCTTCCTTCCTTCCTTTCCTTCTTATCTTCTTTCCTTCCTTTCTGTATTTCTTTCCTTCTTTCCTGTAGTGTAGAATGATGTGTTGTCACAGTGTATATGGGCTTCGCCACATTGCTATTTCATCATACTTATAGCCTAAGCCGGGGACAGAGTGATGCAGAAATACACCTGGGTATAACAAGCGCACGCACGCACAGTGCTGTCTGAACACGCTGCATGAGGTCTAACTGTGTCCGAGGTCTTTGGTCCACTCCACCAGATCAGCCCTGACATGCCTCAGCTGGACACTGGACAGCTGTCGCTCTGTGTTCAGGTCAACGGCGTGGCGTGTGTGACCAAATGGAGAGGAAGAGAGGGTGGGAGGAGAGGAGAGGGGGGCAAGAAAGAGAATGAGCGAGTGAGACAAAGGGAGAGAGATATGGAGGGACATGCTGTTGTTCATGGTATGGTTGTTTGCTGCCATGCTATTCTGTTTCGCACGCACGCGCACACACATGTTCATGGTATGGTTGTTTGCCTTGCTATTTTGTTTCTACAAACAAACACACACACACACACACACACACACACACACACACACACACACACACACACACACACACACACACACACACACACACACACACACACACACACACACACACACACACACACACACACACACACACACACATGCATGTATTATTCAACAGTTGGGTTCCTCTTCATCACCAGGCCACTCCATCTCTGTCTCTCCCGTGGCTGTGCTTTCTCTCTGCCTCTCATATGTGCTCTGTGTTGTGGAAACGAAATGAAAAGCGCACGCTTTCCCCCGATATACCCAAGGTCACAGTGTGTCTACTCTCTGCCTCTCGTCTCTAGATGTGCATTCTGTTGTGGAAACAAAATGAAAAGCGCACGCTTTCCCCCGATATACCCAAGGTCACAGTGTGTCTCTGCATCCTCTCCATATGTGCATTCTGTTTGTTGTGGAAACGAAATGAAAAGCGCACGCTTTCCCCCATATATACCCAAGGTCACAGTGTGTCTCTGCCTCTGTATATGTGCATTCTGTTTGTTGTGGAAACAAAATGAAAAGCGCACGCTTTCCCCCATATATACCCAAGGTCACAGTGTCTCTATTTGTGCTCTCTGTTGTGGAAACGAAATGAAAAGCACACTTTCCCCAAGGTCACAGTGTGCCATGCCTTTCTGTTCTTGTGCTCTCGCTATACATCTACAGTACCATGCACCTATTCCATCTCAGCAATAAATAACCCATTCTGACCTGAGATCAGATTCATACCAGGTTTCCGCCGGACACACACTGGTCCTGATGAACCCATTCTGACCTGAGATCAGATTCTAAAAAATGTCAGTCGCTCTTCGATTTTTCAAAAATAGCAGACCTACAAGCTCGTATTGCGCCACTCGGTGGCGTGATATGAGCTTGTAGATCTGCTATTTTTAAATTGCTAAAGCATAACATGATGCTGACACCAAAATGGGTGCCCGGTCAGAGTGGGATAATATATGCCCATCCGTTTACTTCTTATGCCATTCAGTCAGTCATACAATATTGGAGATTAATTCTGAGGGTGTGGGTGTGTTGGGGTAGGGGGGTTCTTCTCATTAATTTATGTAATTTCCTGGATAAGTGGAACATCCATTTAGCTTTCCCAGAAGAGTACGCTGTACTTGTATTGATAATCTTGCCATGCAAGATGGCTCTATAACCTCAATTGTTAAAACGTACAACGTTTGTTCGCAGACGGTTCTTATCTTCTAGAGCAACGGAAATGAACCCGTTTGTTTTCCTGTGCTGGTTTGAAAACTATACTGTATAGCAGGGCAGGCTGCATAACTTAACACATTTAGACCTGACGACCATTCTACAAATGTCTCAGAAAACCATGACAGTTTTCTTGAAAAACCTCATGTTTCTATGTCAGTGTTTCTCAAACATTTCCATGTCATGGACCCCCAAAAATATATGTAATTGACCACCGACCCCCATCTGAAAATGTTGTTCCAGGGGACCCCCCCCCCCCCCTCAGAAGCAAATATTTTAGTTAAAAACGTTCGCTTTGAAAGAATATTCTTAAAAAAATAGCAGACCTACAAGCTCATAGCGCAGCACTCTGTGCATGAGCTTGTAGTTCTTCTATTTTTCAATGGCTAAAGTGTAACATAATGTTTGAAACACCAAAAGGGGTTCCCGTCATGAGTGGATTAAAGCGTGACCTAGTAGTACGCACAGGAACAGGAAGCAACAGGAAGGACGGGTGGGGAAGGATCAACATATGAATAATAATAATAATAATCTTTATTGTCCCGAAGGATGTTCATCTTCACAGGTCTGTTCAACACCAACAACAAAAACAACACATAGTACAGAAAAACATAACACCAATAATAATTCAAATCTACAAAGTAACTGTATACTGTTAGTAACTAAACTTTCCATAGTAAAAGGAAAAAAAAAAAAAAGGAAAAAAAAAAGGTACAAATATTTACCTCTGATGTGTAGTGGAGTATATCAAAGATTGGAAATACAACAGTTAAGTAAAAGTACCTAAACATTTTACTTGAGTATAGTAGCCTACTTCCACAGAAACGGCATTCGTTGACTAAACTATTTTTACTGACGAAAACTAAATTAAAACTATGCTATGATGACCAAGACTAAATATGTGGACAATTTCGTCAACCGATAAAAACTAGACTAAAATGTTAGGAAGGGACTAGTGGACAAGAGATCCAGTAGAAGTCATTTTACACTTGGTTGCATGCTGAAAAATAGCAGATCTACAAGCTCACAACACGTCGCTGCGACACGTTGTGAGCTTGTAGATCGGCTATTTTCAGCAAGTGTAAAATCAGCCATTATGACTTGATGATTTAGTTGACTAAATCAACTGTAGATTTAGTCTACTAAAATCTTACGACATTTAGTCGACTAAAACTAGACTAACACTAAAACATTCCAGGTGACTAAAATGTGACTAAAACTAAATGAAAACTATTCAAGAGACTGACTAAAACTAAAAATCAAAATTTGCTGCCAAAAACAACACTGCCGGGGAGCCCCCAGCTAAATGATTGACATGAACCAAACACGGAGCCTAAAACTGGTCTGTAAGTGTGAGCGTACAAATTGGATGTCTGGCAAATAATTAATTGTACTAACTGCAAAATGATGTAATAATTTTGATGTACAATCTTTTGGATCTTGGTTAAGCCCCCTGGGGTTTACTTAGTCTTCTTGCACAGCTCATTATGGCTATAAATACAGTACACATTATGATCTTTTATTTACAGTGTGGCTCTGCAAGAGGCGTGCGTGTGTGTGCGTGTGCGTGTGTGTGTGTGTGTGTGTGTGTGTGTGTGTGTGTGTGTGTGTGTGTGTGTGTGTGTCTTGCGAGGTGTTGTACTGTCCCTGTTGTACTGTCTATGCCACCATATGAGACTAAGCCTAGTCCTGAGCACCGTCGTGTGAACGAATATGGCTATCAGAGACGCTGCTGAGTGACATTCTTGCATGCTGTATCATGATTCCAAACATGTGTCATAGGCTTGTGATTGTAACATAACTGCAGTGCACCCATACTGTTTGTGTCCTTATGCATTTTCCTTTTAAAGTGTGGACCACATAAAATAATGTGTGTGTGTGTGTGTGTGTGTGTGTGTGTGTGTGTGTGTGTGTGTGTGTGTGTGTGTGTGTGTGTGTGTGTGTGTGTGTGTGTGTGTGTGTGTGTGTGTGTGTGTGTGTGTGAAGAAAAACTAAAACAAAAATTGTTTTATCCTGCCCTTTTTTTGTTCTTTCTAATTATTTGATCAGCCCAAAACGTTGTGTTTATTGTCATGATTTGTCACCACAAGAGTTGGCTTTGTCCAAGGCTTAAAATGTCTTTAAATTCATACTTTTTGAAACGTCTATGGGAAAGATATGGGCAATTATTTTCTGGGCCTGTCATCGTCGTAATGAAAGGGGGCGGGACTGCACGCTCTATAATACCCTCCCTGGCCAATTGTGTTCGGATAGACACCCGACAAAGCTCTACCGCGGTGGATTTGAACCTTAGATATATATTAATAGAGACGGCACCCGGAGGAAACCCTGAGGCCAAATGGACATAGTGGCCGAATGTGGTATTGCAGCTCGAGCCTATACGCTGGTCTGTTGACTTATCATTGCGCACGTTCATGTTATTGAGGCCCATGACACGTGAAAGCTGTTTCATACGTGCACTGATAGTCAACGGCCAGCGTGCTCACGATTTGGCCCAATCCATCCCAGAATGCACTATGTTCCTACCCGGAAAGGAGGAGTGAAATCGCCTCATGCGCATTTGAGCAACTTTCCCACTGCGCCATCCATCCATGCCCGGAATTTTTTTTTCACCTGTAACAGAGAGAGAGAAAAAAGGAAAAAGTACTATAGCTCCTGCTGACGATGCTGCTGTAGACCCTCCTGAGGATGCCAGGGCTCATGTTGGATTCCATCAGCCGCCCGAGGCTATCTGATGATGTTTGAAGATGAAACTCTCTTTTATGAACCTGGTACAGTGTGTACTGTAAAACATCTGTAGGATGGAGACGTTTCATACCATCAATCATCCTCAGTCAATCTGACCGGCATGTCGGATGAAACGAATGGAAGCATCGGATACCCATCATACCCCTCACTGAGACGACGAGGACACCGATCATGGCACCATTTGAGCTCTATAATGCCAAACAATATTGACAAATATATATATATACTTCAAGAGTTGTATTGTTGTGTTAAAAACGTCAAACACATATTTTTGTTTTCTCATAAAGGACTATAAACGACTGTCAGATGACTGAGTCTGGGGATGAGGGCATGATGAAACTGTTGTTATACAATGCTTAGGATATTTATCCTTTTCAGGACGGGAAGTCCCTGAATGGGGAAACACCCCTTTAACCCATTTAGACCTGAGGTCGATTCTACAAATGCCTTCTAGAATCCTGACAGTTTTCTGCAAAAAACCTATTTTTCTAACTATGTCCGTGGTTCTCAACGTTTTTCACATCATGGACCCCCAGAATTATCTGTATTTGGCCGCCGACCCCAATCTCAAAATATGTTTTCTTTGCTTCTGGAGGGTCCGCCAGAAGCAAAGATTTGAGTTTAAAACGTTCGCTCTGAAAGAGTATATTCAAAGATTTGCGGCACATTTTCACAATATTTCTAAAATAGCAGACCTATGAGCTTGTAGATCTGCTATTTTTCAATAGCTAAAGCATCTCTGTTGGGTCATGCGTCTGTCTGTCAGTGTGGCTGCAGGTTCCGTCTCTTAACGGCAGCCCACCACCGGAAGACGCCATTCCTGCTTTTGTCTGCGTGTGAAGCCAGATTATTCTTTCTTAGACTACCAATTAGCTTAGCTAGCACGCCTAAAGGCTCATACATAGTCTGGATTCTCGGTGGTTAGGTGACCACCGAACTACAACATGACGTCACGTCACGAGCCGCGGTGAAGAGCAAACCACCGCCACCGCTCCAGCCCTTCTCTCTGTTTTTACTCACCACCGCTCAACGTTATTTCAGCTCCGGTAGTCACCTCACCACCGAAAATCCAGACTATGAATGAGCCTTTACTATAGTGTCGGAAGACCGTTCGTTAGCCCAGAAGCAAGCCTTCTTCATCTACTAAGAAGCCCACTGTCTCGCTACGTCTCTCAGCCATGATAAAACCTGAAACCTCCTGTGGCTTATTATGCTTTAGACTGAAACTAAAAGACTAACATTTTTGATATTTAGTCGACTACGACTGGACTAAGACTAAACCATTTCAGGTGACTGATATAGGACTAAAACTAAATGTTATTTAAAAAAACTAAGACGTAATCTTTTCTGTCAAAATGAACACCGCATCAAGACAAAAGACTTAAGATTAAAACTAAATCTGAATTTGCTGTCAAAATGAACACTTATGATGTGTCCACACATCTTCATAATTACACCCGTATGGGAGGCCCAGATCAGAACGCTGTTGTTCCGTCCTAATGTATGACTTCATCTCTTTTAGAATATTAACGCTTCTTAAAGAGAGGTGGGACTTATTAGCTCGAGGTAGTAATGGAAGATCCGTTTGGCAAACTATAGCGCCTTTATTCTGGAAAAAGTCCCCAGCAAAAATAAATTGTTAACAGTAGTGACACGCATACTGTGCAACGAGCCATGCACACACACGCACGCACGCACGCACGCACGCACGCACATGGGCACGGACACACACACACACACACACACACACACACACACACACACACACACACACACACACACACACACACACACAACAACACAGACACACACACGCACATGGGCACGGACACGGACTAAAGATGTACAGAAATGGCTGTGGCATGCCTTGCAGTATGTATGAGTGAGGCACAGCGTGGTAAATGCATTTTTCATCCAGTCCCTGCCTCTCCTCTCCTGCATGTATCTTTAATGTGTGGGTGTGACGGGTCCACATCATAGCCCCATTAGCAGTGTGTTTTCCACCTCTGGGCTGCAGCAGTGTGTTTTCCACCTCTGGGCTGCAGCAGTGTGTTTTCCACCATTGGGCTGCAGCAGTGTGTTTTCCACCTCTGGGCTGCAGCAGTGTGTTTTCCACCTCTGGGCTGCAGCAGTGTGTTTTCCACCTCTGGGCTGCAGCGGTGTGTTTTCCACCATTGGGCTGCAGCAGTGTGTTTTCCACCTCTGGGCTGCAGCAGTGTGTTTTCCACCATTGGGCTGCAGCAGTGTGTTTTCCACCATTGGGCTGCAGCAGTGTGTTTTCCACCATTGGGCTGCAGCAGTGTGTTTTCCACCTCTGGGCTGCAGCAGTGTGTTTTCCACCATTGGGCTGCAGCAGTGTGTTTTCCAACCCCGTGCTCTTGTGAGCAGCCTTCAAACTATCGTCTACCTCCTGCTTTTTCTCATCTCGCACGCCAGGTATTCAAATGCAATTAAGTTGTGGGACAGGCATGCAGCTGGCGAAGGCACAACATCTTTTGTTACATTATTACTATTCTTGTTTGGGGAGAGCATGCAGCTGCACAAAACGGAACATTGAAAAGGATTACTGGGGATAAAGTTGACTACAATTAAAAGTGACTATAGACCAGTACGTGCCCGTCAGCCACCGGTCTACTTGAGAACAATGCAACTTGGTAACATAATAATACCCGTTGTCAACTTGTCATAGCACCCGTTTTGGTCATCATAGCTTAGTTTTTATTTAGTTTCCATATAGTTTGTCAGTGCAAAAAGGTAGTCGAAGAACATTTTTTGTCTTTAGTTTTAGTCGACGAAATCAACACTGGACGTATATGGTCACAAGTTATTATAATGCATTACAACCAAACATTAGACTGATTAGAGAGAAAAAATAAGTCTTGAGTGTGAGAAAAAAAGGGGTCTGTGAGTTTCTTATTATCTTGTCATTATACAATTGTTTATAATGTGTAATGATTATAGGTACAAATACTATAGTGCTAGGGGGGCGAGGTTGACTGAGATGGAGAAAAGAAAACTAGACAGCACTCAACGGAACACAGACCACCAAAGGCAGGTTGTGTTCTGAAAGGTGTCATTGTCTGTCAAACAGTCTGAACGTGTATACGTGTTGCAGCCGTCGGGCATAACAATGTAATCATTTTCTTCCTTGTGACATGTGCCTCTTGTTCAGCAAAGTGTGCGAGAAACCCCACATTATGGCCTTGAGATATGAATTATTCTCGGACAGACGGAGAGACGAACGAACAGGCGGACAAACCCGTGACCTCCTTGACGGAGGTAATTTGACGGAGGTAATTGGATATTATTTAAGCAGCAGCTGCAGCCGTTTCTCTTCATATTCATTTCCCTCTTCCCCATTTAAGACGTGAATAGCATCAACCGTTCCATGCCCGGGGACGTGCAGCATCAAGGTAGCAGCCATTTACTCTTTGCAAAGCTCACATAACTTAACTGATAAGGGAAATATCAAGCTGGATTGAGACAGACAAGTCTTTTTTGTTACCTTAGAAGACAGGCCTCTTGATTGCAGCAGGATCCAGGACCATTTTTTCCAAACCTTACAAGAGGCGCAAGCAGTACAAGTCCAAAATCTCTCAGAGGCACAAGAAGAACAAGGAACGTCTCAGGAACAGAACGTTCCTGTGACGTCCCGTCAACCGAGAATCGATGGCATCTCAAATTCATCACCAACAACCTCGCACTCATGTCATTATTTTGTATCTGACTGGGAGATAGATAGACTATTGCCATTTGGGAGCACCATGATGTGCTGGCTTGAAACAGAATTGATGCATGTGTGTTATTGTGTGTGTGTGCACATACTACAGTCTGTGTGTGTGTGTGTGTGTGTGTGTGTGTGTGTGGTTTGACTAGAATGATTATGTATTTTTTTTGCGGAAGGGCAGATTGCGAATTGAAATTCCATCCCGCGCTGCTGCTGCTACGGCGGCGGCTTTATTGTTTGTTGTCCTGTCAATGTTATTATTACTGTGTCTGTAACGGTGGCAGGCATGCTGTCACGGGGGTGGGGGGGGGGGGGGGGGGGTGAGGGACCATACCGTGTTTATCCCATTCTGACCTGAGATCAGATTAATACGAGGTTTCCACTGGACACACACTGGTCTGATTAACCCATTCTGACCTGAGATCAGATTCTAAAAATGTCAGTCGTTCTTCGATTTTTCAAAAAATAGCAGATCTACAAGCTCGTATCGCGCCACTTGGTGGCGCGATACGAGCTTGTACATCTGCTATTTTTCAATAGCTAAAGCACGACATGATGCTATAACACCAAAATGGGTTCCCGCCTGTTACATAATCGGGGATTATATATAGTTATGAGATGATAACCTGATTGTATTTATATATATATATTATATGATAACGTGGTTATGCTTATATATATATATATATAATTATAATATATCATGAATAGGTTACATTATACAGAGTGCTGATCAGTACTTTCAGTCACAGGTCTGATCTGCTGTGGTGCGTAGAGGCGGAGACCCATCAGCCTGTCTGCCCACCCCCTCGTCACCAGGAGCCAATCCGTGCTCGGAGGACGGACCTGGGAAGACTACTTAGCAGCACCTGTGACACGCAATCATTGGCAGTGTCTCTCAGTTTCCCCATACTGAGAGCACGCTGTCCAGAGGAGCTAGGGAAAGCTCAACATCATGAAGCTGTGTGATTCCGTAGGCCAGGGGCAAGATCTGTGTGGAGCCCCTGAGCTGACTATGTGACTATGATTCTGTGATTCCGTAGGCCAGGGGCTATATCTGTGTGGAGCCCCTGAGCTGACTAGGTTTCTGTGACATTGTGACATTGTGCTAAAGATTCAACTGCCAGGGGCTATATCTGTGTGGAGCCCCTGAGCTGACTAGGTTTTTGTGACATTGTGACATTGTGCTAAAGATTCAACTGATTATAATTATATATCTATATGTAGAGATATAGATTATATAATATAATTTAAAATATGGCGTATGGGAGCGTACTTGTTGTAACTCTTTGTTAGGCAGTAGTTAGTGTAGGCAGCTTAGATAGTGTTGAACTTGTGTAACCCCTCTTTTCCTTTTTATTGGTTAGAGTTAGGTCAGAGTGTTGTGACTTTAGCATAGGGCTAGATAGTTTTGATTGTTTTATTAGTTGCCCCATACAGCCTGTCTTTGTTTTGGAGTGAATTTGTAATCCCTATTGTTTATATCTATATACCTTTATCATTCCAACGTTGAATAAACAACAACTCTTATGCCAGTTGTGTTGCATCCTCTTCTTATACCCCTAGACATACAAAGGGGAATGTAACAATTGGGGGCTCGTCCGAACAGTTGGCGGCTCGTCCTAAGGCACAGAAGGTTACCGGTTTGGGAAAGTGCTGGCTGGAGTTGTTGGTTTATTAGCGGTGATAAGGTGGTGAAGATGGCAACTCGATGCGTTCGTGGTGGCTTCTTTTCCTCTGTCCTGTCTGTGATCGGCTGGAGTCGTGGTGGTAGGTATGTTGCTCGTATTCTTTGCACCTTGAAGTTTTGCTTGTGTAGTAGCTAGGTTAATTGGACAAACTAAAAGTTGTTAGATTTCCAAATTTCTTAGAATCTCTGCGGCGGGGCTGTTGAGAGGCGGTATAGACAAGAGTGGTGGCAGAGCTGTTGGTTCTAGCCTACGTGGCAAATGTGGCGTCCTGTGGAAAGGAGCGGGCCAGTACAGATTTGGTTCTGGGGGTCGGGTCCCCGGAGCCGTGCTGGCCTGCTGAGAGTGACTGGGGGGGGCCTAGTCATCACCCTGGGGGCTTGGGAGCATCCATCGTCTCCGGGAGGTGGAACCTGTCTGACGGGGTGCCTCCTATCGGCATAATCACCGCTCCCCCAGTCTGAAGATGCAGCCACGGAAGAGAAATGTTGGTCCGGAGCACGGTGCTCCTGCTCTAAGCCCACCACTCAAGGAGTGCCTCTGTCCCTATGCTGCAGAAGGTAAGGTTGAAAACTTGAAATTCAACTGTGTCAGCGTTTGTGTTGAATGTGTTGCTGCCACGGGAAGATTGGCCTAACCCGTGAGGAGCTTGTATGCTAAATGAGGGTGCAGAAAATCGAGTAATATAGTTACTGTCGCTCTCTGTTTAGTTGTGCTGGTATCGCGCTAATTTTGAAATGCCACGGTACTTTGGGTTAGTTCCCATTGTTCGTGAGTCCGAGGTGGGTTCGTACTTTAAGGTGTGAAAGGGTTAATAATCAGTGATTTTGTCTTGGGCTATATGTACTGCCCTGGTTCTGTATCTCGCTCCTCTTAATTCGCTTCCCTTGTACTAGTTGCTGAGGGGTTGAGGGAAGGTGGCAGGGTTTAACAAGCTTACAGACAAATTAAATGTGGTGTTTTCTCTCATGACAGGAGACATGTGAAACATGTTCCTTTTTTTGATCCACTCGGTACGTTCAGGTGTCATGTATTTGACAAAGTCAGTGATGGGATATTTGTATATTTGTTGCCCCTGGGTGGGACATCAAATGCACAATTCAGTGATTGTGTGTGTGCAATCAATTCTTAGATTATCCTTTCTGTTGCGCATGGAAAGAGGTTGTGTGGCTTGAAACATAGTAGTCAGTAGTATTACTAGGTCTGAACAAGGCTGATTTTGTTCCAGTGTAAGCTGCTGGGGAAAGCACAGGTGATGGCCACGCTTTCTGTTCAGGGTTGACTATTACGTAGAACTTCACTATAGAGTGCAGGGGGTGTCTTGATAGGCGTGCTCCTCACTAGAGTATAGTTGAGGCTAACTCTGAGTGTTGTATAGAGTGCAGGGGGTGTCTTGATAGGCGTGCTCCTCACTAGAGTATAGTTGAGGCTAACTCTGAGTGTTGTATAGAGTGCAGGGGGTGTCTTGATAGGCGTGCTCCTCACTAGAGTATAGTTGAGGCTAACTCTGAGTGTTGTATAGAGTGCAGGGGGTGTCTTGATAGGCGTGCTCCTCACTAGAGTGTAGTTGAGGCTAACTCTGAGTGTTGTACAGAGTGCAGGGGGTGTCTTGATAGGCGTGCTCCTCACTAGAGTATAGTTGAGGCTAACTCTGAGTGTTGTACAGAGTGCAGGGGGTGTCTTGATAGGTGTGCTCCTCACTAGAGTATAGTTGAGGCTAACTCTGAGTGTTGTACAGAGTGCAGGGGGTGTCTTGATAGGCGTGCTCCTCACTAGAGTGTAGTTGAGGCTAACTCTGAGTGTTGTACAGAGTGCAGGGGGTGTCTTGATAGGTGTGCTCCTCACTAGAGTGTAGTTGAGGCTAACTCTGAGTGTTGTACAGAGTGCAGGGGGTGTCTTGATAGGCGTGCTCCTCACTAGAGTGTGGTTGAGGCTACCTCAAGAAAGAAATGTAAACCAAGTTAATTCTGATGTACCCTGTATTTTATGCGTTTGGGAGGGTTGTGCCCAGAACGAAAATGTTGTTCAAACTGTGTTTGATTTTGGGTGTGGGGGTGTTACATAATCGGGGATTATATATAGTTATGAGATGATAACCTGATTGTATTTATATATATATATTATATGATAACGTGGTTATGCTTATATATATATATATATAATTATAATATATCATGAATAGGTTACATTATACAGAGTGCTGATCAGTACTTTCAGTCACAGGTCTGATCTGCTGTGGTGCGTAGAGGCGGAGACCCATCAGCCTGTCTGCCCACCCCCTCGTCACCAGGAGCCAATCCGTGCTCGGAGGACGGACCTGGGAAGACTACTTAGCAGCACCTGTGACACGCAATCATTGGCAGTGTCTCTCAGTTTCCCCATACTGAGAGCACGCTGTCCAGAGGAGCTAGGGAAAGCTCAACATCATGAAGCTGTGTGATTCCGTAGGCCAGGGGCAAGATCTGTGTGGAGCCCCTGAGCTGACTATGTGACTATGATTCTGTGATTCCGTAGGCCAGGGGCTATATCTGTGTGGAGCCCCTGAGCTGACTAGGTTTCTGTGACATTGTGACATTGTGCTAAAGATTCAACTGCCAGGGGCTATATCTGTGTGGAGCCCCTGAGCTGACTAGGTTTTTGTGACATTGTGACATTGTGCTAAAGATTCAACTGATTATAATTATATATCTATATGTAGAGATATAGATTATATAATATAATTTAAAATATGGCGTATGGGAGCGTACTTGTTGTAACTCTTTGTTAGGCAGTAGTTAGTGTAGGCAGCTTAGATAGTGTTGAACTTGTGTAACCCCTCTTTTCCTTTTTATTGGTTAGAGTTAGGTCAGAGTGTTGTGACTTTAGCATAGGGCTAGATAGTTTTGATTGTTTTATTAGTTGCCCCATACAGCCTGTCTTTGTTTTGGAGTGAATTTGTAATCCCTATTGTTTATATCTATATACCTTTATCATTCCAACGTTGAATAAACAACAACTCTTATGCCAGTTGTGTTGCATCCTCTTCTTATACCCCTAGACATACAAAGGGGAATGTAACACCGCCCACAATGGGTTATGTGACTGCGAACATGAGTGCACGACGAGTGCATGTGCGTGCACGGCTCACACGCATGAGCCGTGATGAGAAGTGACTGTCTATCAGACGGGATGGGATTCTATTACCTGGATCCTTATTGAGAAGAGGTTTATTTCTACTGCACAAGGTCACGCACGCACGCACGCACGCACGCACGCACGCACGCACAGCCTTGCAGTGAGAGCGTGTCTGTCTGCCTGTAATAGCAGGTCATATAACAGACCGACTGAATGAAAATCCATAGGCCCACTTCCTCATTAGCCTCACAGCGGTGTGAGTAATGCTGTCGGTGCATGTTGTTGGTGGAGCGAGCACGCACGCACACACGCGCGCACGCACACGCGCACTTTCTCTGACTTTGTCCTGAAGAAAGAGAGTGGTGTGATTTCCAGCAGTGTGGGCGTGGCGGCGTCGTGTGCTGTGAGGTCCATGGTCATCACTGATCAGACTGACCTCAGGCTCTGCCTCCTCTCTCCACCACTCCACTTCATTCATGCAAACATTCTGTCTGTCTGTGTCTCTCTCTCTCTCTCTCTCTCTCTGTCTGTCTGTGTCTCTCTCTCTCTCTCTCTCTCTGTCTGTCTGTCTGTCTGTCTGTCTGTCTGTCTGTCTGTCTGTCTGTCTGTCTGTCTGTCTGTCTGTCTGTCTGTCTGTCTGTCTGTCTCTCTCTCTCTCTCTCCAAAAGCCTTTGAATAATTGATGAACAGTATGTTTCAGACAGAAAGCCCCCACAGTTGTGTTGGGTTTGGGCCGGTTGTCAAGTTTCCTTTTCAGAGCTGTGTGTGTGTGTGTGTGTGTGTGTGTGTGTGTGTGTGTGTGTACCACATGGGATTCAAATGACCTGCTCTACACAAACTAAACCCATTCAACATGCAGTTTATGGCCCCTAACGTCTACACTATATCACTGTTGCAGCTCTGAGCCTGCACCGCTTTCATCGGAGCTGTCCATAAACATTGGTGCTGAAGTACAATCTCAAGATCTGTGTTCACTGGAACTGTCCCCCTACTGAAGGTGCTGAACCTTTTACCTTAGCTTCAATGGCTTGTCTTCTATTCCCTGCATGGAGCTGTCCAATGCTGATGGTGCTGAAACCCAGCACTGACTCGTATTCACTGGAGCTGTCGTCTGCTGATGGTGCTGAAACCCAGCACTGACCTGTGTTCATTCACCGGAGCTGTCCACTTGTCCTCATGCTGAAATCCCTCTTGTACTCTCCATGTGATAAGAGAGAGAGAGAGAGAGAGGGAGAGAGAGAGAGAGAATACGCTGTTCCGATTTGAAGTTATACTTCATTAAAACTGCTTTAACAGAGTACCAGAGTGCTCCTTTGATGCATTGTTTTTACCTGTTGGAACCTTCTGTTTTCTTTTGTGTCCTATTTTTTATTTTTACAGCCTTTCTATCTATTATAATTCCATATCAAGCCCTGCTAATGCCAACTAAAGCACATTTGTTATCGCGTTGGACCTTTGAAACATGGTCTCTTTCCTGGACGGTCTTCGCTGACAGTGAAGTGACCGCCAGTATAGTTGACGGAACGGAACATTTCTTCCCTATACTGTGCTGGCCAGGAAAACTGAAGATTCCACTAAGAACATACAGTAGTCTTATTAAAAATAATTATAGCCCTGATCCTGATCCATGTATGGATGATGTATGTTCTCTGTTCGATTCTGTCTGGGATGAGAGTGTTCTCTGCTTGCATCCGCGTTCATGCTCTGATGTGGAACGCTGCTGTTTGAACACTGACATAAATAAATAACAGGCTGACTACAGAGTACAAAGATTCCTTTGTTTAAGAACAACTCGAGGGGCGGCACCCTGGTGGCTCGACCAGCTAGGTTACATCTTCCTCTCGCCCGCTGTATCCTAGGTTATTAATATCTCCCGATCTCTCGGAAACAGATAGAATATCTTAGAATGGAATAAAAGATAAGAATACATGATGAGTGAATATAAAGGGGAGACGATGCAGGGCATGATTGCTCCAATTTTGTGAGAACTGCACGCAGTCTTATGGCCTGAATGTATATGGAACCATTGAGTCTGTCTGTCTGTCTGTCTCTCTCAGTGGATCTGCATGGAGGCCACCAGTGGCAGGCTGTGACTGTTCTGGCCTCCGGTATATTCTGAATATTGACCCATGTCCCGTATTGGGGTCATCTTATTGGGGATAATGGAATGGAAAAGATATGGGAGACTGATCCTGATAGAAATGTGTAAACACAAGCTGTGCTATACTTTTACATTATAGAAAAGGAAAATAGCTCAAACGCCATCTCTTGCTCTCTCTCTCTCTGTCCCTGTGTGCGTTGTGTGCAGACGGTGCGTCATGGCTTCCCCTACCAGCCCACGTGTCTGGCCTTCGACCCCGTGCAGAAGATCCTGGCCATCGGATCCCGCTCGGGAGGCATACGGATGTATCCTTTCCTCCGCCGTTTGCTCTGCCCCTCCCCCCCTCCCCCCCATGCATGCCCCCCCCCCTCCATACCTGTCCCCCTGCCCACATGTCCTGTCCTAGCCTCGGTGTGTAGGCTGAAGACTGCGTTTCCCAGGGGTCACCTGGGCACGGTGACAAAGGGAGGAAGAAGGTTTGAGGTAGGAGATTACACACCGTCATCAACATAGCTATACTATTACTGGTCTGTCTGTCTGTCTGTCTGTCTGTCTGTCTGTCTGTCTGTCTGTCTGCAGTGTCTCTGCGTGTAATCAGAGGCTTATCTCTTATATCTATCTGATGACCGCTCTGGTGTCTTGGCACTGACATGCCACGCACGCACACACACACGCGCACACACACACGCACGTGCGCTGTTTCACAGTCTTTCCCGCTTCCGTCTTGAGCCAGTGCGCTTTTCTTCATTCAATCTGCCTTTCTCTCCCTCCTTCAATCTCCCCTTTACTTTAATCTGATATTCTCTCTTCTCTTCTCTCTCTCTCTCTCTCTCTCTCTCTCTCCTGGGATTGAACCCATTCAGGCCTGACCTCGAAATAAAAAAAAAAACATCTAAATCCTCCAGTTTTCTGAAATAAATATTTTCACGATAAAAAAAAAAATAGCAGACCTACAAGCTCGTATTTTTCAATTGCTAAATTATAACATAATGTTTAACCCATTCTGAACGGGAACCCATTTTGGTGTTGGCATCATGTCGTGCTTTAGCTATTTAAAAATAGCAGATCTACAAGCTCATATCGCGCCACCGAGTGGCGCGATACAAGCTTGTAGGTCTGCTATTTTTGAAAAATCGAAGAACGACTGACATTTTTAGAATCTGATCTCAGGTCAGAATGGGTTAATCAGACCAGTGTGTGTCCAGTGGAAACCTCGTATGAATCTGATCTCAGGTCAGAATGGGTTAAAACACCAAAAAGGGGTTTCTGCTCAAAATGGGTTAAATTGCTGCCTGTCATCTTCTATACCAGGACCTGTCTTTGTTGTCGTCTCTCCTGACCTCCATATATACAGTATATCTACTGCATGTGTTGGTGCTCCTGACCTCCATATATACAGTATATCTACTGCATGTGTTGGTGCTCTCCATCTCAGCGCTGCATGCTCGCTGCCGTGGCCTCTGAATCTCGCACAACATCAGGATCAGGCACGCAACTCCTCTTCCATCGCGTCTCGTTCTGTGTGTATGTATGCTGCTGACGTTTGTATATGCCGCCTCATGTATACTGTAGCAGCTCAGTGCTCAGTGCGGTTTCCCACGCAGTGGAATCTGTAGCGTTTGACTAAGAATGTAGAGGGTTTAACCCATTCTGACCTGAGATCAGATTCTAAAAATGTCAGTCGTTCTTCGTTTTTTTTCAAAAATAGCAGACCTACAAGCTCGTATCGCGCCACTCGGTGGCGCGATATGAGCTTGTAGATCTGCTATTTTTCAATAGTTAAAGCATAACATGATGCTAACACCAAAATGGGTGCCCGGTCAGAATGGGTTAAAGGGATTGTGACATTAAAAAAAAGGTTTTGGAATTGTTCTTATTTTTTTTTAGGTTTTCAAATCTCAATTGCACCCAAAAAACATGAATTTTTAACATTCAGTAGATTTTCTGTGATCTGGGGTTTTCTGGCTCAAACAGGTGCTCTGATTTGCCGGCAGTTTGTGATGTAAGATCCTGCAAATCCCATATATGTCAATGGGATTTGCCAGCAGATCATGTCACTGTTTTCACTGTTTTGCCTGTTTTCATTGTAGCTCAAAAGGCTTCCAAACCCCAAAGAAAACTTCAGACCACAGAAAATCCACTGAATGTTCAAAGTTCAGGTTTTTTGGGTGTAATTGAGGTCATAAAACCTAAAAGAAAAAAAAAAGAAAATGAATGTCATAAAACCTTTAACCCATTCTGAACGGGCACCCATTTTGGTGTCAGCATCTTGTTATGCTTTAGCTATTGAAAAATAGCAGATCTACAAGCTCATATCGCGCCACCGAGTGGCGCGATACGAGCTTGTAGGTCTGCTATTTTTGAAAAATCGAAGAACGACTGACATTTCTACAATCTGATCTCAGGTCAGAATGGGTTGATCAGACCAGTGTGTGTCCAGTGGAAACCTCGTATGAATCTGATCTCAGGTCAGAATGGGTTAAGAGGTTATTGGTTTGGTTAACACTCCTGCTCTATCTCTACTCCTGCATATGGTATTAGTGCTGCCTGTTACCGCCGCCCTGTATTCATTCCATCTGCATTAGTATGTACAGTCATGACTTTGGTCCCTGAATTGGAGTGTGAAGTTGGTAGGATTCCAGAGCCCTGCAGAGATGCTAGTAATGGCATAATATTATAGATATTATACTGTATGGTGGGTGCGATAATAGTGTTTACTTGTTCAAAGATGCTCATGTTGTTTAGCCCATTCTGAACGGGCACCCATTTTGGTGTTGGCATCATGTTATGCTTTAGCTATTGAAAAATAGCAGATCTACAAGCTCATATCGCGCCACCGAGTGGCGCGATACGAGCTTGTAGGTCTGCTATTTTTGAAAAATCGAAGAGCGACTGACATTTTTAGAATCTGATCTCAGGTCAGAATGGGTTTATCAGACCAGTGTGTGTCCGGCGGAAACCTCGTATGAATCTGATCTCAGGTCAGAATGGGTTAGATACTGGAGTGCAAACCCCCATTTTCTTTGGTTGGACACCCATTAGGACATGAGGTGTCACACCCAAAACGTACAAAAAATACATTATGAATGAATCACTTGCATTGTGTAAATAGTCACGTTGTGAGCTTGTTTTGAAGTTTGAACATTTCTGAATTTTTCAATAGCAGATCTATGAGCTCGTAGCGCAGCACTCGGTGCCGCGCTATGAGCTTGTAGATCGGCTATTTTTCAATAGCTAAAGTGTGACATAATGTTAAAACGCCAAAAGGGGTTCCCGTACAGAATGGGGTTAAGTCTTTGTAACTTTATTACCGTTGAATGCTGCTGATGATTACATGAATTAATTGAATTAGCGCGTCCGTCTTTTATATAATTGGATCAACCCATGACTGAAAAGCCCTCATGTAAGTTTGCAACCAAGCAGCCATTGTTGTTAGAAGAAAAGCTCAAATATTGAATGTAGCCTACTGCAAATCCCCGGTGTAGCCTAAGTATCATAACAAACGTCATGAACAAACGTGTGCACGCACGTGTGTCACATATTATTCCACAAACCACAAGACACAGTCACACACAGTCACACACACCCACACAGTAGCATGCACGCACGCACGCACACACTCACACACACACACACACACACACACACACACACAGAATAGTGTGTGTTGTGGTTAGTGGAATAATAAACACGTCTCCGTGGTGGACAGGCCAGACAGGCTGTCAGCACAGGGCCGGCCTCCCGCTCGCTGCTCTGGCGAATGGTGCATAGTGATGATGTCATTGTGGGTGGTGGCGCAGCACACGCAGGCTGGCACGCAGGCTCTCTGCAGTGGGGGGGGGGGGGGGGGGGGGGGGGGGGGGTCCTGTCTGTTCACAGAGCACAGAGCACAGAGCACAGAGCAACACACAGGAGCTCTGTTACTGAGTCCTGTCTGTTCACAGAGCACAGAGCAACACACAGGAGCTCTGTTACTGAGTCCTATGGTCTGTTCACAGAGCAACACACAGGAGCTCTGTTACTGAGTCCTGTCTGTTCACAGAGCACAGAGCAACACACAGGAGCTCTGTTACTGAGTCCTGGTCTGTTCACAGAGCACAGAGCAACACACAGGAGCTCTGTTACTGAGTCCTGTCTGTTCACAGAGCACAGAGCAACACACAGGAGCTCTGTTACTGAGTCCTGTCTGTTCACAGAGCACAGAGCAACACACAGGAGCTCTGTTACTGAGTCCTGTCTGTTCACAGAGCACAGAGCAACACACAGGAGCTCTGTTACTGAGTCCTGTCTGTTCACAGAGCACAGAGCAACACACAGGAGCTCTGTTACTGAGTCCTGTCTGTTCACAGAGCACAGAGCAACACACAGGAGCTCTGTTACTGAGTCCTATGGTCTGTTCACAGAGCACAGAGCAACACACAGGAGCTCTGTTACTGAGTCCTGTCTGTTCACAGAGCACAGAGCAACACACAGGAGCTCTGTTACTGAGTCCTATGGTCTGTTCACAGAGCATAGAGCAACACACAGGAGCTCTGTTACTGAGTCCTGTCTGTTCACAGAGCACAGAGCAACACACAGGAGCTCTGTTACTGAGTCCTGTCTGTTCACAGAGCACAGAGCAACACACAGGAGCTCTGTTACTGAGTCCTGTCTGTTCACAGAGCACAGAGCAACACACAGGAGCTCTGTTACTGAGTCCTGTCTGTTCACAGAGCACAGAGCAACACACAGGAGCTCTGTTACTGAGTCCTGTCTGTTCACAGAGCACAGAGCAACACACAGGAGCTCTGTTACTGAGTCCTATGGTCTGTTCACAGAGCATAGAGCAACACACAGGAGCTCTGTTACTGAGTCCTGTCTGTTCACAGAGCAACACACAGGAGCTCTGTTACTGAGTCCTATGGTCTGTTCACAGAGCATAGAGCAACACACAGGAGCTCTGTTACTGAGTCCTGTCTGTTCACAGAGCACAGAGCAACACACAGGAGCTCTGTTACTGAGTCCTGTCTGTTCACAGAGCACAGAGCAACACACAGGAGCTCTGTTACTGAGTCCTATGGTCTGTTCACAGAGCACAGAGCAACACACAGGAGCTCTGTTACTGAGTCCTGTCTGTTCACAGAGCACAGAGCAACACACAGGAGCTCTGTTACTGAGTCCTATGGTCTGTTCACAGAGCACAGAGCAACACACAGGAGCTCTGTTACTGAGTCCTATGGTCTGTTCACAGAGCAACACACAGGAGCTCTGTTACTGTGCCGCGTCGCTGCGCGCCCGCTTCACAGACGGTGTGTGTTGGGCTTCACAGACGGTGTGTGTTGGGCTTCTCTGAGTCCTGGTCTGTTCACAGAGCATAGAGCAGGCCTCGGGCCGTGGCTCAGCGGTAACACCTTGGTTGGTAATCCAGTCTGGCAGACAGTGTGCTGTGGGTCCAGTCTGGCAGACAGTGTGCTGTGGGTCCAGTCTGGCAGACAGTGTGCTGTGGGTCCAGTCTGGCAGACAGTGTGCTGTGGGTCCAGTCTGGCAGACAGTGTGCTGTGGGTTGGTAATCCAGTCTGGCAGACAGTGTGCTGTGGGTAATGTGGGTAACCCTGTGGGTAACCCACAGACAGTGTGCTGTGGGTAATGTGGGTAACCCTGTGGGTAACCCACAGACAGTGTGCTGTGGGTTCGACTCCCGATCCCGACGGCCCTCACTGCATGTCACCCCCCTGCCCCCCCATCTCTCTCCCCATTTCCTGTCAGCCTATACTGTCTGTTCCTCTATAAAACAATTAAATAACATAAAGGCGGAAGCCACAAAAAAACCATACAAAAATTAAAAGCATAAAGCACAGACAGGAGCTCCTTTACTTACAGTGACGGATAGATTGTTTTACTTTAAAAAGAACCAATACTGCAATGTAGAAGTACTTCGTTACAAGTAAAAGTATGGAATTGATCATGCTTGAGTATACAGTACAAAAGTATCGGCATCAAAATGTACTTAAAGTACTAAAAGTACATGTACTCGTATTGCAGAATGTCCCATTTCACAAGTACAAAATCTTTTTGAAAATAGCTGATCTACAAGCTTGTAGATCTATTTTCAGCATGCAACCAAGTGTAACATGACTCATGCTGGATCTCTTGTCCACTAGTCCCTCCCTAACAATTTAGTCTAGTTTTTATTTGTTGACGAAATTGTCAATATATTTAGTCTCTGTTTTGGTCATCATTGCTTAGTTTCCATTTAGTTTTCTAAAGTGAAAAATGGTAGTCGACGAACATCTTTCGTCTTGGTTTTAGTTGGTTTTGGGTGCGGCAGCGGCTTGAACAGGCTGTGGCTGGGGTGGTGAATGTCCCTGATGATGCTTTCCACTTTAGCCACGCAGAGCACCTTGCTTTCAGTGGCATTGTGCTGACCATGCAGTCCTCTGATAGCAGCAGGTCGCACCCTTGAGATGGGAAGCATCTCCTATAAACAACACACCTGGCAACCAATGTGTTGAGTTGACTCTGGGTGACATGCTGTGGCCATTTAAAATCAATGTGTTGAGTTGACTCTGGGTGACATGCTGTGGCCATTTAAAATCAATGTGTTGAGTTGACTCTGGGTGACATGCTGTGGCCATTTAAAATCAATGTGTTGAGTTGACTCTGGGTGACATGCTGTGGCCATTTAAAATCAATGTGTTGAGTTGACTCTGGGTGACATGCTGTGGCCATTTAAAACCAATGTGTTGAGTTGACTCTGGGTGACATGCTGTGGCCATTTAAAATCAATGTGTTGAGTTGACTCTGGGTGACATGCTGTGGCCATTTAAAATCAATGTGTTGAGTTGACTCTGGGTGACATGCTGTGGCCATTTAAAATCTATCTCTGTCTGTTTAGGTGGTGTCGGTCCATCTGAATCACTGTGGTATAGAACTATAGTTTCGTAGCCTCATGGATTTTTTAAGATGCTTTAAAACACATTTTGGGCGGGAACCCCTTTTGGTGTTTTAAGCATTGTTATACTTTAGCTATTGAAAAATAGCAGATCTACAAGCCCAAGCAAGTAGGTCTGCTTTTCTTGAAGAATCGTGAAAATGTAGTGCAAATCTTTGAATATATAATATATATTCAAAGATTTGCACCACATTACTACAAGATTTGAGTTAAAAACATTTGCTCTGAAAGAATATTATTCTTTCAGAGCGAATGTTTTTAACTCAAATCTTTGCTTCATATTTTCAAGATGGGAATCCACACCCAAACACATATAATTCTGTGGTTCCTTGACATGAAAAAGGTTGAGCACCACTGAAAACTGTCAGGATTTAGAAGGTATTTGTAGAATCGTCCTCAGGTCTAAATGGGTTCAAATCTATTTCTGGGTGACATGCTGTGGCGATTTAAAATCTATATTTCTGTCTGTTTAGACCAGTGTAGACCGGTGTTGGTCCATCTGAATCACTGTGGTAGAACTATAGTTTCGTAGCCTCGTGTATTTGTTTTTAAGGTGCTTTGATAGATTGGCATTGCTCTTTGGACAATGCTTTCTGTGCTCCAGACATTTTTACCTCAATATCTTTAGCGTGAAAATAGTGTTTTAGTGTTTGTATTTCCATTTCTGCTTTTGCCATTGGGTGTGTGCGCGTGCGTTTGTGCGTGCGTGACCTTGTGCAGTGAAAATGAATCCCTTTTCAATACGAGGCAAGGTAATAGAATCACACCGAGTGTGATACAGTCACTTCTCATCAGTCCATGGACACGCACACACACACACACACGCACACGCACGCACATGCGGAACATGCACACGCACACACAGCTCAGCCAAAATGAGACAGACAGAGAGAATGAATGAATGATAGAGAATGATAAAGGGAGGCAGAAAGTGAGATGGGAAAGATATGCATGAGCTACAGACATAGACAAAGGTGCGTTGAAAAGGGAGAACTTTCCATGCGTGAGGTTGTTACGGTCAGATATTTCTGTCACAGTTACTAAAATCACGAGGTAGTAATGATCCTCCTTTATAGATAAAATTGATAAGCTTCAACCATGTAGCATGCAATGTAAAGTTGTAAACCACACAGAAATACGTCTGAGATAAATAGTTTATCTATATGCAAAATAAACTCATTGACAATCAGTTACATAGAATTCATGACAGGTTAAATATTGTCCGTATAATTATGTCCGAACCGCACGCACCGGGCCTCTCACGCACGCTCGCTCTATTGTTGTTGTTCGTATCGTTCCATGAAACATCCACGCGTCTCCCTGACGCTCCAACCCCAAATAATGAAGTAATCCAAACGTAGTGATCCCCGAACGTAAACAATCCAACGGTAAATCCACGGTCCTCCAAACGGACAAGCAGCATTCCTCGCTGGGCACAAACAGTCAGACAAACAGAACTCTCACCGGAGCAGATGACGGTTCAACAGGGCCGGGTTACTCCTGACAGCGGTGAGTTGGTTTCCTTGGCTATATTCCACCGTATAGCATACAGACAGTTTACACTGCAAACACCATCAGGTCTCCCTGCTCGTTTGTGTCTCTGTCTCCACAAGTCTCTAGAGCCGGCGACTTCCGTGTGTTTAAATCACGGAAGCGTCACGGCCTGTCAATCAGCCAAACTCCTCCCGACATTTTTTTTTTTTTTTTTTTTTAAGATATTTTTTTGCGGCTTACGCCTTTTATTGATTTTTGAAGGGACAGACAGTAGGCTGACAGGAAACGGGAGAGAGATGGGGGGATGACATGCAGTAAAGGCCGTGTCGGGCTCGGGAGTCGAACCCGCGGCACACTGCGACTGGATTACCAGTCCGGTGCCCAGACCGTTACGCCACGGCCTGGGCCTCTCCTCCCGACATTGACCCTCCAAAACATAAACAAACACAAAACAGATACCTCTCAAAGAAAATAGGACATTATACACATAAGGATGGATATAGTGTTCAATGAATATTTTAAGCCATGCTCTTTTTTTTAATGACACTTTAAAATAAATCCTTAATGAATATTATGTGGCAGTGCTACAAGGTATATGAGCCGAACATCATGCCTTTTGAAAGGTCAAAGCACTCTGTTTGAAAGGCTTGAAATCGACACACGTGTGACATAATTACATCCTGTTGAACCGCGATTATTCACGGCATATATATACCTTAAAGTTCAGCAATTCTGAACCTGTGGGCCATGAGGGCCTGGACGGCCCAATGGTGGGCAATTCTGCACCATTCTGTCCTGCCAAAACACATTTTAGTCGACTAAATCACCTGTAGATTTAGTCGACTAAAATCCTATGATATTTAGTCGACTAAAATCCTATGATATTTAGTCGACTAACACTAAGACATTCCAGGTGACTAAAAGAGACTATATATGACTAAAACTAAAATAAAAATTTGCTGTCAAAAACAGCACTGCTTCAAATGTCCCAGTCCCATTAACTGTTAGTCTGAATTATAAAACTATTAGACTAACGTTGTTATTTTATCCTCCAGCCTTTTTACTATGTTGAATTATTTCCGTCAGCATATATAAATTTCCAATGTGATGTAATCTATCTGGCAAAGTGCACTGCATGGTGAGGAGGAGGTCGCTTGTTATATTCAGTTCATTCGTTAATGCAGTTTGTACAGTAAGTACAGTGAGTAGAGCCTGAGGACCAGCCGTAATACTGTGTTGTTATCGGGTGTGTTTAACCCATTCTGACCTGAGATCAGATTCTAAAAATGTCTATTACATCCTGACAGTTTCATTATTAACCCATTCTGACCTGAGATCAGATTCTAAAAATGTCAGTCGCTCTTCGATTTTTCAAAAATAGCAGACCTACAAGCTCGTAGCGCGCCACTCGGTGGCGCGCTATGAGCTTGTAGATCTGCTATTTTTCAATAGCTAAAGCATAACATGATGCCAACACCAAAATGGGTGCCCGTTCAGAATGGGTTAAGATTGTTCCATATATATCTCTGCTGTCGGGAATATATAATGCAATTGTTTTCAGGAAATTAGAAATATATTTTTTTTACAGGAAATTAAGAAAACCATATGTTTTTAAAACAAAGCAATATACAGCCTCAACAAAGTTGGTGTTGTAACTTTATATATTGTCAATGACTTCCATGCGAGGGAGAGAGGTGGTGGAGTTGGTTGCTTTAGCAGAGGGAGAGAGGTGGTGGAGTTGGTTGCTTTAGCAGACAGTTTGAGTTAAGATTATTTGGTCCAAAGTACTTTTTACTACTTTCCATTGGTTCAGTATTTTCGAAACCACACACAGACATAAAGGGGGCAGGGGCAGGACCCTGGGGCGGGCCCAAGGTCCACATCCTCTCTGACTCCTGGGGCGGGCCCAAGGTCCACATCCTCTGACTCCTGGGGCGGGCCCAAGGTCCACATCCTCTCTGACTCCTGGGGCAGGCCCAAGGTCCACATCCTCTCTGACTCCTGGGGCGGGCCCAAGGTCCACATCCTCTGACTCCTGGGGCGGGCCCAAGGTCCACATCCTCTCTGACTCCTGGGGCAGGCCCAAGGTCCACATCCTCTCTGACTCCTGGGGCGGGCCCAAGGTCCACATCCTCTCTGACTCCTGGGGCGGGCCCAAGGTCCACATCCTCTCTGACTCCTGGGGCGGGCCCAAGGTCCACATCCTCTCTGACTCCTGGGGCGGGCCCAAGGTCCACATCCTCTCTGACTCCTGGGGCGGGCCCAAGGTCCACATCCTCTCTGACTCCTGGGGCGGGCCCAAGGTCCACATCCTCTCTGACTCCTGGGGCAGGCCCAAGGTCCACATCCCCTCTGACTCCTGGGGCGGGCCCAAGGTCCACATCCTCTCTGACTCCTGGGGCCGGCCCAAGGTCCACATCCTCTCTGACTCCTGGGGCGGGCCCAAGGTCCACATCCTCTCTGACTCCTGGGGCGGGCCCAAGGTCCACATCCCCTCTGACTCCTGGGGCGGGCCCAAGGTCCACATCCTCTCTGACTCCTGGGGCAGGCCCAAGGTCCACATCCTCTCTGACTCCTGGGGCCGGCCCAAGGTCCACATCCTCTCTGACTCCTGGGGCCGGCCCAAGGTCCACATCCTCTCTGACTCCTGGGGCGGGCCCAAGGTCCACATCCTCTCTGACTCCTGGGGCGGGCCCAAGGTCCACATCCCCTCTGACTCCTGGGGCGGGCCCAAGGTCCACATCCTCTCTGACTCCTGGGGCGGGCCCAAGGTCCACATCCTCTCTGACTCCTGGGGCGGGCCCAAGGCCCACATCCTCTCTGACTCCTGGGGCGGGCCCAAGGTCCACATCCTCTCTGACTCCTGGGGCGGGCCCAAGGTCCACATCCTCTCTGACTCCTGGGGCGGGCCCAAGGTCCACATCCCCTCTGACTCCTGGGGCAGGCCCAAGGTCCACATCCCCTCTGACTCCTGGGGCGGGGGGCCCAAGGTCCACATCCTCTCTGACTCCCGGGGCAGGCCCAAGGTCCACATCCTCTCTGACTCCTGGGGCGGGCCCAAGGTCCACATCCTTGGAATTCAAATCTGTCAACCCAAAAGTATAGCCTGGGAATCGGAAACCCAGGTGTAAAGGAGCAACTTGGACACTCGGGCATGAAGGAAGCATGAGTTAAGTCCGTTGCTCTCCCCAGGTTGGCGGAGGGTGTGTAGAGCCCAGGATCACATTAGATGATTGAGGGGGTGACAGGGGTGAAAAATGGGTTACAAAATCGTGGGATAAAAAAAAAAAAAAAAAGCAACCCAGAATGATGTGTATGCGATGTGAGGGTCACCGTGCAGAGTGAGAGTTAGACCTGCTGGGATGCATTATTCAGCACCACTATATTTCTGTGCTGAAGTTTTGAACATCATCAATCTCACAGCAGTCATAAATCTGCAGGCGGAGCTGAGCGGGGCGGGCCAAAAAGCAACGCTGGTTCCCAAACTCGCCGTCTCCTAAAAAATGAGGCATGCCATGCGTGTGTGTGTGTGTGTGTGTGTTATTGCAGCATGGATCCATATACGTGTGTTTGTGGCAGGAATTATCTACAAGGTCACCCATCTTCCCCTACCGTTATGTCCCAACATTATAGAAATACTCTGTGCGACTGCCAATATTGCAAAGTGCTCATAATAATGAGGCTTATGAGCCACTTGGCCAGGACACACGCACGCACGCACGCACGCACGCACGCACGCACGCACGCACGCACGCACGCACGCACGCACGCACGCACACACGCCATGACTGGACTGCATGACAAATATTCTGCCTGGACATTTTCGTGGAATTTTAGCCCAGACTGGCTCACCACTACCAATGCGCAGATATAGCCTATACTATAACCAGGTCGAGGCACATACACGTCATTGAAATACCTAAGCACCTTAATAGCACCACTTTTACAGAACAACATAAATGATAGATACACAACCAACACAGACAACAACAAACAACAACTCATTTCACAAATTTTGGCCCAGACCGGCCCACCATAGGGTCGGCCACAGCACAGGGCATGTGTCTGGTACGTTACGTGGGAAGTCCAGGCCTGGCGCACGCACGCACGCACGCACACACGCAAGCGCACGCACCCTCCTCGACCTCACTTCATCGGATTGGAAGGATAACTGTGATAGCAGCGGTTTATGGCTTAAAAAGTCAAAGATGGATGCTTTAACCCATTCTGTGCGGGTACCCCTTTTGGTGTTTTAACTAAGCATCATGTTATACTTTAGCTATTGAAAAATAGCAGATCTACAAGCTCATAGCGCGCCACCGAGTGGCGCGCTACGAGCTTGTAGGTCTGCTATTTTTGAAATGTTGTGAAAATGTGCCTCAAAGTTGGAATATATTTTTTCAGAACCAACGTTTTTAACTCAAATCTTTGCTTCTGTGGGGGTCCCTGGAACAACATATATTCAGATGGGGGTCGGTGGCCAATTACAGATCATTTTTGGGGTCCTTGACATGAAATATTGAGTGATATACAGTAGGCCTAGGTATTTCAGAAAACTGTCAGGATTTAGGAGACATTCTTTTTCAGGCATAAATGGGTTAATAGGGCAAGCTGCATAGTGTGCTGCATGTATCGTATATATATATAGCTGCTACACCTGCACTCGTAAGCTCCTTTAAATGGCGTGTCGGCTCAGATCCAGGATGCCATTTGAGATGTGAATTAAAGGTTATTGCGATGGACAGGATTGGGAGCAGAGTGTGAAGGAATGGTGCAGAGTAACAGTAGAATGTAATACCAACAACAGACAGCCCATTCTGGACGGGAACCCCTTTTGGTGTTTTAAGCATTATGTTCTACTTTAGCTATTGAAAAATAGCAGATCTACAAGCTCATAGTGCGGCACCCAGTGCCGCGCTATGAGCTTGTAGATCTGCTATATATATTTTTTTAATCCTGAAAGTGTGTTGCTAATCTTTGAATAAATTATTTCATAGCGAACGTTTTTTAACTCAAATCTTTGCTTCTGGGAGGTCACTGGAACTACATATTTCCAGATGGGGGTCAGCGGCCAATTACATATAATTCTGGGGGACCCTGACATGAAAATGGTTGAGAACGACTGACATAGAAACAGGTTAATTCTGGGGGACCTTGACATGAAAATGGTTGAGAACGACTGACATAGAAACAGGTTAATTCTGGGGGACCTTGACATGAAAATGGTTGAGAACGACTGACATAGAAACAGGTTAATTCTGGGGGACCTTGACATGAAAATGCTTGAGAACGACTGACATAGAAACAGGTTAATTCTGGGGGACCCTGACATGAAAATGCTTGAGAACGACTGACATAGAAACAGGTTTTTCCAGAAAACTGATAGAAGGAGAGGGCTCCTGCAATCTTGATGTCATTATTTTGTACATCCTCCATGTTAATTTAAGTCTACAAATGGAACCAAATGGACCATTACGGGTCCACAACACACAAACCCCTCAGTGTTACACAAATTAATACTCATTTTGTGCGAACCTACAGTATAAAAATAAATCACTGAATGGGGCGCTCTAATCAATATTGTTGACCTTTATTCCAACCTTGAAACATACCGTAGTTACGTAACGACATAACGACAGCCGGTTTGCTCGGACACATCCTATACTACAGTATGTCAAAAGGAGACATTAAACTGATTTTCGCCCCTCCTATGAACAGCTATAGTGTATATTCTGTCTGAACACAGACATTAAATGCCATTGACAATTAATGGATAATTCACGTCATACTAGACCTGTACGTGCCCGTCGGCCCACCGGCCTACTTGAGTACGATGCAACTTGGGAACTAGTAATACCCGTTGTCAACTTGTCATAGCACCCGTTTTAACTATCTGTCTGTGTCCCATATGGAGATCTCTGTATCTGCCTGTGTCTGAAGAGTGCAAACTGACTGTGAAAAGTGGAGTTGGTTAAGTAATCAATTGGCAGGTGTGGGGTTGCCATGGCAATCAATTGGCTGAGGCAGAGGCTGGACATTGCACAGGTGAGGGGATTTAGGCTGATTAGGCGCACTGGCAGAGCCTGAGCAGAGCCTTTTTATCTGTGGTGTTTCTGGAGAACCGTGTGTCCAGCCGACTCAATACCGGTCAATGCACTCCCTGTTTGAAGTCGGTGGGGCAATTGGTTCTCGAGTTACGTGCCGTACAACCGTACACACACACACCCACCCACCCACGCACACACGCACGCGCGCGCGCACGCAGATGTGGCAAATATTTATTATTATTTTATTATTTTAGCCCAAAGGGCAACCAGACTATAGTTATTGTCACACTTTATTATTATTTTTCTGGAGTAACCTACCTAACTTCCACTGTGATTGGCCGAGCTTTGGATAACGTTTGTAGTGGTGAATTGGCTGCTGTTAGGGTTACTTAACCAATCTATGTTTTACAAATCATTTATAAAGACATAAATTCCCTTGCAGGGGCAGAAGACCAAACTATTCAAACGTTATAGACATTTTCAAATTACTTTTCAAGATAGTAAAGTGGGAGGGGCCTATGTAAGCATAACGTTTTTCAAAATTGCGATTTTTCTAGGTATCCGTCATTACAGTTAGCCCGGTGCCTTCGACACATCGTAAGCCTATGGGTTACTTTTTGGAATAATCTTAATAAAAAACGTTGATGATGTCCTTAATTTTGAAGCTCAATGCTATATGGCATCTATTGAGGTTGAGCACCATGGGATAGCATCTTTTCCTTTTAAAGTGGACAAAGTGTTGAGTCAATACAATATGAGCTTGGCCATGGGTTTAAATATAGTCTGCATACCAAGCTCCACAGCGCTATGACATTGAGAGCAATTTGCACCCGTAATGACGAGATAATATGATAACGGCGAGACACGATACACGCCTCCAACGCAGTCAATGTAGAAACGCAGTGAAGTCCTCTCAGCGTGGGTGAGTGTGATTGATAACGAGTGTGATATCAACAGAGAGGGAGAATCAATAGAGACAATGAGAAGGACACCACGGTTCACACGCCACTTCCACACGTTCTGCATGCATGCCTACAGGCAGGGAGTGAGCTCAGTAGCAAGTTAAAGGGATTGTGACATAAAAAAAAAGGTTTTGGATTTGTTCTTATTTTGTTTAGGTTTTCTAATCTCAATTGCACCCAAAAAACATGAACTTTTAACATTCAGTAGATTTTCTGTGATCTGGGGTTTTCTGGCTCAAACAGGTGCTCTGATTTGCCGGCAGTAAGTGATGTAAGACCCTGCAAATCCCATATATGTCAATGGGATTTGCCAGCAGATGTCACTGTTTTCACTGTGTTGCCTGTTTTCATTGTAGCTCAAAAGGCTTCCAAACCCCAAAGAAAACGTCAGACCACAGACAATCCACTGAATGTTCAAAGTTCAGGTTTTTTGGGTGTAATTGAGGTCATAAAACCTAAAAGAAAAAAGAAAAAGAAAAATAAATGAAAATGAATGTCATACAACCTTTAACTGGACCCCTATTTGATCTGGGACTGGGGCAGCTCTGCCTTAGCCCCATCGACTTCAAACACGCTCCACACCACCGTGTGAGGGTATACCTACACTAGGGGACACGGGGAGGACATGCAAACTCCCCACAGAAAAGCCCTTTTGCCAACCCCCACCCAGTGTAGAGAAATACTGTTGAAGTCAACAGCGAGCTTCCTCACAATTGGGCCGAAGCGCTGCTTCTGTGTTCACCATGGACGAAGCTGCTTGTCTCTGGGTAGAGACTCATGTGTCCCAATAGCGGTAACGTCAGGGAACGACAGTGGTCTGCTTTGAGGCAGGACTCCAGAGAAGAAGGGAAGATATAACCTCATTGTCAGCTCTGTAGCAGTGGCCGGCAAACTGTGTTCTTCTGGATCGGACTATAGTGAAGAAACACGGGGAAGGTTGCCGTATATTAGGTTAGTCGATGGGTGGCTCTTCCAAAGACAGATTCTGCGCGCTCATTAGAAGGCGGGTGTATAAGTAGACGCACGCATGCACGCATGCACGGAATCCGTCTGACTCCGATCAGCGTTCGGCAAGTTGCACGCAAAGTTGTTGCAAAGTCACGCATCATCAATATGACTTCACAGATCCTATAGGGAATGACGGGGTACTATACACTAGCACACTTCTATTTAATTACATCTAATAGGATTTCCAGACTGCTGGTAGTTTACTAGAGCAATGGCACTTCTGTGCCAAAGGTGAGAACACTGAGTACAGCACATGGACTGGGATATGGCAGCAGCAAATATTGTAGCTAGCTACGAAGAATTATTAGGTCATTCATAACTGCACAGCACTCTAATTTTACCCCTACGGAGTTGCGTGATGATGATGACTCTCACACCCCACAGTAAATATCCTCATTGTTAAACTAACTTGTGTACAAAACGTACACAAAATGTAACATTTTGGTTGCATTTTGTACACTCAAGAGCTATGAATGGATTTATTGTCTGACAATGAGGATTATGATGACAATTCATCTCTGAACTACAGTAAGTGCCAAAGCACTATGGAGTAAGGCTCATTTTTTATTTCATAATAGGCCTACAGCTGTGGTTATTTATATACACTGTTGTTTGAACTGCGAATGTCATCTGGCACGGTCCTGTTTACAGTCTCAAGGCCACTGTTTTGGGGTTTGGTGGTGTGAGCAGACGCGTTTGGAAGTCAGCAGTGCTCTCCAGTACATTATTTTATTTTGGTTTGGTCTTTTTTCGGTTTTGTTTGATTTTGGAAAAGTCTATCTGGGATCGGAGCCTGTTTCCGATCCCCCGATCCGATGGGCACAACCCTACTCTGGATCCTTGGTTCCTTCATTAATTAACCCATTCTGACCTGAGATCAGATTCATACGAGGTTTCCACTGGACACACACTGGTCTGATTAACCCATTCTGACCTGAGATCAGATTAAAAAAAATGTCAGTCGTTCTTCGATTTTTCAAAAATAGCACAACATCATGATGCTAACACCAAAATGGGTTCCCGTTCAGAATGGGTTAAAGCCCATCTGATTGATGAAGCGGATATACAGTAGAATAGATGATTAAACATGCTGCCAGGTTCTGTTTGGCTCGTCGCCGGACATCGTCAAACCGTTTCTTAAGGTGCTAATGTAATAATAATAATAATAATAAAACTTTATTTGTATAGCACCTTTCATGACATGAAATGCAGCTCAAAGTGCTTTACAGAACAATGGAGAATAAAAGAAAAGCAAGGCAACGACAAAAAACAAGCAGTAATGCAATACAGTGAGGACATGAATAAAATAAAAATAAAAATAAAAATAAAAGATCAATTAAAAGCAATGTTGTAGAAGTGGGTCTTGAGCTGAGCTTTAAAAATGTCTACAGAGGCTGCCTGACGAAGGTACAGTGGGAGCTTGTTCCATGCCGACGGCCCGTAGAAGCAAAAAGCTGCTTCCCCGTATTTTTTAGTTGCCATTTTTTTAGGCAAAGCGAGCAGGCCAGCAGTGGAAGACCTTAGGGGCCGGTTGGGACATATTTAGGCAGGCAGTCATGTAGGTAGGAAGGTGCGAGACCATTGAGAGCTAACAAGTAAAATAATTTTAAAATAAATCCTAAAAACAACCGGAAGCCAGTGCAGTGATGCCAAAACTGTTCTCTCATCTTAGTTCTAGTTAAAACTCTGGCTTGTTAAGTTGTAATCTGTCAGTTGTTTTCTTAGGCAGTCCTGAAAACAACTGTCCCCCCCCCCCAGAAGCAAAGATTTGAGTTAAAAACGTTGGATTTGTGCCACATTTTCACGATTTTTCTAAAATAGCAGACCTACACGCTTGTATATCTGCTATTTTTCAATAGCTAAAGCATAACATAATGCTTAAAACACCAAAAGGGGTTCCCGCCCAGAATGGGTTAAAACAGGTAGAAGACAGGGATGCAGAGTCCAAGTGGACCTTTCATAGTGAAGTGCACTTCATGCATAACTTTATAGCCATCACTCATGGACAGCTTTATGTGGCCATGAGGACCACAAAACACTGCACTTAATCATTGTCGTCTTATGCGAGCAATTCTACTCCGTCGTGAAACTTTACACAACATCTGTTTTGTCAGTTTGAGCATCTCCCAAAGGAGATCCCATTATGGTGAATTGCTTTTGCTTTGGAGTGTGTGAGATTCTCTGTATTTTGTAAACGTGGAGCATGGACCATTTTGACCTGAGAAAAGATTCTACAAATGTCTTCTAAATCATGACAGTTTTCTGAAAAACCTGTTTCTATGTCGGTCGTTCTCAAACATTTTCATGTCAAGGACCCCCAACAATATATGTAATTGGCCACCGACCCCATCTGAAAATATGTTGTTCCAGGCACCCCGAGATGCAAAGATTTGAGCGACAGAAAGAATATATATTCAAAGATTTGCGCCACATTTTCACACATTTTCAAAAATAGCAGACCTGCAGATCTGCTATTTTTCAATAGCTAAAGCATAACATAATGCTTAAAACACCAAAAGGGGTTCCTGTTCAGAATGGTTTAACATGGTAACAATGTGCAGCAGGAATTAAACTTGTCAGAGTACATGTATTGCGCATGTTCTGTTATGTCCCATAATAACCCAATAGGACTACCTTTAGTCACTTAAACCCTATATACATTTCTGAAAATAGCCGATCTACAAGCTCACAACACATTGCATTGTGACATGAGCTTGTAGATCATATTGTTTTGGGGTGAATGTTCACTGCATCACTGTTGATTTTGGCAGCACATTTTTAATAATCAATTCCATTTTTATAGTGCTTTTCCAAGTGCTCAAAGCGCTTTATTCATTCATTCATTTATACATTGGGAGGTGAAGCGGCGAACAGTCGGCGCCAGCGTCCTCACTTCCCGATCCTTCTGTCACTCTAACATGCGTGGGCAGCTGTTAACTGGCTGACCCACAAACGGAGACTAAGGAGTAGCCAGATTGAGTGTGCGTGCGTGCGTGTGTGCGTGCGTGCGGGCGGGGGGGTTCCATTATAGCATGGCCTTTTGGTTGGTTACTCGGCTCAGTTCCTCACACCTCCCCATGCTCTGTGTAATGATCTCATCGAGCAGGAGGAGGCCAACAAGCTCCCCAGTGCAGCCTCTCTCTCTCTCTCTCTATCTCTATCTCTATCTCTCTCTCTCTCTCTCTATCTCTATCTCTATCTCTATCTCTATCTCTATCTCTATCTCTATCTCTATCTCTATCTCTATCTCTCTCTCTCTCTCTCTCTCTCTCTCTCTCTCTCTCTCTCCTCTCTCTCTCTCTATCTCTATCTCTATCTCTCTCTCTCTCTCTCTCTCTCTCTTCCTCTCTCTCCTCTCTCTCCTCTCTCCTCTCTCTCTCTCTCTCTCTCTCTTCTCTCTCTCTCTCTCTCTCTCTCCTCTCTCTCTCTCTCTCTCCTCTCTCTCTCTCTCATCTCTCTCTCTCTCTCTCTCTCCTCTCTCTCTCTCTCTCTCTCTCTCTTCTCCCTCTCTCTCTCTCTCTCTCTCTCTCTCTCCTCTCTCTATCTCTCTACAAAATACATCTTCCATCCCAGCGAAATACAAATTACAAAATACAGAAAAAGTATTTCAAATACTTATTTCAAATACTGCCCATCTCTGATGGGCAAAATACATTGAAAATGTATTTTGATACAAAATACAAATACTGGGTCAAAAGATGTATCTAAATACAAAATACATCTCATTTCTTCCATCCCAGCGAAATACAAATTACAAAATACAAAAACATGCATTTCAAATACTGCCCATCTCTGCTCTCTCTCCTCTCCTCTCTCTGGTGGTAACGTTTAGGACAAAGTGCCGTTGCATCTCACCTTTTGAGCGGTGCCTATAAGCTCTTCGATGACTGGCCACGTGTGCCTGTCTGTCTGTCTGTCTGTGTAATACCGCAGCCAGCGGTGTTATATTATTGTTATATTATATATATTGTTTATGTTTTATTCCTGCGTTTACACACAGGGACAGAACAGAGACGCAAAGCATGGGCCTTACATTAAGGCTTGTTCGGTTGTCCGGGACAAGTAATACATCTTTCCGGGCAAGTGCATTTAAATGTTACTTTGTCGGTTGGACAAGTCACTCTTGATTTCACATTTTCTGTGACTCTCCTTTAGCAGCCAATAACATTGTCTGGCACTATTGTGTGGCTTTCCCAATATTGTTAATAGCGCTAGAATGGCTGTGATGTCGTATTCTAAATACACAGCCATATAGATCGCTCTCAGGCGGTTAGCAGACTGACCACGTTGGCGTTTAAACTACACGCGCAGTACAAACTGCGACTAAGCCAGGAATGAATTCCCAAGATTGGAGTCAGATATTGTCTTCTGGTTTCATATCCATTTGAAAGTTTCTGGCAGAAAATGTGTGTTAAGTAGAATATGGCCACTTTTCCACGAGGAAAAGCTGGACTGGGAACAGTCTGTGTTTGGGAAGCACAAACGTTTGGAGCACACTTTTTGACAGGTGTAGTTCATCTCATGATATAGTCGACTAAAACTAGACTGAACACTAAAACATTGCAGTTGACTAAAATGTGACTGAAACTAAATGAAAACTATTCAAAAGACTATACGACAGAAATAAATTAAAATGTTAAAATGCTGTCAAAATCAGCAGTGCTGACACTTCCACAGCTCTCTCCTCTTCCTCCCACTCTCTCCTGCCCTTCCTCTGTGTACGCCCGGCTCACACCCTGGCTGGCAGATCCATTTCCATTTCCATTTTCATTCCTCCTTTGCTTAGTAAAAGCCTTTTTTTTCTCCTGAATGGAAAAGGACACAATGTTATACGTTGTTGAATTAGATGTATCATAATAATATCTCTCTCTCTCTCTCTCTCTCTCTCTGTATCTCTCTCTCTCTCTCTCTGTATC